>NC_141534.1:237420833-237732500 GCF_021556685.1 Rattus norvegicus | reverse complement strand
AGGGATGACTTGTGGTTAACGCTCAGATTTAGTAAGGATCACACTTATATCTACACTGAGCAAGAAATGATCTGGAAGTAGATATTAGGAAAGGAAAAAGCTTAGATAGAAACAACATTACTTACTTACTTACTTGAAAAAGTGTCTTGCTTTGTAGCTAGACCGGCTGTGAATCCCTAGTGCTGTAGTTAAAACTGTGCATCACCATACCCAGCTTCAATTTTCTTACAACGACGGTGATGAAATCCAGAGGCTGACACGTGCTACAGATGTACTGCATCACTGAGCAGTGTAGTGTTTCCAGCCTCAAACACAACTTTAACTAATAATATATATCTGATATTTTAAAATGTTTAAGTGACCGTGTAGGTTGTATATAATACCTTTCATGGACAAGGAAATCGAGCCATAAGTAAATGCTTTCCACTTGGATGCATAGCTAATAAGTGGTCAGTGTGGTCAACCGAAACTTAGGCTATTTCCAGAGGGCTGTGTGTGTGTGTGTGTGTGTGTGTGTGTGTGTGTGTGTGTGCGCGCGCGCGCGCACGCACTTGCACTTTCTCTCCTGTGTATTGGGCAGAAATTACTTTGTCATCCTCAAGTGCTGTCTGCCTTTTTTTTTTTTTTAATTTTTGAGATAGTATTTTTCACTTGACTTGGAATTCACCAAGTAGTCTGCAGGGATCCTTTAGTCCTGGTTGTGAGAGCTTAAGGGAGCCTCTGGCTATAAGACTCATTTTGACTACCAGGTATCTCTGGTCCTGGTTATGGGAGCTTGATTGATATGGTCTGGCCCAGCAGATAACGTCGATCACTAGGCTATTAATCACTTCCAGTTCTCTGCTTTCTGAATGGAAGAACAGGTTTTTCATCTTTCCCATTGGGAAGATAATCCAGTGTGGTTAAAATTTCTGGTTTCTCTGGAGATCTGTGGGTACAAGGACCTTCATGCTCTGCTTCTAGCCATAGTCTAGGCTACTCCTCTTCACCCTGCTGGGTCAGGGATTAGGAACTTGTGCCACAATGCCCGGATGCTTTTTAGTATCTTTTCTAGGATCCGAATCAGGTGTTTATGATCAGAAGGCTAGTACCTTACAAACTCAGGTCCTCCTGCATGCAGGGCGGGCACTTTACGGACTGAGTCATCTCCTGGGTCCACTTCCAGAGTCATAATCACCATATCACACTTCCTCTGGAACAACTCGGAAGCCAGTTCCTGACAAATGCCATCTGTGGGGAAGAGCAGCTAGCAAATTCCCATTTATTTTTTCTGATTTGAAGTCCATTTCTAATGAGTTTGAATTTAGATATGCATCTCTTTCTTGACTCTATAAAAAATTAAAGTTAATTTATGCTTTTAGTATTGTGTTTGTTTTGAAGCAGAAAATCTCTCTGTCCATCCCTGTGCTTCTCCCTTCAATGGTTTGTATTAGAGCTCTATGAGGGCTGGCCAATTGTATGAAGAGGATGTCAGAAAACCTACCTCTAAATACTCTCTTTCCTTTCTGGATGTGAGACCTGAGTACATCATTCAAGTTGTTTGAACCTCATCCCTCTTAAGCTAAGTAGAAGAGGCAGTCCCTACTATTGTGGGCTACGCTGATGGTTGGTGAAAGAATAAGGACAGGGGACAGAGTTCGGAAGCTGAAAGCTAGGCAAGTGTCGCTCCTATTTGACGGAGAGGAGCCAGACGGGTACCCTTGCTCGCTCAGCTTGGGGGATGGGAAGGAAACTGCATCACTCCACGCTCTTCCGTTGCTTCCGTTTGGTTTCCTTCTGGGTTTGAATTTCAGCTCTGACAAAGGGTTGAAAATAGAGAAACTTGGAAGGAAGTTAGCTCAGAGCTCCCTCTTACCCTCTGCGTAATGTGTCCTTAGTGCCGTGATAGACTTAATTGTCAGCGAAGTGCCTCTTCCTGTATGCTCCAGGATGTGAATCAAAGCAGTTCAGAACAAAATCATCACCACTTCCTTACATAGAAATCACGTCAAAAGATGCCTGCGGGCTCACAGGGCTCAGTGGAACAGTGGACAAAGGAGTTCATGGTGTCACACTGTCCTCAGATCTCCCACCAAGAACTCGAATTTAAAGTTTGGGGGCAACTTTCTATTCTGTGGTAGAAAATTATCTCATATGCCAATGTCTCTGAAGGCAACTGGTCCCCAGAGAAAACAATTGCATTTGTATCAACTAATGATAAGAGGAAGTCAAACGAATCCCACTTCTGTTCGGCCTCATTAAAGGTGCTCAATCTTTGGGTCTGATCAGGTCCTGAGCATCTACATATTATTATGATCCCCCTCTTTAACCTCATTCACAGCTCTAACCTTGGAGGTGAGCTAGTTTGGGGGAGTAAGTAGGTCTCTGCAATGTCACTGTCCTTGTCCTGTTCGCCCCAATCTATGACTTATTCCTTTTAGTGAAAATCTGTTTTTGGAGTAGTTTATGAGCAAGTGCAGCAGCCAGTTGTAGAGCACTGTCTTCTCCCCCGTTCTCCGCCAGCCATTTCCAGAGAACAGAGATTGGTAGATTGAGAAAGCACAGTACTCTTTCAGCTCATGCCCCTAGGCACAGTTGTGATTAGTGTTGTACAGCACCGATCTCAGGGCCCAGCTATCTACTCTGCTGTCTTTGTGCTTCTTCATCCAGGCTCAAGGAAGGTGAGAGAACAACAGAAAAGAGTTGTGGATGTAGGTTTAAGTTTCCTCAGAATGTGATGAAGAGGGGGAGTCTGTAACACATGGAGAAAGTAGGGACTTGGGTTTTTATTCTGATGTTTTAGAGGATCAAGCACAAAGACTAGTTTGTGTATTTTATTCTGGAAGTTAATTTTGTAAGCAACCAAACCTGTCAATTTGAGTCCTGTTTCCTGACAGTGTATGACTAAGGACTGGTTGTTTAGCCTCTCTGTCTTCAGTTTGCTCTTCTGATAAAAGGGTTTACCCACTTCAGTTCCATGGTTGTTTTGGAACTGTGATAGGATTATGCCTGTGGGTGTCTGTACATACAGAAAGCTATTTCTGGAGTGATCCACCTGTTCCCTAGACTCATTTGTATGGAGTATAAATGGAGGAAACTGCAAAGGAGATGGTCCAGGAGGAAAGCCAAGTTAGTTGAGCTGCTGTGGTCAGTGTTATTCTGTGAGGGTGATGCTGGGATACATGTGTGCGCAGTGGGCCTCATGAGGTGCCACGTCACAGTACAGAAAGTGGCAGATGGATGATTGGCAGAAGGCAGCAACAGAAGGTGAAATGTGCATGTCGGAATGGCCATGCACCAGTACCACCTCATCAGAGCATCCACCGACACGATAGGTCCCCACTTGCCATATAGGACTCTGATGGTCAGGGGTCCTGGTTAGTTTGGTTTGAGCTGCATAGTTGCAGGTCTGTCTTGTTTATTTCATGAGCCGCTAAAGATACAGCAATGGATTCCCTAATCATGGGAGGGAAAGTGATCTGGAAGTTCCTGAGAACCAGCAGGGTCTAGATACAACATCTCTACCTGGGAGGAGGGGCATCAGAACTGCTGTCCAGTAGGTGGGTACAGGATACAGACCCAGGCTCAGTGCCCTTGAGTACAAAACTTCAACAAAGGTAGCTGGGGTCACACGCAGACTCGTCAAAGTGCTTCTTGAAGCTATTTTCTCATTTGTGTTTTCCAGCAACCTCGTGGCGTCAGGGCCTGAAATCCCCTTTGACAAGAGAGAAAAGAACGAGCATAGCTATTACGTGGTGGGGTCATGAGTGACCCTTGGGCTGAGCCTTTTCCACCTGTAGAATGGTCCATCAGTGAGGTGGATCCATCACTACTGGTGATGACATGTGACAGAGACAAAACAAATCAATAGCATTGCTATTACCATTATCGTCTGTATTCACCACCACCACCACCACCATCAAATTTTACTTCTGGAAACTCACTAGGAAGCTTGCCAAGTTACCTGTGTGCACTGAGCCTTCTGCACCAAAGATGGCCATTCTCCCTTGCCTAGCAAGCTGCCACTCACCATAGCCAGTTTTGTTCTTTGTGATACTGAGACTCACTAAGATTCATCAAGGAATACTGGTAGTGCTTGCTGCTTTCTCACTGTGTCTTACATCTGTTGAGGTGAGCCTTTGAAATCCCCATTTGAATGGCTGAGTTCCAGCATGCATAATAGCTCTTTAAGGTGATGGAGAACTTCTGTTTGGACCAGACTCAGGAGGTAGCAATTTCCCTAGAACTACTCACAAAGGCTGCTGCTCTCTTACCAAAAAAGTACAATGGCTCCACCCTTCCATCCTTCCTGGTGTTCATTGTAAACTCCTCCCTGGTGTTTGTGATAACAGCTTTTCTGGCTGAGGTGAAATAGAACCTCAGTGAAATTTGATTTCTATTTTCATGATGGTTAAGGTTGTTGAACCTTTTTCCAGGTTCTTATTGACTGTTAGAATTACTACTTTTGGGGGTTGGGGATTTAGCTCAGTGGTAGAGCGCTTACCTAGCAAGCACAAGGCCCTGGGTTCGGTCCTCAGCTCTGGGGGAAAAAAAAGAATTACTACTTTTGTGAACCATCCATTGGTTCATGTGTCAATTTACTGATTGCATCTGTTGACTTGAGGGAATTTCAAACTTTACTGTTTGGAGTTCTTTGCTTTTTTTTTTTTTAACATTAATCCCCTGTCAGATGTGTAGACTGAAGACTTATGTTCTGTAGCCTGTTTTTTCTCCCAGCTGGTTATTTCCTCTGCTGTGCAGAAGCTCTTTCCTGTCACGTAATCCCCAGAGCCCAGCAGCTGCCAACAGTCTGGCTCAGGTGTGCACTGTTTGGAGTCATTTCCTTTGTGATCTTTGCTTTCTCTGACCCAGTGCTAGGAATTGCTTTGCTTCCTTCCCTAGTAAGGTTCATTGAACCTGATTTTTCTTGAAGGAGCTATATTGCAGATGGTCCCAAGATAGAGGCTCAACTTTATGATGTTCTGAATATAATCATGCAAAAGCATCATGCGTTTGATATGAGCTGTACTCCGGATTTTGAATTTCAAATGTCTCCATCAATATAGGGGCTGATACTCTCTTGGGGACAGCATCAAGCCACAGCTCCATGTCAACCACATGACCTCCTTGAGGGGAAACAACCAATATGTCATGGTGTACAGTCATTAAATTATGATGTAAGGTGTTAAACACTGTTGTTTTGTGGTATTTTCAGCTCACCCTGTGTTTATTGAGAGCCCCCCCCCACTGACACCAAGGAAGAACAATGTATGTTATGAAGTCCCCTATGTGGGATTTATGCTGCTTAAATTATATTTTGTTAATGGGCACAAAAGAAGCTTAGAGCTGGGAAAGGCACTGCCTGGTGACCTAAGTTCAGATCCCAGCATATGTGAAAGGAGGGAGCTGACTGCACAAAGTTGTCCTCTGACCTCTGCACATGCACTGTAATTGTACCTTATCATCACATGATAATAAGTGAAAAAATAATCAGAACTTGAAACTGCAGGTCACAACACATGCACAGCCAAGACCAAAAAGCAATGAATTAATGTGTCTGCATTAGTGCTTAGCTTACTCTCTCCTCTCATAGACAATTCAGAATCCCCTTGCTAAGGAATGGTGCCACCCACTGTGGGCAGGCTTAATCACTTCAATGAACATAATCAAGATAATCAGAGACATACAGACCAACCTAACCTAGAAAACCCCTCATTGAGTCTCACTTCCTAAGAGATTCCATATTGTGTCAAGTGGACAATTAAAAATCCCAGTGGGAGAGATGAAACATGGGGATTCTGTACTGGTTTAGAAAGCAGTGTTTTTGTTGTTTGTTATTTATTCACAGAATGATGGGTTTCATCACTGTAATTTTATATGTATATAGAATTTTTTGCTCCTTCAACCTCCATTGCTCTCTCTTGATTCCTTCTATCGATCCTTGTTCTTACCAAGCAAACTGCTTGTTTTACATGCACACACTTAAATATACATTTTGAGGCCAAGACAAAATATATGTCTTCCTGGCTTCCTTGCCCTAACTCGATCTCCGGTCTTATCCATTTACCATATCACCTGCAAAGACATAATTCCATTCCCTTTTGTGACTGGTTAACATTCTATTATGTGGTATGTTTTCTTTATCCCTTCGACTGTTGAGAGCCATCTTCATAGGTTTCACTGCTTTGCCACTGTGGCTAAGCATAGATGTGCACATCTCTGTTGTGTGCTGACAGGTTTTCCTTCAGGTATGCTTGCAGGGACAGCACATGTTGATCATATGATAGTTCTGTTTTTATTTGGAAACCTCCATACAGGTTTTCGTAATGGACGTACTAATTTACTTCATACATCCAGCATATAAGAGTTCCTTACCCCTGTATGTTCACAAATGTTTATGGCTTGTTTGACTGTAGCCATTCTTATCGGGGCAAGATAGAGTCTCCGTATGGTTTAGTATGTCCTTTTTCCTGATAATGGCACTGAGCAATTTTTTTTTTAAAAGGATTGTTTATCCCTTTGTGGTTCTTATTAGAATTGTTTGTCCATTTATCTGTCAATTGATTGGTTAGATGATTTGGGGCATTCTATTTACTGTTTTTAGTTTTGTTTTTTTTAAATACATATTCTAGACACTAAGCCCATGTCAAATTAATAGGTAGAAAGAGCATGGTCTGCAGACTGTCTCTTCATTCAGTTAATTATTTTTTTCTGCTGTGTAGAGCTTTTAAATTTCTCTCAGTCCAATTTGTGAATTGCAAAAAGCATGGGGTGAACCAATAGAGCCAGGAATAAGCAGTCAGAGTTACACAGCTTCTGTAGAACCTGGCAGTAGTGGATTTGAGTGGCTCCACCTTTCTGTTTAGTGTTTGAGCGGATGATTCTGTCTCTGGAGCACAGAACACAAGGACGACAAGACCGCTTAGTCATCAATGTCTAACCTGGGAGAAATGGTCACAGTGTGATGAAGGCAATGGGTTCTTGAAATTGCCTCAGAATCAAATGATTATTTTGTGCCATGTTTCCATGCTCCTCGTCTCCATGTCTTGTGTGTGTGTGTGTCTGTCTGTCTGTCCGTCTGTCTGTCTGTCTGTCTGATGTTTCTTTGATCCTGTCTGGTCTGGTCTGTTTTGCTTTTGTCTTCGTTCTCTCATTATTTCATTGTTTACTTTCTGCACCCAACCTCAGCTCTGCATTTAACTCACCAGCACATGAAGGGCAAGTCCTGTACCCTTTAGAAGCTGTGCATTTGTGGGATTAACCTTTATGTTCCCTGTTCTGATTTAAAAGCAGTATAGCTGTATACATATAAATCTATATGTATAAATGTATTATATATATTTACATATACAAATGATTATAATAATGTGATAATGACCATTTTTAGATATTGCAATAGCCTCTTTTTTAAAATTTAAACTAAATCTCCGTTGAGAGTTTAATACATCAGTACTGAATTTACACATCATTCTCACCTACCCTCCTTCCTGCAACTCCTTTCTGTATTTCTCAATCCCTACTCCATCTAAATTCATGACCTCTTTTTTTCATTTTTATTAAATTGGATATTTCTTATTTACATTTCAAATGTTATTCCTTTTCCTGGTTTCCTGTCCATCAGCGCCCTAACCCGTCGCCTTCCCTTTCTATATGGGTGTTCCCCTCCCCATCCACCCCCCCCATTATCGCCTCCCAACAATTCCCTACACTGGGGGTCCAACCTTGGCAGGACCAAGGGCTTCCCCTTCCATTGGTGCCCAACAAGGCTATTCACTGCTACATATGCAGTTGGAGCCATGGGTCAGGCCATGTATATAGTCTTTGGGTAGTGGTTTAGTCCCTGGGAGCTCTGGTTGTTTGGCATTGTTGTTGTTATGGTTGCAAGCCCTTTCAACTCTTTCAGTTCTATTTCTAATTCCTACAATAGGGATCCCATTCTCAGTTCAGTAGTTTACTGCTGGCATTTGCTTTTGTATTTGACATGTTCTGGCTGTGTCTCTCAGGAGAGATCTATATCTGGTTCCTGTCAGCATGCACTTCTTAGCTTCATCCTTAGCTGTATATATGGGGCACATGTGGGGGCAGGTTCTGAATGGCCATTCCTTCAGTCTCTGCTCTAAACTTTGCCTCCCTATCACCTCCTATGGATATTTTTGTTCCCCTTTTAAAGAAGGAGTGAAGCAGCCACATTTTGGTCATCCGTCTTGAGTTTCATGTCGTCGGTGCATCTTGGGTAATTCAAGCATTTAGGCTAATATTAATTTATCAATGAGTGCATACCATGTGTGTTTTTCTGTGATTGGGTTACTTCATTCAGGATGATATTTTCTAGTTCCATCCATTTGCCTATGAATTTCATGAAGTCATTGTTTTTGATAGCTGAGTAATATTCCATTGTGTAGATGTACCACATTTTCTGTATCCATTCCTCTGTTGAAAGGCATCTGGGTTCTTTCCAGCTTCTGGCTATTATAAATAAGGCTGCTATGAACATAGTGGAGCATGTGTCTTTTTTATATGTTGGGGCATCTTGTGGGTATATGCCCAAGAGAGGTATAGCTGGATCCTCAGGCAGTTCAATGTCCAATTTTCTGAGGAACCTCCAGACTGATTTCCAGAATGGTTGTACCAGTCTGCAATCCCACCAACAATGGAGGAGTGTTCCTCTTTCTCCACATCCTCGCCAGCATTTGCTGTCACCTGAGTTTTTGATCTTAGCCATTCTCACTGGTGTGAGGTGAAATCCCAGGGTTGTTTTGATTTGCATTTCCCTTATGACTAAAGATGTTGAACATTTCTTTAGGTGTTTCTCAGCCATTCAGCATGCCTCAGTTGTGAATTCTTTGTTTAGCTCTGAACCCCATTTTTAATGGGGTTATTTGTCTCCCTGCGCTCTAACTTCTTGAGTTCTTTGTATATTTTGGATATAAGCCCTCTATCTGTTGTAGGATTGGTAAAGATCTTTTCCCAATCAGGGTGATAAGCATGGATCGATCTGCATTCTTCTACATGTTGACCTCCAGTTGAACCAGCACCATTTGCTGAAAATGCTATCCTTTTTCCATTGGATGGTTTTGGCTCCTTTGTCAAAAATCAAGTGACCATAAGTGTGTGACTTCATTTCTGGATCTTCAATTTTATTCCACTGGTCTATCTGCCTGTCTCTGTACCAATACCATACAGTTTTTGTTTTTTTAATCACTATTGCTCTGTAATACTACTTGAGGTCAGGGATGATGATTCCCCCAGAAGTTCTTTTATTGTTGAGGATAGTTTTAGCTATCCTGGGTTTTTGTTATTCCAAATAAATTTGCAAATTGTTCTTTCTAACTCTATGAAGAATTTGATTGGAATTTGATGGGGATAGCATTGAATCTGTAGGTTTTTTTGGTAAAATGGCCATTTTTACTATATTAATCCTGCCAATCCATGAGCATGGGAGATCTTTCCATCTTCTGAGATCTTCAATTTCTTTCTACAGAGACTTGAAGTTCTTATCACATAGATCTTTCACTTGCTTGGTTAAAGTCACACCAAAGTATTTTATATTATTTGGGACTATTGTGAATGGTGTCCTTTCCCTAATTTCTTTCACAGCCTTTATCTTTTGTGTAGGAGAAGGCTACTGATTTGTTTAAGTTAATTTTATACCCAGCCACTTTGCTGTAGTTGTTTATCAGGCTCAGTAGTTCTTTCGTGGAACTTTTGGGGTCACTTAAGTATACTATCATATCATCTGCAAATAGTGATATTTTGACTTCTTCCTTTCCAATTTGTATCCCTTTGACCTCCATTTGTTGTCTGATTGCTCTGGCCAGGACTTTGAGAACTATATTGAATAAGTAGGGAGAGAGTGGGCAGCCTTGTGTAGTCCCTGATTTCAGTGGGATTGCTTCAAGGTTCTCTCCATTTAGTTTAATGTTAGCTACTGGTTTGCTGTATATGGGCTTTTACTATGTTTAAATTTGGGCCTTGAATTCCTGTTCTTTTATTAAAAGGAGTGTTGAAATTTGTCAAATGATTCCTCGGCATCTAAAGAAATGATCATGTGGTTCTTATCTTTGAGTTTGTTTATATAGATTACATTGATGGTTTTCCCTATATTGAACCATTCCTACATACCTGAGATGAAGCCTACTCGATCATGATGGATGATCCTTTTGATGTGCTCTTGGATTCGGTTTGCAAGAATTTTATTGAATTTTTTTGCATCGATATTCATAAGGGAAAATGGTCTGAAGTTCTCTTTCTTTGTTGGGTCTTTGTGTGGTTTAGATATAAGAGTAATTGTGGCTCATAGAAGGAATTTGGTAGTGCTCTGTCTGCTTCTATTTTGTGGAATAGTTTGGACAATATTGGTATGAGGTCTTCTATGAAGGTCTGGTAGAATTCTGGACTAATCCCATCCGATCCTGGGCTCTTTTTATTTGGGAGACTTTTAATGACTGCTTCTATTTCTTTGGGAGTTATGGGGTTGTTTAGATGGTTTATCTGTTCCTGATTTAGCTTTGGTACCTGGTATTTTTCTAGAAAATTGTCCATTTCCTCCAGATTTTCAAGTTTTGTTGAATAAAGGCTTTTGTGATAGGATCTGATGACTTTTTTTTTAATTTCCTCAGATTATCTTGTTATATCTCCCTTTTCATTTCTGATTTGTAATTTGGACACACTCTCTGTGCCCTATGGTTAATCTGGCTAAGGGTTTACCTATCTTTTTGATTTTCTCAAAGAGCCAGCTCCTGGTTTTGTTGATTCTTTGTATAGTGCTTTTCGTTTCTACTTGATTGATTTCAGCCCCGAGTTTGTATATTTCCTGCCTTCTACTCCTCTTAGGTGTATTTGCTTGTTTTGGTTGTAGAGCTTTTAGGTGTGCTGTGAAGCTCCTGATGTATGTTCTCTCCTGTATCCATTCTGTTAATCTGTTAACCTGGGTCCCATAAGTTTGGGTATGTTGTACCTTCATTTTCATCAAATTCAAAGAAATCTTTAATTTCTTTATTTCTCCTTTGACCAAGTTATCATTTAGTAGAGCATTGTTCAACTTCCATGTATATGTTCCTTGTTGTTGTTATTGAAGATCAACCTTAGTCTGTGGTGACTGATAAGATATGTGACATCTGATAGGATGCATGGGAGCATTTCTATCTTTCTGTATCTGTTGAGGCCTGTTTTGTGACCAATTATATGGTCAATTTTTGGAGAAGGTATTATGAGGTGGTGAGAAGAAGGTCTATCCTTTTGTTTTAGGATAGTATGTTTTGTAAATATCCGTTAAGTCCATTTGGTTCATAACTTCTGTCAGTCTCTCTATGTCTCTGTTTAATCTCTGTTTCCATGATCTGTCCATTGATGAGAGTGAGGTGCTGAAATCTCCTACTCTTATTGTGTGAGGTGCAATGTGTGTTTTGAGCTTTAGTAAGGTTTCTTTTATGTATGTAGGTGCCCTTGTATTTGGAGCATAGATATTTAGGATTGAGAGTTCATCTTGGTGGATTTTTCCTTTGATGAATATGAAGTGTCCTTCCTTATCTTTTTTAAAAGTTGATTTTATTCTATATTAGAATGGCTACTCCATCTTGCTTCTTCAGACCATTTGATTGGAAAAATGGTTTTCCAGTGTTTTACTCTGAGGTAGTGTCTCTGAGGTGTGTTTCGTGTAGACAGCAAATAGCTGGGTCCTCTTTATATATCCTGTCTGTGAATCTGTGTCTTTTTATTGGGGAATTGAGTCCATTGATGTTGAGAGATATTAAGGAATAGTGATTGTTGATTCCTGTTATTTTCGTATTTAGAGGTGAGATTATGTTTGTGTACTTCTCTTCTTTTGGTTTTGTTGCAAGGATATTACTTTCTTGCTTTTTCTAGGGTGTAGTTTTCTTCCTTGTATTGGAGTTTTCCATCTATTATCCTTTTTAGGGCTGGATTTGTAGAAAGATATTGTGTAAATTTGGTTTTGTCACTGAATATCTTGGTTTCTCCCTCAATATTAATTTATAGTTTTGCTGGATATGGTAGCCTGGGTTGGCATTTGTGTTCTCTTATGGTCTGTATGACATCTGTCCAGGATCTTCTGGTTTTCATAGTCTCTGGTGAGAAGTCTGGTGTAATTCTGATAGGTCAGACTTTATATGTTAATTGATCTTTTTCCCTTACTGCTTTTAATATTTTCTTTGTTTTGTGCATTTGGTGTTTTGACTATTATGTGACTGGAAAAATTTCTTTTCTGGTCCAATCTACTTGTTGTTCTGTAGGCTTCTTTTATGTTGATGGGCATCTCTCTCTTTAGTTTGGGAAAGTTTTCTTCTATGGTTTTGCTGAAGATATTTACTGGCCCTTTAAGTTGGGAGTCTTCCCTCTCTTCTATACCTATTATCCCTAGGTTTGATCTTCTCATTGTGTCCTGGATTTCCTGTATATTTTCAGTTAGGAGCCTTTTCTGCTTTACATTCTCTTTGACAGTTCTGTCAATATTTTCTATGGTATCTTCTCCTGAGATTCTCTCTTCTATCTCTTGTATTCTGTTGGTGAGGCTCACATCTATGTCTCCTCATTCCTTTCTTAGGTTTTCTATCTCCAGGGTTGTTTCCCGTTGTGCTTTCTTTATTGTTTCCATTTCCATTTTTTACTACTGTATGGTTTTGTTCATTTTCTTCTCCTGTTTGGTTGTGTTTTCCTGTAGTTCTATAAGGGATTTTTGTGTTTCCTCTTTAAGTGCTTTTTACTTGTTTACTTGTGTTGTCCTGTATTTTCTTAAGGGAGTCATTTATAACCTTCTTAAAGTCCTCCATCATCATGATGAAATGTGATTTTAAATCTAAATATTTTCTTCTGGTATGTTTGGATATCTAGTGTTTGCTTTGATGGGAAAACTGGGCTCTGATGATGCCAAGTAGTCTTTCTTGGTTTCTGTTGCTTGGGTCCTGCACTTGCCTCTCATCATGAGGTTTTCTCTGGTGTTAGCTTGTCTTGCTGTTTCTGATGGTGCTTGACTGTCCTGTGGGCCTGTGTATCAGCACTCCTGTAGACCTGTTTTCCTGTTTTCTTTCCGCCAGTTATGGGAACAGAATGTTCTGCTCTCAGGTGTGTAGTTGCTTCTGACAGCTGGCTTTCAGCTCTAGGTGCGGGGGCACAGATGACACTAGGCGTTTTCCTCTTGAGTTGGGAATGTGGGCAGAGAGTAGTCTCCTCTGGTTTCACAGGAGTGTCCACACTTCTGAGGGTCTAGTCCCCTCCCACACACACACATGGGATTTGGGTGCAGGGAGCTGTTTAACCGGTTCAGTTCAGATCTGGGCACAGATCTGGAACGCTGGGCTCCTGCAGCTCACTGCTCCTATATTCCTGTGTCCAGAGGCACTATGCAGTTTCCTCTTTGGCCAGGAATGTGTGCAAAGGTGTGCAGAAGTGGCAGTCTGTCCTGCCCTGCAGTCTTAGGATTGCCTGCAATTCTGGGTGTTCAGCTCTCTCCCATGGGATTTGGGAGCAGGGAGCTCTGGGCTGGAATCATTGAAGTTCTGACCAGGAGTGCTGGGTCGCAGAGGACTTCTGCCTTTCTGTGTCCTGAGTCCACCAAGCAGGTCACTTGGAGCAGAAAAGTTGTCCTTACCTCTGCTCTTAGGCATTTAATCACTCCTTGTGGCTGGCTTTGAGCTTTCTTCAAAGGCAGCAACCAGAAGGGTCCTGCCTTTACTGCTCCTAGGTCCCTGTGCACAGGGGGCACAGATGGCACTAGGCATTTTCCATGACCTCTTATTTTTAATTATTGTTTCACACACACACACACACACACACACACACACACACACACACACACACCATGGTACATATTGAAAGGTCAGAGGACAACTTATGGATGTCTGTCCTCTCCTTTCACTATGTGGTTCTAGGGACCAAACTCAGGTCTAAAGGTAAGCACCTAAGTCTGGATTTCTATTACTGTGACAAAATACCATGTCCAAAGGCATGTTGTGGAAAACCAGGTTTATTTCATTTTAGAGTTGTAGTCCATCAACTAGGGAAGTCATGGTAAGAACTGGTAGGAACCTGGAGGCAGGAACCGAGATAGAGAATGTAGAGCACCACCGCTTACTGGCTTGTTCCTCCTTGCTTATTCTGCCTGCTTTCTTATACATGTCAAGACCACCTGGCCATAAGAGGTACTACTCACAGTGGATGGGCCCTTTCACACCCATCATTTGATAGGATCACACAGGCTTGCCTACATGTCCATCTTAAAGGAGGCATTTTCTTACTTATGGTTTGCCTTCCCTAATGACTCTACCTTGTGTCAAGTCAAAACACAACAACCACAAACTAACCAGCACAGTAAGTACCCTTACCCACTGAACCATCTTTTTTTTCATCTTTATTGAGTATTTCTTATTTACATTTCGATTGTTATTCCCTTTCCCGGTTTCCAGGCCAACATCCCCCTAACCCCTCCCCCTCCCCTTCTCTATAGGTGTTCCCCTCCCCATCCTCTCCCCATTACCGCCCTCCCCCCAACAATCATGTTCACTGGGGACTCAGTCTTGGCAGGACCAAGGGCTTCCCCTTCTACTGGTGCTCTTACTAGGCTATTCATTGCTACCTATGAGGTTGGAGCCCAGGGTCAGTCCATGTATAGTCTTTGGGTAGTGGCTTAGTCCCTGGAAGCTCTGGTTGGTTGGCATTGTTGTTCATATGGGATCTCAAGCCCTTTCAGCTCTTTCAGTCCTTTCTCTGATTCCTTCAACGGGGGTCCCATTCTCAGTTCAGACCCACTGAACCATCTTGACAGCACCATAATGATCATTCTCCTTTTGACTCTATGAAACTTTAAAAATGAAAGGTGACCCCAGTTAATGTCTGATTAGGTTTTTCAGACTTTAGTGTGTATTTCTTCACTGAAAGATAAGTAACTTGTGCCAAGTGACTTTGCCTCTTGTACCTATTAAAGATAGTTCCCCAAACACCAATTTCCCATTGGCTCCAGGTATAAGAGATGGTAAAACTGCACTTAAAATGGCAGCTTTGAAAACAAATAGACCAAATGTGGAATAAAATCAAGTGTACCACACATATACCTGCCTTAGCAACAACAAATAAGTGTTAATCAATGGGACTATTAGTGTTGGCTAAAACATAGAAATGAACACAGAGTACCACAGAAAACCTCACACTAAACTAGGTGCTTGCCCTCTGTTTGGGTCTAATTATTACAGTGGCTGAAGGTTGGTGCTATTCTGTTTTTGGTCAGGGTTTTACTGCTGTGAACAGACACCATAACCAAGGTCACCCCATAACCAAGGTCTGGCTTTCAGGTTCAGAGGTTCAGTCTATAATCATCAAGGCAGGAGCATGACAGCATTTAAGCAGGCATGGTGCAGGCAGAGCTGAGAGTTCTACATCTTCATCTGAAGGCTGCTAGTGGAAGACTGGCTTCCAGGCAGATAGGATTAGGGTTTTAAAGCTCACACTCACAGTGACACACCTACTCCAACAGGGCTACACTTTCTAATAGTGTCACTCCCTGGGGTGAACATATATAAACCATCACAGTGGGGCTACCAAGACTTGAAAAAATTAAAGAAATTATAAAACAATACAGAATGAGCATCCTTACATGTAATTGTTGGTATCAGATTTTACAATACTTACATATATAAAATGAGAAGGCTTGCACATGGAAGCTATATATAAACTTAACACTTATTGTCAGACATGAAATTCATTTATATTACACCTATGCCTGATACTTATAGCCTAAGGAAAATTCTGTTTAACTTAATCACTAATTATATGCATGAAACAAAATTTTGTGTTATGGGACTTTTTATTTGTAAAAACTGTACATTTTACAATTTCATACTTTTCAGATTAATATGCTCAATCTACAATAATTGCTATTTATTTTATAGCACCTTGAAGGTTTTGTTGTCATTTGCTTATGTATGGCATAAGATGCATTATTTGAACTACCTTAGGCATACAATTCAATGACATACATATTCATAATGTGTATCATGATTATATATTTCCAGAATTTTTTCATTATCACAAGCAGAAATTTTACAAAACAGTCATGTGGTACTTTGAGAATGACTCTGATAGGCTCATATTTTCCAATGCTTAGTCACTAGGGAGTGGAACTATTCAAGAGGGATATGACGGTATGGCCTTGTTGGAGTAGGTGTGGCCTTGTTGAGAGAAGTTATGTTGCTAAGGGTGGCCTTTGAGGTTTCAAAATCCCATGCCAGGCTCAGTCTTGCCCTCAACCCCTCCTGTTTCCTGTTTCCAAATGAGAGTATAAAGCTTTTAGCTACTGCTTAGCACCATGTGTGTGCTTCTCACCATGATGGTGGCCATGGACTAACCCTTTAAAACTGTAAGGAACTGATTAAATGCTTCCTTTTATAAGTTGCTTTGGCCATAGTGTCTTCTCAAAGGAATAAAACACTAAGAAAGAAGTTGGTATCAGAAGTGAATTATTGATGATAGGCCATATCATGCTGTTGTTTGGAGGAATATGGAAGACTTTGGGATTTGTGGTGGAATGTTTTAAGTGTGGTTTAATGGGCCATTCTAGTAGGAACATGAGAGATGTAGTATAAAGGGCAATGTGTAACTGTGGAGGTCCCTCACAAGAGGTTTCAGAGGGGAAGAATATTAGAGATTCTTCATGTGATATTTTGGCATGGAATATCACTGGTCTATGGCCTTGGCCTAAAAATCTGCCTTAAGCTATGTTGAAGAGTTTTTCACTAATGTCACTGGCCAAGGAGATTTCAAGACCACCTAGTATTCACTGTGTCATGTTCTTAGTGATCACTTAGCAGATCTACAATGAAAAGGGGCAAATGGAGTAAAGAAAAAAAATACAAAAAAATACAGTTTGAGAAGAAAATGAGCATCAGGGAATGGAATAGGATAGCCAAGTCTTGTGTCCAAGGAAATGAGAAGTTTTAAGAAAAGCCTAATGCTAAATGGAATAAGGGGAGTGGTGGCCTGCGGGCCATTACCCCATCCAGCTAAGCTTCCAACTTTTGAAAAGGAATGAAAGGAAAGCTTAAGTAACAAAGAAAGCCATCAATAATAGAAAGCTTATAGAATGTAATTTAAGAAGAGGGCAGGCCCATTCCCAGCAAGAAGAAGAACTTGGCAGCTTTGCCTATGTGGTTCTGGCTTTAGAGTCAAGGGTATACAAGAGTAAAGGGTTTGTGGAATATTTCTCCATAGTTAAAGCCTCTGAGGCCAGGCACATACCAGGGGATTTCTTGCATGGGGGCCTGGAGGGGTCATTGTGTGAAGCTGTGAAAGTGAAGCCTGGATTGCCTTGGAGACCGGAAGTTGTTGGGAATGCCAGAGTCATGGGATACCTGCCAAGGAGAGCTGCTAACAAGAAGTAGAACCACCTTGAGAGAAAAAACTGTGTTAAAGTCAACAAAGATGGTAGGATACAGCTATCTTCCTTAAGTAAGTGCTTTTACATCAGACATGAAGATATAGGCTTTGAAGTCCGCACTACTGGTATTTGCTCTTGCTTTGGTCCAGCATTTGCTCACCATGCTTGCTTTCTTCTCATTGGGGATGGAAATATATATTCTGTGCTATTGTATTTTGGAAGTATGTGATCTGCTTATTGATTTTGATTTTTACAGGAAGTTACAGTTAAGAGATTGCCTTGAGTCTCTGAAGAGACTTTCAACTTTGGAATTTTTAACAGTATTGAGACTGTGAAAGACCATGGAGACTTTAAGTTGGACTAAATTAATTTTGCATAACGATATGGTTACAAGCCTAAGGGGTCTGGAAGTGGAATGTGTTGGTTTGAATGTGAATGGCCTCTCTAGGCTAATATATTTGAATGCTTACTCACAAGGGAATGGAACTATTGGAAGAGGATTAGAATATAAGGTGTGGATAATAAGTGACTTCTTAGAGGAAGTGTGTCATTGGGGGTGGGCTTTGAGGTTTCAAGAGTCCACACCAGGCACTGTTTCTCTCTCTTCCTGCTGTCTGCAGATCAGGGTGTTAAAGTCTCGACCACTGCTTCAGCACCATGCCTGTCTGTTTCCTGAAATGATGCTCACGAACTAACCCTTTAAAACTGTAAGCAAGCCTGCCAATGGAATGATTCCTTTGTAAGTTGCCTTGGTCATGGTGTCTCCTGATAAGAACAGTCAGTAACTTAGAAAAGTCATTTTCTAGTCCACTTTGCCTAGTCCTGTCTCTACTCTACTTCCTCAAATTGCTGTTTCTCACAATCCCCCAAGAGCATTAGTGGGAAGAAGCCGAATATGGTGGTTATGAACAAGTACTCTAATCCCAGAAACACATTCAAAGCATGGCTTCTTTCGGGGAGTTATCCATTATTTTTGCATTCCAGTACTACGATCGCAAAAACATTTTGTAGTTGCTCCCTTCCTCTTTCATTTCAGGTAAAAGAGGCATGGTTTTAGCTGGATTTGACAGGTCAAGACTCAGTAACTTCAATTATTCATAGAAAAAGAATAGTTAGCTATAGAATATGGAAGGAAACAGGAAAGTGTTACTAATAGAAGTTACAAGGACTTCTATTGGTCGCTCAAAGAAGTAATGAGGGTTTGTGGTCCTTCTTACTATAGGAAATGATCTCAAGTCTATGTGGTAACTGTAGTGTCAAAAAGGAAAGACAAACAGCAGATACATGTAACACACACACACACACACACACACACACACACACACACAGAGGATCCTAGTGAGTTTATAGACTTTATATGTGTATGATCTCAACATTTTATAGCTGCTATAGTGGTTAATTTTATGTTTTACGTCAGTTTTACTGTCCTACGAGGTAACCAGATTAAACAAAATTTCTGGATGTACCTATTAGAATACTTTCAAATGAGCTTATCCTTTGAATACATGAATGCAATACAGTGAATTTTCCTTCCCAGGGCGAGCAGTATCTACCTACCAAAGGCCTGAATGGAACAAAAATAGTAGGAGGAATTGGCTCCTACCTCTTCCTGCTTGTTTAATGAGCTGGGACATGGGTCTTCTTTGGTTTCTTTTGGTCTAGGATTTGTATTACTAACTCCCTCAGTTCTTAGACTTGGACTTGACTAGAATTACATGAATAACTCCCCCTGGTCCATTGCTTGCAGGAAATAGATGGTGGGATTTAGTCACCTTAAGCATGTGTGCCAGTTCTAATAAACTTATGTATGTTTATGTCATCCATTTTAGTGGCTATTTCTCTGAAGAGTCCTAACTAATCAGTCCATTCATCAGACTATCTACAGTCTATCTGCCTGCCTGCCTTCCTGTCAGTAGAAAAACAAATGCATAGTCTAAATATTGGTCCTGATTCTATCCTGATCCAAGGGAAAAGGACTTGTAGAATTCTCTTAAATATTTTGAACTGGGATTTTGCTTGTAAGGAGAGTTGAGTCTAATGTAAGTGCATGTTTAACACAACTATCTGCTTCTTGCAATGATGGTCACAAACTAACCTTAAAACTGTAAGCAAGCCCCAAATTAAATGCTTCCTTTATAGGTTGCCTTGATCATGGTGTCTCCTCACAAGAATAGAACAGTAACTAAGGAAAGTCATTTCCTATTCTATTTTGTCCACCCCTGATAATCTCTGCTTTGAGACTGTTTTTGAGAGAATGGAATATATGTAATACCTTGACTGTCTTCAAAGGACTAGCCAGGTAATAGCAGAGTCAGGAAAGCTTAGAAAAATAACAATGTTCCTTAAAAATGCCTTAGCTTGGGCCATCAAAACAGGGTTAATTAAACCTGTCATCTAGAAGCCTAGGAGGAAAACAGGCCCGGGGTGACAACTATGCCCAGAAGACTTTGGGCTAATAGTTTTACCTGTCTAAGCCAGGAAAATAAAATCGATACTATAAAGCAGATATGGGAATCCAATGATGTAATTCATGTGCAATTGCCTGTCGAAAAGAACAAGGTAAATACTCATTGACCAAATGGCTTATCTTAAAATATTATTTCTCTTAAATGACAGTAATGGCCGCTGTTTGTTTTTAAAGACATTTCCATGTTATCAGAATCATAGTTTATCTTCTTTACAACCTGGGAAGGAATCATTATGATTCTGGCTGTAGTTTGTGGACCAGGGAACTGACTCTCACAGAAGCAGCCAAGGTCATAGAACGTGGCAGGCAGTATCTGCTTACTTGACTTGCTCACCAGCCTCTCTCTGCTCCTCACACTCAAGGCTGAATCTGACCTTGCACTGTGTGTGGTCCTATAAAACTTTCCTGGCAGGAAGATGTTTATTGCTTAGGAAGGGTGAGGAGGCTGTGTGTGTGTGTGTGTATGTGTGTGTGTGTGTGTGTGTGTGTGAGTGTGTGTGTGTGTGCCTGCCTCTGTGTGTGTATGTGTGTGTTTGTGTGTGTTAGTGTGTGTGCCTGCCTCTGTGTGTGTGTGTGAGTGTGTGTGTGCCTGCCTCTGTGTGTCTGCCTCTGTGTGTGTATGTGTGTGTTTGTGTGTGTGTTAGTGTGTGTGTGCCTGCCTGTGTGTGTGTGTGTGTGTGTGTGTGTGTGTGTGTGTTTGCGTGTATGTCACATGGATGCACTTAGTATATGGCCCTGTCTTCTAGTTTGTTTCTGGAAAGGGAAGTGATTGACTTTGATTTCTGCTTCTGGTTTTTGGCAGACTTTTGTTCCCATCAACAAGGGCAATATCACTAAATCAGAGCCACACAGTCAATGGAGTTAGCCAAGTGCCGATGCTGAGCGGTCAGTGACATCAATCATAGTCCTTCAGCCCATCAGTATCCAAGTGGGGACAGGCTAGAGAGCTAATCACAGTGGAGGACAGTTCACCGAAAGATGCTGAAAGGTAGATGGCCTCTCTCAGGATTATTTTACTCATCATGACCTCGGATGTATAACCCTTCAAAGAGGAGGTATGGAGTCTACAACCAAACCTGTGACAAAGTTGACCTCCAAGCTGTTAGTTTTCAACTAAAACTCAAGCAGGTGAGCTTTAATGACTTAAGATGTTTGTAGCTCACCACTTTGGATTTGTCACCTTTTCCCAATTAACCTTTGTCTTACCCATGCGCCCTTCCCCTCTTCTTTGACTGAGGTCAGATCCTAAGATTCTTTTGCCTGTGGTCATTTTTTCTCTCCTTTGGACAGGTCAAGAACTTAAACAGTCAGTTCAGGTCTGGGATATAGGACATGCCTCCAGGGCATCCCCCGCTCTTCAGTCTTCTCCCAGACTGAGCAGCCTTAAGTGCTATGACTAGAACTTTCTGAGCTTTAATCTTTTACTTAAAAGCCATCAGTTACCCAAGATACAATCCACAGACCACATGAAGCTCAAGAAGAAGGACGACCAAAGTGAGGATGCTTCAGTCCTTCTTAGAAGGGGGAACAAAAATATTCATAGGAGGGGATATGGAGACACAGTTTGGAGCATAGACTGAAGGAATGGTCATTCAGAGACTGCCCCACCTGGGGATCCAGCCCATATATATACATACAGCCACCAAACCCAGACAATATTGCTGATGCCCAGAAGTGCATGTTGACAGGAGCCTGATATGGATTTCTCCTGAGAAGCTCTGCCAGAGCATAACAAATACAGAGTCGAATGCTAGCAGCCAACCATTGAACTGAGAACGGGGTCCCCATTGAAGGAATTAGAGAAAGGATTGAAGTAGCTGAAGGAATTTGCAATCCCATAAGAACAACAATACCGACCAACCAGAGCTTGCAGGGACTAAACC
Organism: Rattus norvegicus; assembly: GCF_021556685.1. Lineage (NCBI taxonomy): Eukaryota > Metazoa > Chordata > Mammalia > Rodentia > Muridae > Rattus > Rattus norvegicus. Next base: position 237,710,788 of record NC_141534.1, on the reverse strand, counting down.
ACCATCCAAAGAGTACACATGGATGGACCCATGGCTCCAGCCACATATGTAGCAGAGGATGGCCTTGTTGGGCATCAATGGGAGGAGAAGCCGCACAGTGGCACTATGTGGAGGTGCAGCCTTGTTAGGGTGTGTGTGGCCTTGTTGGAGGAAGTGTGTCACTGTGGGCTTGAGATTTAAAGCTCTCATCCTAGCTGTCTGGAACTCAGTCTTCTCCTAGTAGCCTCCAGATGAAGTATAGAAGTTAAAGCTCTGCCTGTACCATGCCTGCTTGGGTGCTGCCATGCTCCCACCTTGATGATAATGGACTGAACCTCTGAACCTGTAACCTAGCCCCAATTAAATGTTGTATATGAGTTGCCTTGGCCATGGTGTCTGTTCACAGCAGTAAAACCCTAAGACAGAAGTTGGTACTAGGAATGGGGTAGTGCTGTGATAGGCCTGATCATGCTTTTGTTTGGAAGAATGTTGATCTGGGGACTTTGGATTTAGAAAGTAGTGGAATGCTTTAAGTGGGCCTTAGTGGACTATCCTAGTAGGAATAAGGAAGGCTTTGTTGCTGAGAGTCATTTGAACTGTTCAGACCTGGCCCAAGAGGTTTCAGTGGAGAATTTCAGTACGTGGCCTATAAACTGTGTTTGTGGTATTTCATTGAAGAATGTGGCTGCTTTTTGCCATTGTCTGAACAGTCTACTGGAGACTAAGGTGAAGAGATTTATGCTAATTGCATTGACAAATGAAGTCTCAAAAAAGTCCAGCAGAGGCTTTGTTCTCTGGTTAAGATTCATGAAGAGCGTTTTGAACAAGCATCACAAGCCTAGAGAGGAAAATATAAAATATATGATTCAAGTATTAAGGGGCTCCAGGAAGTGAAATGGAGCTGAGCCCTGTGTTCAAGGGTATTAAATTGAATTATGGGAGTGGTGACCTTGGGGGCAAGATCCTACCCAGCTCAGTTTAGGTCCAGGCTTGGTGTCACTATGCCTTTAATCCCAGGAGACAGAGGTAAGCAGATCTCTTGAGTTCAAGGCCAGCCTGGAAGAGAGCAAGTTCCAAGTAGAGAAAAGTTTACATCTAGGCATGGCATTTCTTGCGTTTAATCCCAGCATTCAGGAGACACGGGCATGCAGATCTCTGAGTTCAAGATCAATCTGCAGAGCAAGTTCCAAGACATCCATGCTAGGCAGTGTGAAAGAGTTGGAGAACAGAAAACTGGTGATGATGTAATAAGACAAGGGGTCATTTTCCAGCTTCTGCAAAAAGCAGATTTGGCCTTGTGTCTCTGGCTTTATAGTCAAGAGGAGAAGGATGCTACTGGGAAGGTTGATGCTGGTTAACTTGAGATTAACAGATTGGTGGTGATTAAGGAGAGACCAGCATCACTGAGATGAAATCTTCTGTGAAGTATTTTCTGAGAGCATAAATAAGCTGTGTTCCAGAGATAGCCACGGTTGTACCTTGGTAATGTGTAAGAGTCACTCAGTTTATACTGGTTTTGAAGGTATGAAGAGGTTCTTCCATGAGAGGCCATGGAAGGCCATTGGTGAAGGTGCAGTCTCAATTGCAGTTGAAGACCCAGGACTGAAGGGACCATGCAAAGAAATTGGGGTTTGGCAACATAAAGGGAGCCTATGAGAGGATATTTGTGAAGCCTGGTTGCAATGAGAAACCCCAGCATATTAGAGATGCCAGTACCATGGGATGACCACTAAGAACGGTGGTCAGAAAGCAGTTGAGTCATCAGAGCCCAGAGTGCTACAGAAGGCAGAGCTGAAGTACCCTAAGATTTTAGAGACTAAAGATCGTGTGTGGATCCCTGATTGAAACAAGACACCATAAAGTTGAAGTTGCTTTGGAGACCTCAAGATGTTAGAGCTGTCAGAGCATGGGTTACCTGTCAAAAAAAAGCTGCTAACAGAATGGAACCAGCCCAGGAGATAGAAGTTTGTTGTGGTCAACAAGGATATAAAGGAGTTGGAGATCTGAAGACCGCTTTGACATCAGACATGGAGATGCAGAGTTTGGAGTTTGCGCAACTGACTTTTTGGCTTACTTTGAGGGATTACAGTTAAATGATTGCTCAAATCTCTGAAGAGACTTTGAACATTGGACTTTTAACTTTGTTAAGATTGCTATAGACTATGGGGACTTTTGAACTTGAACTAAATGTATTTTGCATTATGCTATGTTTAGGTATATCCCCCATAGATTCATATGTTTGAACAAGTCTATGGGGGCCAAAAAGTGGAGTGTGGTAGTTTGAGTATGCCTAGAGCAGGCAGTGGAACTATTTGGAAGTATGGCCTTGTTGGAGTAGGTATGGCCTTGTTGCAATAGGTGTGACCTTGTTGGAGTAGGTGTGATACTGTGGGTGTGGGCTTTAAGATCCTCATCCTTACTGCCTGGAACTCAATCTTCTCCTAGCAGCCTTCAGGTGGAGATGTAGAACTCTCAGCTCTGCCTATACCATGCCTGCCTGGATGCTGCCATGTTCCCACTTTGATGATAATGGACTAAAACTCTGAACCTGTAAGCCAGCCTCAATTAAGCCAGCAGTAGAACACTCTCTCTCTCTCTCTCTCTCTCTCTCTCTCTCTCTCTCTCTCTCTCTCTCTCCCTCTGTATATATATAATATATACTATAATCATATGTATATATCATTATAATTGTCCTGTTATTAGTATTTGTAATTATTAAACTCTTATACCCAATCTTTAAATTAAATTTATCCTATCTCCTTGTATATGTATTGGAAAAGCCAAAGCCAAAGAGTATGTTTATGTTTGATTCATGCTACCCATAGTTTTAGGCATTTGAGGACTGATTTGGCACATATCTCCTGTGGATACATAGGGCCTGCTATATATTTTTTAATAGGTAGCCCTCTTCATGTCCTAGTCAGCTTTCTCTCACCAGGGACCTGTCCTAACCCTTGCTTACTTTTGCTCTTTGTGACTGTTAAGCCTCCCTGGGATATGGTTATTTTTCTTTGACTACCGTGGAGTTCAGCCACTTCATTGGGGTAGAGTAGTTAGGGTGACAGAAATGTGGGGTAACCCAGACAGCTGAGTGGTCTGCAGTGACAGAGACATGGGTCAACCCTGACAGCTAGGTGGGCTGCAATGACGGATGTGGATGAACCATGACAACTGGGTATGCTGCAGTGGGAAGTTGTGAGTTTCCTGTGGTCCTCAGAAAGCAGCCTAAGGGGAGCCCACAGTCCAACCTTTCCTCCCTCCATCTGGTCCTTTGGACTTAGACTATGGCTAAGATTTGGGAATACACAGGCTAGCTGCAGTCAGCTTTCCCTCTGCTGCTCAGAGATCCTATTTAATTAATTAATTAATTAATTAATTAATTAATTGTTACCCTTCGGATTTTATTCCCCTCCCAGTCCACCAACCAAGAGTTCCATATTGCATACCCCTACCTACCCCCTATCTCCACAAGGACGTCCCCACCCCACCCACACCACCAGACCTCTAAACTCCCTGAGGTCTCCAGTCTCTTGAGGGTTGAGTGCATCTTCTCTGACTGAACCCAGACCTGCAGTCCTCTGCTGTATATGTGTTGGGGGCCTCATCTCAGCTGTGTATGCTGCCTGGTTGATGATCCAGAGTCTGAGAGATCTCAGGGGTCCAGGTTAATTGAGACTGCTGGTCCTCCTACAGGGTCACCCTCCTCCTTAGTTTCCTCCAGCTTTTCCCTAATTCAACCAGAGGGTCAGCAGCTTCTGTTTATTGCTTGGGTGTAAATATCTGCATCTGACTCTTTCAGCTGCTTGTTGGGACCTTTGGAGAGCAGTCATGGTAGGTTCCTTTTTGTGAATGCCCTATCGCTTCAGTAATGGTGTCAGGTCTGGGGCCTCCCCTTGAGCTGAATCTTACTCTGGGCCTGTTGCTTTTATTCAGTCTTTTCTCCATTACCATCTCTGCATTTCTTTCAGACAGGAAGAATTATGGATTAGAGCGTTGGTTGTGGAATAGCAACCCCATCCCACTCTGGACGCTCTGTCTTTCTGCTACACGTGGATTCAATAAGTTACCTCTCCCCATTGTAGGGAATTTCATTTAGGGTTTCCCCACTTTGAGTCCTGAGAGTCTCTCTCACTTCCCACTTCCTCTGGTACATTTTAGAGGAACCTCCCTTCTCCCGAGGTCACCTCTTTCCATTCTTTCTGCTGGCCCTCAGGGCTTCAGTCCTTTTCCCCCACCCAATACCACATCAAGTTCCCCTCTCCCTGAACCCCATCTCCATTGCCTCCCTTCTCCCTCCCTCCCTCACCTTGCTTTCTTCTCCCTCCCAAGTGGAACTGAGGCATCTTCACTTGAGCCCTTCAGCTTGTTGACCTTTTTGAGTTCTGTGGACTGTATCTTGGGTATTCTGTACTTTTTTTTGGGCTAATATCCACTTATTAGAACATACTGTGCATGTCCTTTTGGGTCTGAGTTACCTCACTTAGGATGACATTTTCTAGTTCCATCCAGTTGCCTGCAAAACTCAGGATGTCCTCATTCTTAATAACTGAGTAGTATTCCACTGTGTAAATGAACCACATTTTCTGTATCCATTCTTCTGTCATGGGACATCTGGGTTGTTTCCAGCTTCTGGCTATCACAAATAAGGCCACTATGAACATAGTCGAACATGTGCCCCTGTGGCATGGTGGGGCATCTCTTTTGGGTATATTTCCAATTTTCTGAGGAACCTCCAAATGATTTCCAGAGTGGTTGTACTAGTTTGCAATCCCACCGGCAATGGAAGAGTATTCCTCTTTCTCCACATCATCGCCAACATGTGTTGTTACCTGAGGTTCTGTTCTTAGTCATTCTGACCTGTATAAGGTGGAATCTCAGGGTCATTTTGATTTGCATTTCTTTGATCACTAAGGACGTTGAACATTTCTTTAGGTGCTTCTCAGCCATTCGAGATTCCTCTATTGTGAATTCTTGGTTTAGTTCTATACCCCATTTTTTGATTGGGTTGTTTGGTTTTTTGGTAGTAAGCTTCTTGAGTTCTTTATATATTTTGGATATTAACCCTCTATCAGATATGAGGTTAGTGAAGGTTTTTTCCCAATCTGTAGGATGCCGATTTGTCTTACTGACTATGTCCTTTGCCTTACAGAAGCTTTCCAGTTTCATGAGGTCCCATTTATCAATTCTTGATCTTTGAGCACGAGCCATTGAAGTTCTTATTAGGAAATTTCTGCCTGTGCCAATGAGTTCAAGGCTCTTTCCCACTTTCTCTTCTTTTAGATTTGGTGTATCTGCTTTTATGTTGAGGTCTTTGATCTACTTGGACTTGAGCTTTGTGCATGGTGACAAATATTTGCCTATTTTCATTTTTTCTACACACAGAAAACCAGTTAGACCAGCACCATTTATTGAAGATGCTTTTTTTCCATTGTATATTTTTGGTTTCTTTGTCAAAGATCAAGTGTGAGTAAGTATGTGGTTTTATTTCTGGGTTTTCAATTTTTTTTTGTCCCTGGGAGCCCTGAGGAATCTGGTTGGTTGATATTGTTGTTCTCTCTCTCTCTCTTTTTTTAATTTATTTTTTTCCTTCAATTTTTATTAAATTGGATATTGCTTATTTACATTTCAAATGTTATTCCCTTTCCCAGTTTCCTGTCCATCAGCCCTCTAGCCCTGCCCTCTACCCTGCTATATTGGTGTTCCCCTCCCCATCATTCCCCCATTCTCCCCCAACAATCCACTACACTGGGGATCCAACCTTGGCAGGACCAAATGCTTCTCTTTCCACTGGTGCCCCAACAAGGTTATTCACTGCTACCTATGCAGTTGGAACCGAGGGTCAGTCCATGTATAGTCTTTGGGTAGTGGTTTAGTCCCTGGGAGTTCTGGTTGGTTGACATTGTTCTTCTTATGGGATTGAAAGCCCTTCAGCTCCTTCAGACCTTTCTCTAATTCCTCCAATGGGGATCCCAATCTAGGTCCAGTGGTTTGCTGCTGGCATTTGCCTCTGTATTTGACATGTTCTGGCCACATCTCTCAGGAGAGATCTATATCCCATTCCTGTCAGCATGCACTTCTTAGCTTCATCCATCTTATCTAGTTTGGTGGCTGTATTTATATGGGCCAAATGTGGGGCAGGCTCTGAATGGCCATTCCTTCAGTCTCTGCTCCAAACTTTGTCTCCCTATTCCCTGCTATGGATATTTTGTTCCCCTTTTAAAGAAAGAGTGAAGCATTCATATTTTGGTCATCCTTGAGTTTCATGTGGTCTGTGCATCTTGGGTAATTCTAGCATTTGGGCTAATAGCCACTTATCAATGAGTGCATACCACATGTGTTTTTCTGTGATTGGGTTACCTCACTCAGGATGATACTTCCTAGGTCCAACCATTTGCCTATGAATTTCATGAAGTCATTGTTTTTGATAGCTGAGTAGCACTCCTTTGTGTAGATGTACCACATTTCTGTATCCATTCCTCTGTTGAAGGGCATCTGGGTTTTTTCCAGCTTCTGGCTACTATAAATAGTGAACATAGTGGATCATGTGTCTTTGTTGTATGTTGGAGCATCTTTTGAGTATATGCCCAGGAGAGGTATAGATGGGTCCTCACGTAGTGCAATGTCTAATTTTCTGAGGAACCTCCAGACTGATTTCCAGAGAGGTTGTAACAGTTTGCAATTCCACCAACAATGAAAGTGTTCCTCTTTCTCCATATCCTTGCCAGCATCTGCTGTCACCTGAGTTTTTGCTCTCAGCCATTCTGACTGGTGTGAGGTGGAATCTCCGGGTTGTTTTGATTTGCATTTCCCTGATGACTAAGGATGTTGAACATTTCTTTAGGTGCTTCTCAGCCACTTGATATTCCTCAGCTGTGAATTCTTTGTTTAGCTCTGTATCCCATTTTTAATAGGGTCATTTGGCTCTCTGGAGTCTAACTTCTTGAGTTCTTTGTATATTTTGGATATTAGGCCTCTATTGGATGTGGGATTGGTAAAGATCTTTCCCCAACTGTTGATTGCCGTTTTGTCCTAATGACAGTGTCCTTTACCTTACAGAAGCTTTGCAGCTTTATGGGATCCCATTTGTCCATTCTTGATCTTAAAGCATAAGCCATTGGTGTTCTGTTCTGGAATTTTTTTCCAGTGCCCATGTGTTTGAGACTCTTCCCCACTTTTTTTTCTATTAGTTTGAATGTATCTGGTTTGATGTGGAGGTCCTTGATCCACTTGGATTTAAGCTTTGTACAGGGTGATAAGCATGGATTGATCTGCATTCTTCTACATGCTGGCCTCCAGTTGAAGCAGCACCATTTGTTGAAAATACTCTTTTTTTCCCATTGGATGGTTTTGGCTCCTTTGTCAAAAATCAAGTGACCATAGGTGTGTGGGTTCATTTCTGCATCTTCAATTGTATTCCACTGGTCTATCTGCCTGTCTCTGTTCCAATACCATGCAGTTTTTATCACTATTGCTCTGTAATACTGCTTGAGGTCAGGGAGGGTTATTCCCCTGGAAGTCCTTTTATTGTTGAGGATAGTTTTAGCTATCCTGGGTTTTTTGTTACTCCAAATTAATTTGCAAATTGTTGTTTCTATCTCTATGGAGAATTGGATTGGAATTTTGATGGGGATTGCATTGAATTTGGAGATTGCTTTTGGTAAAATGGCCATTTTTACTATATTAATCCTGCATCCACGAGCATGGGAGATTTTTCCATCTCTGAGCTCTTCTTCAGTTTCTTTCTTCGGAGACTTAAAGTTCTTATTATACAGATCTTTCACTTTCACATCGAGGTATTTTATATTATTTGGGACTATTATGAAGGGTTTCGTTTCCTTAATTTCTTTCATGTTCTGTTTATCTTTTGTGTAGAAGAGGGCTACTGATTTGTTTGAGTTAATTTTATACCCAGCCACTTTAATGATGTTGTTTATCAGGCTTTGTAGTTCTCTGGTGGAACTTTTGGGGTCACTTATGTACACTATCATATCATCTGCAAATAGTGATATTTTGACTTCTTCTTTTCCAATTTGTAAGTCCTAGCTTTGGCTAGGACTTTGAGAACTATATCGAATATGTAGGGAGGAGAGAGTGGGCAGCCTTGTCTAGTCCCTGATTTCAGTGAGATTGCTTCAAGTTTCTCTCCATTTAGTTTAATGGACTTAGGTTTGCTGTATATGGCTTTTACTATGTTTAGGTATGAGCCTTGAATTCCTGTTCTTTCCAGGACTTTTATCATGAAGGGGTGTTGAATTTTGTCAAATGCTTTCTCAGCATCTAATGAAATGATCATGTGATTCTTATCTTTGAGTTTGTTTATATAGTGGATTACATTATGGTTTTCCGTATATTAAACCATCCCTGCATGCCTGGGATGAAGCCTACTTGATCATGGTGGATGATCCTTTTGATGTGTTCTTGGATTCTGTTTGTATGAATTTTACTAAGTATTTTTGCATCGATATTTATAAGGGAAATTGGTCTAAAGTTCTCTTTCTTGTTGGGTCTTTGTGTGGTTTAGGTATAAGAGTAATTGTGGTTTCATAGAAGGTATTCGGTAGTGATCCATCTGTTTCAATTTTGTGGAATAGTTTGGATAATATTGGTATGAGGTCTTCTATGAAGGACTGATAGAATTCTGCACTAAACCCGTCTGGACCTGGGCTCTTTTTGGTTGGGAGACCTTTAATGACTGCTTCTATTTCCTTAGGAGTTATGGGGTTGTTTAAATGGTTTATCTGTTCCTGATTTAACTTCGGTACCTGGTATTTGTCTAGAAAATTGTTCATTTCCTCCAGATTTTCAAGTTTTGTTGAATATAGGCTTTTTTAGTAGGATCTGATGATTTTTTTGAATTTCCTCTGATTCTGTTCTTATATGTCCCTTTTCATTTCTGATTTTTTAATTTGGACACAGTCTCTGTGCCCTTTTGTTAGTCTGGCTAAGGGTTTATCTATCTTGTTGATTTCCTCAAAGAACCAGTTTTTTGTTCTGTTGATTCTTTGTATAGTCCTTTTTGTTTCTACTTGGTTGATTTCAGCCCTGAGTTTGATTATTTCCTGCCTTCTTCTACACCTGGGTATATTTGCTTCTTTTTGTTCTAGAGCTTTTAGGTGTGCTGTCAACCTGCTGAAGTATGCTTTCTCCTGTTTCTTTCTGCAGGCACTCAGAGCTATGAGTTTTCCTCTTAGCCCAGGGTTCATTGTGTCCCATAAGTTTTGGTATTTGTACCTTCATTTTCATGAAATTCTAAGAAGTCTTTAATTTCTTTCTTATTTCTTCCTTCACCAAATTATCTTGAGTAGAGCGTTGTTCAACTTCCATGTATCTGTGGGCCTTCTTTCCTTGTTGTTATTGAAGACCAGCCTGAGTCCATGGTGGTCTGATGGGTTGCAAGGGATTATTTCTATTTTTATATATCTTTTAAGGCCTGTTTTGTGACCAATTATATGGTCAAGTTTGGAATAGGTTTCAGGAGGTGGTGAGAAGAAGGCATATCCTTTTGTTTTAGGATGGAATGTTCTATAAATATCCGTTAAGTCCATTTGGATCTTAACTTCTGTAAGTCTCTCTATGTCTCTGTTTAATTTCTGTTTCTATGGTTCATTGATGAGAGTGGGGTGTTGAAATCTCCTACTATTATTGTGTGAGGTGCAATGTGTGCTTTGAGCTTTAGTAAGGTTTCTTTTATGTATGTGGGTGCCCTTGTATTTGGAGCATAGATATTCAGGATTGAGAGTTCATCTTGGTGGATTTTTCCTTTGATGAATATGAAGTATCATACCTTATCTTTTTGGTTTTCCAGGCTTTTACTTTGAGGTGGTGTCTGTCTTTGTCTCTGAGGTGTGTTTCCTGTAGGCGGCAAAATTCTGGGTCCTCTTTACATATCCAGTCTGTTAATCTGCATCTTTTTATTGGAGAATTGAGTTCATGATGTTGAGAGATGTTAAGGAATAGTGATTGTTTCTTCCTATTATTTCATATTTTTAGGTGGGATTATGTTTGTGTACTTCTCTTCTTTTGGTTTTGTTGCAAGGATATTACTTTCTTGCTTTTTCTAGGGTGTAGTTTACTTCCTTGTGTTCGGCTTTACAATTTATTATCCTTTGTAGGGCTAGGTTTGTAGAAAGATACTGTGTAAATTTGGTTTTGTCATGGAATATCTTGATTTCTCCATCTATGCTACTTGAGAGTTTTGCTGGAGAGTTATGCTAATTGAGAGTAGCCTGGCCTGGCATTTGTGCTCTCATAGGGTCTGTATGACATCTGCCCAGGATCTTCTGGCTTTCATAGTCTCTGGTGAGAAGTCTAGTGTAATTCTGATAGGTCTCCCCTTTTATGTTACTTGTCCTTTTTTCCCTTACCGCTTTTTATATTCTTTCTTTGTTTTGTGCATTTGGTGTTTTGACTATTATGTGACAGGAGGAATTTCTTTTCTGGTCCAATCTATTTGGAGTTCTGTAGGCTTCTTGTATGTTTATGGGCATCTCTTTCTTTAGGTTAGGGAAGTTTTCTTCTATGATTTTGTTGAAGATATTTACTAGCCCTTTAAGTGGGAGTCTTCACTCTCTTCTATACCTATTATCCTTAGGTTTGACCTTCTCATTGTGTCCTGGATTTCCTGTGTGTTTTGGGTTAGGAGCTTTTTCCCTTTTCCATTACCTTTGACAGTTGTGTTGATGTTTTCTATGGTATCTGCTGCTCCTGAGATTCTCAATTCTATCTCTTGTATTCTGTTGGTGATGCTCACATCCATGACTCCTGATCTCTTTCCTAGGTTTTCTATCTCCATGGCATTCTCTCTGTGTGCTTTATTTTTTTTCTATTTCTGTTTTTAACTTGTTGATGGTTTTGTTCATTTCCTTCTCCTGTTTGGTTGTTTTTTCAGTAGTTCTTTTAAGGGATTTTTGTGTTTCCTCTTTAAGTGCTTCTACTTGTTTACTCGTGTTATCCTGTAATTCCTTAAGGGAGTTATTTATGACCTTCTTAAAGTCTTCCATCATCATGATAAAGTGTGATTTCAAATCTAGATCTTGTTTTTATGGTGTGTTTGGATATCCAGTGTTTGCTTTAGTGGAAGAACTGGGCTCTGATGATGCCAATAGTCTTGGTTTTTGTTGCTTGGGTTTGCTGCACTTGCCTCTCACTATCAGGTTGTCTCTGGTATTAGCCGTTCTTGCCATTTCTAGTGGTGGCTTCACCTTCCTGTGGGCCTGTGTGCTAGCGCTCCAGTAGACCTGGTTTTTTTCAGCCAGTTATGGGAAGAAAGTGTTCTGTTCTCAGGCGTGTAGTTGCTCCTGGGGGCTGGCTCTCAGCTCTCTGTGAGGCCATCAGCCAGAAGGAAGGGTTCTGTCCCTGCTGTTTCTAGGTCCTTGTGCTCAGATGACACAGGTGGTGCTAGGCGGTTTCCTCTTTTGTAGGGAATGTGAACAGAAAATAGTATCCTCTGGTTTCACAGGAGTGTCTGCACCTCAGAGGGTCGGGGGTTTGGGTGCAGGGAGCTGTTTGACCAGTTCAGTTCAGATCTGGGTGCCAATCTGGACTGCAGGGCTCCTGCAGCTGACTGCTCCTATATTCCTGTGTCCAGAGGCACTATGCGGTTTCCTCTTGGGCTAGGGTTGTGTGCAAAGGTGGGCAGAGAGGCAGTCTGTTCTGCCCTGCAGTCTCAGGATTGCCTTCACTTCTGGGTGATCAGTTCTCTCCCCCACAGGATTTGGGAGCAGGGAGCTATGGACCGGGATCTGAGAAGTTGGAGCCAGAGCAAGAAACCAGAAGTGCCTGGTCCCAGAGGACTTCTGCCTTTGTGTGTCCTGAGTCCACCTGGCAGGTCACTTGGAGCAGAAAAGTTCACCTTACCTCTGCTTTCAGGTGTGTAGTTACTCCTGTGGGCTGGCTTTCAGCTCTCTGTGAGAACAGCAGCCAGAAGCTGGGTCTTCACTTCTATTCAACTGATTAACCTGTCTGTCTCTGTATCAATATGCTGTATCAACCATGCAGTTGGGGTTTTTTTTCCTTTTTTCTTTTAATCACTATTGCTCTGTAGGAGAGCCTGAGGGGTCAGGAATGGTGACCCAGCCATTCTGTCATTATTAAGAATTGTTTTTGCTATTCTGGGTTCTTTTTTGTTTTGTTTTGTTTTTTGTTTTTTGTTTTTTTGCCTTTCCAGATGAATTTGAGAATTGCTCTTTCCATATCTTTGAAGAATTGTCTTGGGTTTTTGGGGGGGATTGCATTGAATCTGTAGATTGCCTTTGGTAGGATGGCCATTTTTACTATGTTAATTTTTGCAATCCATGAGCATGGGAGATCTCTTCATTTTCTGAGGTCTTCAATTTCTTTCCTGAGAGACTTAAAGTTCTTATCATAAAGATCGTTCACTTGTTTGGTTAGAGTTATCCCAAGATATTTTATATTATCTGTCGCTATTATGAAGGGAATTGTTTCCCTAATTTCTTTCTCAGCCTGTTTATCATTTGTATAAAGGAAGGCTACTGATTTATTTGAGTTAATTTTATATCCGGCCATTTTGCTGAAGTTGTTCATCAGCTGGAGAAGTTCTCTGGTAGAACTTTTGGAGTCACTTATGAATACTGTTATATCATCTGCAAATAGTGATAACCTTAATTCCTCTTTGACAATTTGTATCCCCTTCATCTCTTTTTGTTGTCTTATTGTTCTAGCTAGCACTTTGAGTAGAGCATATCCATATTGAATAGATATGGGGAGAGTGAGCATCCTTGTTTTGTCTCAGATTACTTAGTCAGATTGCTTCAAGTATCTCACCATTTTATTTGATATTGGCCATTGGTTTGCAGTAAATTGCTTTTTATTATGTTTAGGTATGGGCCTTGAATTCCTGATCTCTCCCATACTTTTAACATGAAGAGGTGTTGTATTTTGTCATATGCCTTTTCTGCATCATCTGATTTTTCTCTTTCAGTTTGTTTATATGTTGGGTTCCATTAATGGATTTTTGTATATTGAGCCAACCTTGCATCCCTTGGAAGAAGCCTACTTGATCATGATGAATTATGATTTTGATGTGTTCTTGGATTCAGTTTGCAAGAATTTTATTGAATATTTTTGCATCGATATTCATAAGTAAGATTGGCCTGAAGTTCTCTTTTTTGGTAGGGTCCTTGTGTGGTTTAGGTATCAGCATAATTGTGGCTTCACAGAATGAATTAGGTAGTGTTCATTCTTTTTCCATTTTGTGGAATAGTTTGAGGAATATCAGGTCTTCTTTGAAGGTATGGTAGAATTCTGAACTAAATCCATCTGGCCCTGGGCTTTTGTTGATTGGGAGGTTTTTGATGAATTCTTATATTTCTTTATGGAATATGGGCCTGTTTAGAAAGTTTATCTGCTCTTGATTTAACTTTGGTATGTGGTAGCTATCTAGAAAACCATTCATTTCATCTAGATTTTCCAGTTTTGTTGGGTATAGGCTTTTGTAGTAGGATCTGATGATTTTTTAGATTCCTTCTATTTCTGTTGTTACATCTCCTTTTTCATTTCTGATTTTGTTAATCTGGATACTGACTCTGGGCCCTTTAGTTAGTTTGGTTAGGAGTTTATCTGTCTTGTTGATTCTCTCAAAGAACCAGGTTTTGGTTTTGCTGATTCTTTGTATTGTTCTTTTAGTTTCTATTTGGTTGATTTCAGCCCTGAGTTTGACTCTTTCCTGCCTTCTATTCTTCTTAGGTGAGTTTGCTTCTTTTTGTTCTAGAGCTCTCAGGTATGTTGTTGAGTTGCTAGTATAAGATCTCTCCAGTTTCTTTACCAGTGCACTGAATACTATGAATTTTCCTCTTAATACTGCTTTCATTGTGTCCCATAAGTTTGGGTATAATGTGTCAACATTTTCATTAAATTCCAGGAAGTCTTTAATTTCTGTCTTTATTTCATCCTAGACCAAATTATCATTGAGAAGAGAGTTGGTCAGTTTCCACATATATGTGGGTTTTCTGTTGCTTTTGGTATTATTGAAGACCAGCTTTAGGCCATGGTGGTCTGATAGGGTGCATGGGATTATTTCAATTTTCTTGTATTGGTTGAGGGTTGTTTTGTGACCAATTATATGGTCAATTTTGGAGAAAGTGAGATGCTGAATAGAAGGTGTATCCTTTAGTTTTAGGGTAAAATGTTCTATAGATATCTGTTAAATTCATTTGGTTCATAACTTCTATTAGTTTCACTGTGTCTCTGTTTAGTTTCTGTTTCAATGACCTATCCATTCATGAGAGTGGGGTGTTGAAGTCTCCCACTATTATTATATGGGGTTCAGTGTGTGTTTTGAGCTTTACTAAAGTTTCTTCTATGAATGTGGGTGCCCTTGCATTTGGGGCATAGATGTTCAGAATTGGGACTTTCTCTTGGTGGATTTTCCCTTTGATGAATAGGAAGTGTCCTTCCTCATCACATTTGATAACTATTTTATTGGATATTAGGACGGCAAGTCCAGCTTGTTTCTTGGAACCATTTGCTTGGTAGACCTTTTTCCATTCTTTAACTCTGAGATAGTGTCTGTCTTTGTTAATGAGGTGTGTTACTTGTATGCAGCAAAATGCTGGTTCTTTTTTTGTGTATCCAGTCTGTTAGCTTATGTCTTTTTATAGGTGAGTTGAGTTCATTAATATTGAGAGATATTAAAGACGATTTTTGATTCCTGTTATATTCGCTTTTGTAGTTACCTTTATGTGCTTATAGTTTTTCTCCTTTTGACTTTGTTGTGAGATGCTTAATATCTTGTCTTTTGTTTGGTATAGATATCTTCCTTATATTGGAGTTTTTCTTCTAGGATTTATTGTAGGGCTGGATTTGTAGGTAGATACTGTTTGAACTTGGTTTTGTCGTGGAGTGTTTTGGCTTCTCCATCTATGTTGAGTGAGAGCTTTGCTGGGTATAGTAGCCTAGGCTAGCATTTATGTTCTCTTAGAATCTGCATGACCTCTGACTAGGCTCTTCTGGCTTTCATAGACTCTGTTGAGAAGTCTGGTGTAATTCTGACAGGTCTGCCTTTTTATGTTACTTGGCCCTTTTCCCTTGAAGCCTTTAACATTCTTTCTTTTTTTCTGTTCTTTAGTGTTTTGACTATTATGTGATAAGAAGATTTTCTTTTCTGGTCCGATTTATTTGGTGTTCTCTAGGCTTCTTGTACCATTATGGCCATCTCTTTCTTTAGGTTGGGGAAGTTTTCTTCTATGATTTTGTTAAAAACGTTTTCAAGTCCTTTGAGCTGGGAATCTTCATTCTCCTCTATTCCAATTATTCTTAAATTTGGCTTTTTCATTGTGTCCTGAATTTCCTGGATGTTTTAGGTCAGGAGTTTTTTATGGTTTGAATTTTCTTTGACTGTTGTGTCAATCTCTTCTACCATATCTTCTACACCTGAGATTCTCTCTTCTATCTCTTGTATTCTGTTGGTGATACTTACATCTGTAATTCTTGACCTCCTTCCTAGGTTTTCCATTTCCTGGTTTGTTTCCATTTGTGTTTTCTATATTGTTTCTACATCCATTTTTAGGTCTTGGACTGCTTTATGCAATTTCTTCACCTGTTTGTGTTTTCCTGTATTTCTTTAAGGGGTTTATTTGTTTCCTTTTTAAGGGCTTCTACCTGTTTACCTGTGTTTTCCTGTATTTGTTTCAGTGAGTTATTTATATCTTCCTTAAAGGACTCTATTATCTTCATGAGATAGGATTTTAGGTCAGCTTCCCAATTTTCAGGTGTGTTGGTATATTCAGGGCTTGCTGTGGTGGAAGAATTGGATTTTGATGATGTCCATGTATATTGTCTTCTGTTGCTTATGGTCTTGCATTTCCTTTTCACCATCTGGTTATCCCTACTGTTTGCTGGTCTGGGTGACTCTGTCTGGAGCCTACCTCTTTTGTCTCTGGGTTGAAACAGGTCTCCTGGTAGGTCTGTGGCCCTGGCTGTAGCAGACTTTCTGTGGGGTCTTCCAACTGGAGTGCCTTCAGAGGGTCAGAGAAGCAGTGATTTGTTGCCTTGCCTTCAGTAGATCTCCTGGAGGTCTTCAGACTGTTGGGTCTTCAGAGGAGCAGTCACACTATTGTCCCATGAGAAGCTGTTCTTGGTGTGGGGGGTGTCAATGGACTATGGTTTCTGTTTCCTTGTGTGCAGTCACACTCCAAGGAGGCTTTCAGTCTTTTGGGTCAATAGCCTTGCATGCTTTATAGCCCCTGGGAAGTCTTCAGACTGTGGTGTCAATTGCCCAGTTGCTCTGGGTACAGAGGAACTCCTGGCATGCCTCCAAGCTATGGTATCTTAGGTCCAGTGGATCTCCTGGGATGTCTCCAATTGTGGTGTCAGATGCTCTGGGTGCAGCAGATCTCCTGGGATGCCTCAGGATGTGGTATCAAATGTTCTGAGTACAGTGGTTCTTCTGGTATGTTTCAGGATATGTCAAATGTCCTGAGTGCAGTGGATCCTCTGGTATGTGTGCAGACATAGCCTCTTCCAGGGAGCAGACTTGCTAGCAGTCTGTCCAAGCAGAAAGGACCAAGCAGAACAGGATTGGTACTCCACAGGTGAGGGGTTTGGGTAGGTGGGGGGTTCCCTGAGTCCACTGGCCCCAGCAACTGCTGTAGGACTTGGGGGGGTAGTTCTTACCAAATGCTGAGTACAGTGGATCGTCTGATATGTCTTAGGATATAGCCTCTTCCAGGGAGCAGACTAACTAGCAGTCTGTCTCCGCAGAATGGACCAGACCGAGATACTATTAAATTAGGTTCTTCCTCAGTCTTTGTGCACCTTCAGATCTAAGAACCTACAACCCTGATCTGATATTTGCTTCCCTACCCTTCTCCAGCTTCCTCCTGGCCTGAGGGTTAGGTAATGTGATGCTTAGAATGAGATATATCCTATATCCCTCAGCATTTGAAGATTCCATACAAAGGATTAGGTGATGCAGTCTTGGTGCAAGGATGTCTGTACTGGGAACATTCCATTCCATGTGTACACTCTCTGCTCTCTGCTTGCTATTGGAGATGTGGGCTCTCAGTTTCTGCTCCAGCAGCCATGTCTGCTGCTTGCTACCATGCTGCCCTGTATGATGGGACTCTTACCCCTTGGAGCTATAAGCAAATTGAATCCTTCCTTTTTTCCTAATATCTTGCTCCTTGTATTTTACCACAGCAATAGAAATGCAACTAACGCAGGTTCCACACCAGTAAGCAGTTTGTCCTGTGTCTGAATTGGTGCTATGCCTAGGGTCAGTGAGATCAGACTGAGGTTGTGTGTGTGGGGAAAAAAAGGATTCACTAATGTGCTTCTCCATTCATCCCTATATACAATGTGAAAGTAAAGTTAAAAGAAATTCTGGGGGTGATGAGGTCAGGTGGGAGGGTAAGCTGGCACAGTGCTCCAAGTTCACTCAAGACCTCAAGTTGCATTGTTTTCTTTAGGGCCACATTTTTCTCTCTGAGCTCAGTTATTGCATTACCACTAAATGATTAATGATAAATTAATTATCTGTGTTCTTAAATTGGGTACTGTTTATCCATTTTACAACATTTAAAAATGCACCGCATGTAGAAGATAAGTCTTTTCCCCTGTCTTTATCTTCTTGTGCCCTTCCTGAAGAAACTGCAGTTATTCACTGCTCTCCACACTCCTCTAGCTCTGACCTTGGTCTGTAGAGAGCCAGATGATAGATATTTTACTCTCTGTGGACCACTAAATCTGTATCGCAACCCTTCACCTCTCCTGGAGATACTTGGAAGCAGCTAAACACTATGAAGTGTCTGTGTTCTGAGAAGACTGATAGACAATGAAATTGGAACCCCATGAACTTTCCAGGAGATTGTGTTAATCTTTTGAGCTTATTCTATTGGTTTCTTTCCCAACCACTAGAGGAAATAATGGTAGATATGGACAGGTCACAGAGCTCCTCAAGGTGACAATACTTAACAGCTAAGAAAGGGAAAATGTGAAATACTTCAGATGACAAGCCCCCAGGGGATTGGTAAATATTTGAGATGACAGACATGAAAATTGCCATGAACTGGTCATTCTACAATGTTAAATCTATCAAAACAGCATATTTTGCCTCATCCATTTATATAATGGCTTGCCAATATAAATGTAAGACTTTAAAAAGTACAAAGAAATGAGCTCGACATGTGGTGTAGTTGGCAGTACAATTGTTAACTTCAAAATGAAAGCAGTCAACATGGATATATGTGTTTCAATATTCATAACTACATATAGTACTATAAACATTATCTATATATTATATACTCAGACATGTCATAGGTACAACTCGATAGGTAGCAGGCTGGATTTGACCCTTTGGCTATAGTTTGCTGACCTTTGCATATTCAACCACATGTCAATATCTATTTCTTCTACTTGATTTTAGGGGTTATTTATTTATTTATATGGACAGGGTCTCTTGATGTAGTCCTAAGTGTTCAGAATCTCAATATGTAGACCAAGTTGGCCTTGAACTCGAAGAGATTTACCTGCCTTTGCCTACAAAGTGCTGGGATTAAAGGCAAGCAGTACCATGCCTGACAGTTTATTTTATTTTTTTATTATGTGTTTGATGTGTCTATGTGAATGTGTGCCACTTCATAGAGGTCAGGAGAGGGTGTTAAATCTCCTGCAGCTGGACAGGCAGCTATGTGTTCCCTGATGTGGGTGCTGGGAACTGAACTTCAGTGTGGCAGAGCAGCAGACTCTGAACTTCTGAGTCATCGCTCCACCCCTCCCATCTATTTCTTTATACACAACTCTGTCATACCATTCTACACTAGGATATTTATATTAAGGTTCCTATTCCTAGAATCCTCTTTCTATATCCTGTGATATTTAGGAATATGCTTGATAGAGTGAGTACCAAGAGCTGTCTAATATCTGCTTTTTATGAGTAACACAGCTACAGACAACTTGCACACTTTTTTATGTGCCTCTGTGAATGTCTGTAGAATAAATTCGCAAAAAATGTGATCAATTAGATACAAATAGAATGAATCTTCTGACAGCTGATTTGCTTCTATTCACAGCAGCTTTCATGTCCAGACTACAGGAAGTGCTATGTGGTTCTGAATCCTTCCAGAAATCAACTGTTAATAGAGATCCCAGAGTGAGTAGACAAAACTAGAACATATAGGAATGTCTTAATGTCGCGGCTAGGTTTTGTATTGCAGTAACAAAAGATCATGACCAAAAGCAACTTGCCAGCTTATAACCCTCTTCACAGGAAGTTGGGGAAGGAACTTGGAGGAAGCTGAAGCAGAAACCATGGGGAAGGGCTGATTACAGAGTCTTTATCCAAGGCTAGCTCAGCCTGCTTTCTTATGGACCTCCACTCCTGGTCAAGGACCGTCTGAAATGTAGGTCCTCTCACAGCAATCGTTTATTAAGAAAATGAATCACAACTTGTCCACAGGACAACCTGGTAGGGCATTTTCCCAGTTGAGGCTCGTGTCATCTTGGCATAAAACCAGATTGCACACTTAGTGACTACATTGCGTGGCAGTGGGTTTCTAACACCCTCACATACTGTGAACTCCACAGAGTCTAGCTGATCCACTCAGGTACCACTTGAGGCTCCCTAAACACCCAAAGAACTGACTGGGACTGACAAGGTCTGGAATGGGTATAAAAGCAAGACTCTCAAATTTTTATGATTTACAAGTGATCCACTCTAAAAGAGACTATGGACTAATTTTAGTGAGTTTTTTTTATCTGAATGCCATTTAAATGAATCCTGTAGAAAAGCATTCTTTAGTAGTTCTCTCTAAAAATATCAGACATATCTTAGTTTGTCATATAATAAGTTCTGTTTATATGCATAAAAATTTTTGCACCTAGAAAAAATCGGCATCAGAAAAATACAAATAACGGGCAATAAAAAAAATTAGATATGTCCTCCATCTACCAAATGACATTATATTCTAGGCTGGTGTCTCCTCACTCTAAAATGAGAGTGTTACGGTATTTGGTATGTAAGGCTCTTTCTAGCTTTGGAACTGTGCAAAATGTGAAATAAGAACAAATTTTCATATAGTCAGTGTAGAGACAGTGTGGTGGTTTGATTAAGAAATGTTCTCCTTATTGGGCCAAACATTTGAACACTTGGTTCTTACTTACTTGTGCTGTTTTGATAGACTATAGGAAAGCATAATTTTCTGAGGAGCCACCAGATTGATTTGCAGAGTGGTCGCACCAGTTTACAACCCCACCAGCAATGGAGGAGTGTTCCTCTTTCTTCACATTCTCACCAGCATGTACTAGTACTTGAGCTTTTGATCTTAGCCATTCTGATTGGTGCAGGGTAGACACTCAGCATCGTTTTGATTTGCGTTTCCCTGATGACTAAGGGTGTTAAACATTTCTTTAGGTGCTTCTCAGCCATTCAAGATTCCTCAGTTGAAAATTCTGTTTAGTTCTGTACCCCAACTTTTAATTGGGGTTCAACTCTCTCTCTCTCTCTCTCTCTCTCTCTCTCTCTCTCTCACACACACACACACACACACACACACACACACAATTTATTCCGTTGTAAAAGAAATGAAGTAGCTTGCACAATGCAGCAAAACCCCATAATTTCCACACAGGAGAGAAAGGAAGGCAAAGTTGTCAAAGGGAGCGAGCATGGGAGCGAACAGCCGAAAGCTGTGACTTGATCTACATTTGGCTCACTTGAATAAGCCATCTGAGAAGGGAGACTTTGCAGTTTTGAGATTCACACTGTGTACAAGATGGAAACAGACCGATTGCTCAGAAGGATAATTGTCCTTGGTATTGCCAAAGAAATGCCTCTCTCCAGAGAGTTCTGGAACTACTAAACATAAAGAACCACACTGTCAGTGCTCCACTGCTACTGAAATTCAATGCATGTTCTCACAGTTAAACAAAACTCCAATTCAGCAAGGGCCACCACGCAGATCTTGTTCCTTACCTTGTCACTGCTGGAACAAACACTGGAAGGAACCAGCGTGGAGAAGGGAAGGAATATATGTACTTTGCTTCAAGGTGTTTGAGGTTTCAAATAATTTTTTTTTGGTGGCAACATTGTTTCTGGGCATACAGTGGGCTAGTGGAGCATGGTAAATGGGAATGGTGGACAGAGTTCTTCATCTCCCAGAGTGGCTGGGAGGAGAGAGGTGGCAAAGGCCCAGAACCACAGTATATAGTCACTAGTTATTCCAGAGTCTTCCTGAGGCCACCACCTCCCAGCTCCATATCTGAACAGTGTAAATTGGGAGCCTGTCTTAGTTAGGGTTTCCATTGCTGTGACGAGACACCATGACCAAAGCAACTCTTATAAAGGCGAACATTTAATTACGAATAGCTTACAGTTTCAGAGGTTTGGTTCATTATTATCATAATGGGATACACAGCAGAGTCCAGTCAGCCAAGGGGCTGGAGGAGATGAGCGTTCTACACCTTGATTCAAAGGTAGCCAGGAGACTAGATTGTTTTCAACTGCAAATAGTTTGAGCATTTAAGACCTCAAAGCCTCCACAGTGACACACTTCCTTTGACAAAGCTACACCTCCTCCAATAAGGACACACCTAATAGTGACACTCCCTATGGGCCAAGCATTCAAACACATGAATCTACGGGGACCAAAACTATTCAAACCATCGTAGAGTCATTCTTCAATACATGAGCTTTGGGATCACAAAGTGTGTGTGTGTGTGTGTGTGTGTGTGTGTACTTATATATATGTGTGTTTTTGTGTATGTATATACCTTGTTAACCGTAACAGATGCTACATGGTAGGATTAAAATAGAGAAGTCTCTGCTGGTCTCCTTGGGTTGAGGATAAGCTTGGTTGGACTCTGAGGGTTATGTATGTGATAGTACATCATACTGTTTCAATTGAGCTTTCATATTCCTGCAGGGTTAGAGGTGAACCAGGCTTGAAAACAACTCTGAAACAAGCAATGGATTCAGTAATGACAGGAGGCAACATGTCACTCTGGGTCATCAGCTGAATTTTGTTTGATTGCTCTCAAGGTATACATAGCCAATAACAAAGAAGCTGTACCATTTGTCAGTGCTCTGAAGTGAAAGATCAGGAGTATACTTGGAGTCAGAATGAGTTGGGCTCCTGGCTTGTCACCTTGAAGGGGATAAACATTTGGAAAGAGTAGGAACAAAATATGAAGGGTTCACAGGACAGGTTTACTGTGTGTGTGGCACTTTGGAGAAGAGAATTCCTGGAAGAAAGAGCTTGTTCTGAATTGGTTACCACTGGAATTTGGGCAACTGTGATTATGAATCTGCAGTTTTGATCTAGAAGACAGAAAGGATGGATCATGGCTAACACTGTGATTATTATGAAACTCTCAAGTGTAGGGAGTCTGGTTGTGATTATGATGTTATTTTTGTGTGTACTCAGATATGATTGTGTGTCAGGCTTATTTTGTCTCACTTCATTATAGTGATAAGTGACCTTCTACCATAGGAATAGCAAGACCCACCTCTGAGCTACTAAGCCTGCTCTTGACTGCTGTTGACCATTCTCTTTCTGACTCTGTGTGTTTAGAAGAGCGATTAAGGGTGTACCCACTGCATAATGAGGAAGAGGGCATGCTTTTAGTAAAACTTAGGTCTAAATCTTTCCAAGAACTAGGCAACAATGGGCAACAAGGCCTTTTTATTCCATGCAATGAGAAAATAATTGAATGCCTCAAAAGTTTTAAGGCAATTCCTCAAAACAGATATTGACATGTTAATCCTGGAGCTGAGTTATCTGGTCCTGTTACCAAGAATATGTGTGGGAGCGTCTCTTATTGTTTTTTTCAAGTTATAACCATGGCAGTCTCATGTTACACAATTAAAAAGAAAGATCTTTTATAATGCATACTCGAGGATGTCCAATAATGGCCCAATGGGTAAAAGCAGATGTTGCCAAACTGACAACCTGAGTTCTGTCCTCTGAACCCAAATATTGGGAGGAGAGAACCAATTTCTCCAAGTTGTCTTCTGGCTTCTACGTGTGTGTGTGTGTGTGTGTGTGTGTGTGTGTGTGTATTTATAATTTTATGTTTCACTTGAATTTCTGATAGGAACACATGTTGTCTTTTTCCCTTGTTAGGGTTTTTGTTTTAGTTTTTCTTTTGTTTTGCTCTTAAGATTTCCTTTTCTTACAGATAGAAGATTGAGAGATTGGAAGTTTATGCTAGAACATAGATGAATATACTTTATGTTGCTGTGAAATTATATAAAACAATGCTGTCTTTTATCCCGCACTAGCTCCGACACCTTGGTGCCTGATGACATCTGTTGGATGTCTTCATCTCAGTCAGCAAAGCCTCTCACCCGCTCTGCTCCATCCCATATCACACTGCCGACGGCTTCTCTCTGAGCCTGGCAACAATCTCTCTACCCATCTAGTTCCCAAGGCAGGCTGCCACCATGCAAGACATACACATCCCATTTCCATGGCAGCCCAGTGTCTCCAGCCACCACAGATTCTCTTGAATTCAATTAAATCGCCACATGAAAGAACACACAACACAAAAATCTCTGATTCAACTGATAGGATATAACTGCTCACCTAGACATACAAAGCCCTGTACACATCCATCCCTTAAGAATATTCATAACGACCTGTAAATGTGCAGAGAGGAATCTTAATATCAGCCTCCATGTTCTCTCTGCTGCTTCTCCTCCCTCTAGTCTCCTCCTCCTCTCTAAAGCTTTTCTCCTGCCCATCCTTCCTTCTTGTCCAATGACAGGCCTTGTTCTATTTTGTACCTGCCTTCACCTGCGTGATGACATCATCCAACATCTTTATTTTTCAATAGTATCACCTAAAATCCATGAGATGGTATTGACACAAAACCAGATCCTTTTTCAAGGCAGGTTTTGCTTTGGTTTCTGGCCATTTCTTTTGTCTTTTCTTTTTCTTGTAGTAGTCCATGTTAGTTCATTTTCTGGAGGCTAAACACCTTGCATTTTTCTTCACTTGATCCTTAGTCTCGCCGGCCAGGGAATTTGAGCAACAACAACGATCATTTCATGATGTCAGAATGAGTCAAATGAACTCATTGACTGGATTTCTTTCTAAATGTAAAGGTTTGTAGGGTCTTCTCTTCTCTTGTTCTGAGCTTGAATTTTCTTTGGCTTTTTAATGATTGCTGTTAGTCTATCTGGTCCACAACTTCAAACTATTAGTTTTAGTTACTCAAGGTCATTTTTGGTACCAAAATCTAAAATGGACATATCTAATGTGGAAAAACTTAAAATAAAATTTATTACAGGGCATTGTTAAAGGAAGCATCCTGGAATATAGGTCAGGAATGGAGAATTTGCTTAGATGTATAGCAAAAAACATCAGCAAAACACACATACACACACACACACACACACACACACTACATACATGCACACATGCATGCACACATGGTATATATATGTAATCATTATAATTGTTCTGTTGATTAGTATTTATCATTAATCACTTTTCCATCCAGTATTTATTAAAGTTATCTATTTTTGCTGTATATGTATAGAAAAAGCCAGACTTCATGTGTGTGTATAATTCATGATACCCATGTTTTCA
The DNA here is from genome assembly GCF_021556685.1 of Rattus norvegicus. Lineage (NCBI taxonomy): Eukaryota > Metazoa > Chordata > Mammalia > Rodentia > Muridae > Rattus > Rattus norvegicus. The sequence continues at coordinate 237,686,261 of NC_141534.1, read as the reverse complement.
GGTATTTGAGGATTGGTTTGGCACAGAACACCTGTGGATAAGTAGGACTGCTATTTATTTTAATAGGCTGTGCTCTCCATGCTGTAGTCCGCTTTCTTGCACTGGGGACCTGTCCTAACCTTAGCTTATTTTTATTCTTTCTTACTATTAAGCTGCCCTGGCATCTGGGTATTTTTGTTGAGCACATTGGAGATCAAACACCTAGGGCGGTAGAGTGTTAAGGGTGAAAGATAAGTGGATTAACTATGACAGCTGGGAGTGCTGCAGAGACAGATGTGGGTTAACCCAGAGATCTCTGTGTGCTGCAGAGACAGATGTGGGTTAATCCAGAGCTCTCAGTGTGCTGCAGAGACAGATGTGGGTTAATCACGAGTACTGTGTGTGCTGCATAGACAGATGTGGGTTAACCCCGAGTACTGGGTTTGCTGCTGAGACAGATGTGGGTTAACCCAGAGATCTCAGTGTGCTGCACAGACAGATGTGGGCTAACCCCGAGTACTGGGTGTGCTGCATAGATAGATGTGGGTTAACCCAGAAATCTCGGTGTGCTGCATAGACAGATGTGGGTTAATCACGAGTACTGTGTGTGCTGCATAGACAGACGTGGGTTAACCCAGAGATCTCGGTGTGCTGCATAGACAGATGTGGATTAACCCCGAGTTCAGGGTGTGCTGCATAGACAGATATGGGTTAATCCCGAGTTGAGGGTTTGCTGCATAGACAGATGTGGGTTAACCGTGAGTTCAGGGTGTGCTGCATAGACAGATGTGGGTTAATCCCGAGTTCAGGTTTGCTGCATAGACAGATGTGGGTTAACCCAGAGATCTCTGTGTGCTGCATAGACAGATGTGGGTTAACCCCGAGTACTGGGTTTGCTGCTGAGACAGATGTGGTTAACCCAGAGATCTCAGTGTGCTGCATAGACAGATGTGGGTTAACCCCGAGTACTGGGTGTGCTGCATGGACAGATGTGGGTTAACCCAGAGATCTCGGTGTGCTGCAGAGACAGATGTGGGTTAACCATGAGTTCAGGGCGTGCTACATAGACAGAAGTGGGTCAACCTCGAGTTCAGGGTTTCCTGCATAGACAGATGTGGGGTAACGCAGAGATCTCGGTGTGCTGCATAGACAGATGTGGGTTAATCACGAGTACTGTGTGTGCTGCATAGACAGATGTGGGATAACCCAGAGATCTCGGTATGCTGCATAAACAGATGTGGGTTAACCCCGAGTTCAGGGTGTGCTGCATACACAGATCTGGGTTAACCCCGAGTTCAGGGTTTGCTGCATACACAGATGTGTGTTAACCTCAAGTTCAGGGTGTGCTGCATAGACAGATGTGGGTTAACCCAGAGATTTCAGTGTGCTGCATAGACATGTGGGTTAACCATGAGTACTGGGTGTGCTGCATAGACAGACGTGGGTTAACCCAGAGATCTAGGTGTGCTGCATAGACAGATGTGGGTTAATCACGAGTACTATGTGTGCTGCATAGACAGACGTGGGTTAACCCAGAGATCTCAGTGTGCTGCATAGACAGATGTGGGTTGATCACGAGTACTGTGTGTGCTGCATAGACAGATGTGGGTTAACCCCGAGTACTGGGTTTGCTGCTGAGACAGATGTGGTTAACCCAGAGATCTCAGTGTGCTGCAGAGACAGATGTGGGTTAACCCAGAGATCTCAGTGTGCTGCATAGACAGATGTGGGTTAATCACGAGTACTGTGTGTGCTGCATAGACAGATGTGGGTTAACCCCGAGTACTGGGTTTGCTGCTGAGACAGATGTGGTTAACCCAGAGATCTCAGTGTGCTGCATAGACAGATGTGGGTTAACCCAGAGGTCTTAGTGTGCTGCATAGACAGATGTGGGTTAACCCTGAGTACTGTGTGTGCTACATAGACAGATGTGGGTTAACCCAGAGATCTCAGTGTGCTGCATAGACAGATGTGGGTTAACCCAGAGATCTCAGTGTGCTGCATAGACAGATGTGGGTTAATCACGAGTACTGTGTGTGCTGCATAGACAGATGTGGGTTAACCCCGAGTACTGGGTTTGCTGCTGAGACAGATGTGGTTAACCCAGAGATCTCAGTGTGCTGCATAGACAGATGTGGGTTAACCCAGAGGACTTAGTGTGCTGCATAGACAGATGTGGGTTAACCCTGAGTACTGTGTGTGCTGCATAGACAGATGTGGGTTAACCCAGAGATCTCAGTGTGCTGCATAGACAGATGTGGGTTAATCCCGAGTACTGGGTGTGCTACATAGACAGATGTGGGTTAACCCCGAATTCATGGTGTGCTGCATAGACAGATGTGGATTAACCCCGAGTACTGCGTGTGCTGCATAGACAGATGTGGGTTAACCTTGAGTTCAGGAAGTGCAGCATAGACAGATGTGGGTTAACCCAGAGATCTCAGTGTGCTGCAGAGACAGATGGGGGTTAACCCCGAGTACTGGGTATGCTGCATAGACAGATGTGGGTTAACCCACAGATCTTGGTGTGCTGCATAGACAGATGTGGGTTAATTCCGAGTACTGGGTGTGCTGCAGAGACAGATGTGGGTTAACCCCGAGTACTGGGTGTGCTGCAGAGACAGATATAGGTTAACCCAGAGATCTCAGTGTGCTGCATAGACAGATGTGGGTTAACCCCGAATACTGGGTGTGCTGCAGAGACAGATGTGGGTTAACCCCGAGTACTGGGTTTGCTGCTGAGACAGATGTGGTTAACCCAGAGATCTCAGTGTGCTGCATAGACAGATGTGGGTTAACCCAGAGGTCTTAGTGTGCTGCATAGACAGATGTGGGTTAACCCTGAGTACTGTGTGTGCTACATAGACAGATGTGGGTTAACCCAGAGATCTCAGTGTGCTGCATAGACAGATGTGGGTTAACCCAGAGATCTCAGTGTGCTACATAGACAGATGTGGGTTAATCACGAGTACTGTGTGTGCTGCATAGACAGATGTGGGTTAACCCCGAGTACTGGGTTTGCTGCTGAGACAGATGTGGTTAACCCAGAGATCTCAGTGTGCTGCATAGACAGATGTGGGTTAACCCAGAGGTCTTAGTGTGCTGCATAGACAGATGTGGGTTAACCCTGAGTACTGTGTGTGCTACATAGACAGATGTGGGTTAACCCAGAGATCTCAGTGTGCTGCATAGACAGATGTGGGTTAACCCAGAGGTCTTAGTGTGCTGCATAGACAGATGTGGGTTAATTCCGAGTACTGGGTGTGCTGCAGAGACAGATGTGGGTTAACCCCGAGTACTGGGTGTGCTGCAGAGACAGATATGGGTTAACCCAGAGATCTCAGTGTGCTGCATAGACAGATGTGGGTTAACCCTGAGTACTGCGTGTGCTGCATAGACAGATGTGGGTTAACCCAGAGATCTCAGTGTGCTGCAGAGACAGATGGGGGTTAACCCCGAGTACTGGGTGTGCTGCATAGACAGATGTGGGTTAACCCAGAGATCTCAGTGTGCTGCATAGACAGATGTGGGTTAATTCCGAGTACTGGGTGTGCTGCAGAGACAGATGTGGGTTAACCCCGAGTACTGGGTGTGCTGCAGAGACAGATATGGGTTAACCCAGAGATCTCAGTGTGCTGCATAGACAGATGTGGGTTAACCCCGAATACTGGGTGTGCTGCAGAGACAGATGTGGGTTAACCCAGAGATCTCAGTGTGCTGCAGAGACAGAAGTGGGTTAACCCAGAGTACTGGGTGTGCTGCATAGACAGATGTGGGTTAATCACGAGTACTGTGTGTGCTGCATAGACAGATGTGGGTTAACCCCGAGTACTGGGTTTGCTGCTGAGACAAGATGTGGTTAACCCAGAGATCTCAGTGTGCTGCATAGACAGATGTGGGTTAACCCAGAGGTCTTAGTGTGCTGCATAGACAGATGTGGGTTAATCACGAGTACTGTGTGTGCTGCATAGACAGATGTGGGTTAACCCCGAGTACTGGGTTTGCTGCTGAGACAGATGTGGTTAACCCAGAGATCTCAGTGTGCTGCATAGACAGATGTGGGTTAACCCAGAGGTCTTAGTGTGCTGCATAGACAGATGTGGGTTAACCCTGAGTACTGTGTGTGCTGCATAGACAGATGTGGGTTAACCCAGAGATCTCAGTGTGCTGCATAGACAGATGTGGGTTAATCCCGAGTACTGGGTGTGCTACATAGACAGATGTGGGTTAACCCCGAATTCAGGGTGTGCTGCATAGACAGATGTGGATTAACCCCGAGTACTGCGTGTGCTGCATAGACAGATGTGGGTTGATCACGAGTACTGTGTGTGCTGCATAGACAGATGTGGGTTAACCCCGAGTACTGGGTTTGCTGCTGAGACAGATGTGGTTAACCCAGAGATCTCAGTGTGCTGCAGAGACAGATGTGGGTTAACCCAGAGATCTCAGTGTGCTGCATAGACAGATGTGGGTTAATCACGAGTACTGTGTGTGCTGCATAGACAGATGTGGGTTAACCCCGAGTACTGGGTTTGCTGCTGAGACAGATGTGGTTAACCCAGAGATCTCAGTGTGCTGCATAGACAGATGTGGGTTAACCCAGAGGACTTAGTGTGCTGCATAGACAGATGTGGGTTAACCCTGAGTACTGTGTGTGCTGCATAGACAGATGTGGGTTAACCCAGAGATCTCAGTGTGCTGCATAGACAGATGTGGGTTAATCCCGAGTACTGGGTGTGCTACATAGACAGATGTGGGTTAACCCCGAATTCAGGGTGTGCTGCATAGACAGATGTGGATTAACCCCGAGTACTGCGTGTGCTGCATAGACAGATGTGGGTTAACCTTGAGTTCAGGAAGTGCAGCATAGACAGATGTGGGTTAACCCAGAGATCTCAGTGTGCTGCAGAGACAGATGGGGGTTAACCCCGAGTACTGGGTATGCTGCATAGACAGATGTGGGTTAACCCACAGATCTTGGTGTGCTGCATAGACAGATGTGGGTTAATTCCGAGTACTGGGTGTGCTGCAGAGACAGATGTGGGTTAACCCCGAGTACTGGGTGTGCTGCAGAGACAGATATAGGTTAACCCAGAGATCTCAGTGTGCTGCATAGACAGATGTGGGTTAACCCCGAATACTGGGTGTGCTGCAGAGACAGATGTGGGTTAACCCAGAGATCTGGGTGTTGTCCAGAGATAGACGTGGGTTAGCCCAGAGATCTCGGTGTGCTGCAGAGACAGATGGGGGTTAAACCAGAAAGCAGGGTGGGCTACAGTGACATATTTTGTTTAACCTGACAGCCAAGTAGGCTTCAGTGACAGAGACATGTGTTACCATGTACTGATGGGTGGGTTGGCAGAATAGATGTGGCTTAACAATGACGGTTGTGTTCACTACCTTGACAGATGTGGATCAACTGTGTCATGTTTCCTCTCTAGTTTTGGGTATTTCAGTTAAGTGTTTGGATGAGTCTCAAGAGATTTCGAACTTTTGACTTTTAATGTTGCAACTGGTATGGACTATGGGGACTTTTGAAGTTGGTCTAAATGTATTTTGCATTATGCTATTTTTAGGTATGGCCCTATAGACTCTTATGTGTGAATAAGCCTATGGGGGCCAGGGATTGGAATGTGATCGTTTGCATATTCAACCAAGGGAATGGCACTAGTAGAAGTTGTGGCCTTGTTGGAGGAACTCTGTCACCGTGGGGGTGGACTTGGAGACCCTCCTCCTAGCTACCTGAGGATGCCAAGTCTGTTCCTGGCTTCCTTTGGATGAAGATGTAGAACTCTCAGCTCCTCCTGCACCATGCCTGCCTGGATGCTGCCATGCTCCTGCCTTGATGTTAGTGACTGAACCTCTGAACCTGTAAGTAAGCCCAAATTAAATGTTGTCATTTATAATACTTGCCTTGGTCATGGTGTCTGTTCACAGCAGTAAAATCCTAAGACTCAGCAACCCTCTGGCATGCTTGGTGATGGAGGTATTCAAGGTCCGGGCTGGCTGGCCCTCCTTACTGACCCCTTGTCTTAGGACCTCTTCCCTTGAGTGAGCCCTCTTTCTCTCCTGAAGACAGTTTCTTTGTCTCAGTGCTGGAAAATCCTAGGCCTAGGTAAACTGTTCTTTTGCCGTTCAGGTGCTGGCTCAGATCTCAGACCCTATGTATCCTCATGATAATCTGGTGATCTGGCCTAGCTGCCTTCTTTCCTAGTTATCATATTTATCCTTGGAACACTGGTAGGTACTCTCCTCACTCAAAGGGAATGTCTTTGCTGCTGCTTTCAGACTCCCTACTGGGGCCCCTCCTGGTCTTAAAGGCTTCCTAATTCACAGGCTCAATTTGGCCCCAATACCCACCGGATAATAACTCTAAATGGCATCTTAATGAAACTTTGAAAAAAAATCGTTTACAACTCTTCCCAATGATCTGGAGAACGAAAGGTTTTCTATGTAAGCTTTCCCCCCACCTTTGGTCACAACTGCTTTTGTCCTCTGCTCTCTGCTCCCTCTTCCTTGGACTCAGTGGGTCGGCTTAATTTTCTATTTCCTGAAAGATGTTTGTCTCTGATCTCTGATCTCTTTCCACCTCTGCACCAGCTCTAAGCCAGCTGTAGCAGGAGAAGTGTAAGATTCAAACTTTAAGGAAAAAGCCGCCTAAGAGATATACCAGGTGACTGGGACTTTAACACACTGTCCAAAGAACTTAGGATAACACCCTGTTCCAGGAAATGAGCTAACCCCCTTTAGCAGTCCCCCATCAGCGTGCCAAAGATATCTCACCATTGATGAATATAAGGTTCAAGGCTGTCCTCCACAAGTGTATAAAAAAATGTATGCTTTTGTCATTCCGGGTCATCACTGTCCTGATTGCGGAACGACCCCAGTACAGTGGATCAATAAACCCCTTGCTTATTGCATTGCTCTCTGCCTCCATAGACTCACCATGCCATGGCTCTGATCAGCACAGTGGCAGAGGCTGCCTGTGGTGACAGGAAGAGATCTCCTCACATAATGCCCTGTCCGCCAGAGAAAATGTGTCTACTTGTCTATTTGTCTCTGCTGAGACATAGCCACACTTCTATAGATAAATGCCATTCCATTCTAAGTTATAACAAACAGGTGACTGTCCTCCACAAGTGGATCTATCGCTTCAGTGCCATCTTAGCCAAGGGCAGTCATATGTCATAGTTTCAACACCATCTACCATCTTTGTTATGGGCAGTCCCTACTTCACCACCATCTTTAGGAGCACAGTCTAACTTAAAAGGTCTCCTTGGGGTTGGGGATTTAGCTCAGTGGTAGAGCGCTTGCCTAGGAAGCGCAAGGCCCTGGGTTTGGTCCCCAGCTCCGAAAAAAAGAACCAAAAAAAAAAAAAAGTTCTCCTTTTCAACTAAGATAAGGTTTTCATCTGATTCTCAGCCTGCCTCAGTAAATAATAATTTTTAAGATTTACAACAGTAAAATTGTTAAAGACCACTGCCTTAAGATTTTTTTAGCCTTGTTTTTGCTACTGTCATTAAGTTATAACATAACCTCTTTGTTTGCTAGATATATTCTAGAGCAATTAATTAAAAACAACCACAGATTGTCTAACTCAGATATGCTTAGTAGATACTGGCTTTCAATCTTGTTAAAAATCTGCTAAATATAATGTTAAATGTTTAAGATTATTATGACAGAGACTCCCAAACCATAACAGTGATCCCCCAAAGTATTTGAGAAGATATGGGCTCATTGACAAGAAGCTCTCCCTTGATTGTGGTACAATAACCACTGAGAAACACTGCTTCATTGCCTTGCTCACTGCCGGGGCTTGGCCTAAACCGTGGACAAAAAGAGGACACTCGGAGAATTAATTGCCTAAGTCAAGGGGAGTCATTTCTCCCACATCCGTCCTCCACAGAAAAAAGTCTCTCATCATCTGGGCCTGATGTCCAGACTACTACTGCCTGAGTTGTGATGGAGACCACAGGGACCTGGGAGAACTGTCTAGGTAGTGGACTATAGACCAAGCTATGTCATTCTAATTAATACATGACATCTAGATTTTAATTTATTCTTCCCAGACATTTGATTACATTGATAGCTAAGCTATCTGCAGCTTGACAGCAAGAAAACAGACAACTAGTTCCTTACCCGAAGTTAATCCACCACTCTTAGCTCATTAGTCAATTCATGAATTAACTAAGACTACCAGATCTGGTATGGAAAAGATAGATTTGCCTTGTTCATAGGCTTCATGATAAAAGATACACAAGTTCAGATGTGATCGTTCACACATGTAACACTCTGCTACTTCCTTACCTAAACTCAGTTTCCAGTGACTAAATGCCTCATTATCCTCTCCTTGCTATGCCGCTACAACCATTCCAATTTTTATAATCACAAGTTCAAACTTTAAGTTTCCTTTGTCTTCTAACTATAGACTTAAAGTGTTTCTCATGCTAAATCTACACAATCAGTTATCATAGTTACAAATTTAAGTTTCCTTTGTTGTCTTCTAACTATTGATTTAAGGTGTTCCTCATGCTAAATTTATATGATCAACTATCATTTTACAAGGTCATCAAATTTTGAGTTTCCTTTGATTGACTTTTAAATGTAAATTAAAAATACTTTTCATTATGCTAAATTTATGTATATTTAGTCTCCTAGAGAGATGGGCAAATCCTTCTTGCTCCTTCTGTTCCATGAAAGGTTTTTGTCTTTCCTAAGCTCACCTTAAAGACCATTCGTGCTGTTAACAAATTTATCTCTTTTATAAACTTATAAGCTCCAGGAAATATACTCAGATCTACCTTCCATGAACCAAACAGACTTCATCTGGATACGTGGACCGGCCAATCAATAGCCCAAATTCCTACCTGTTACCTATTCCAGAGGGTGGGATTCCTCCCCTGTTCCTTGGGATTGGGATTCCCCTCATCCCGACCACTAAGACCTAAGGGGTTCAAATGTACACCTAAGAAAAGTTTTTCTCCCAAACCTCTTTACTTTCTGACTCATATATATATATATATATATATATATATATATAGTGTGTGTATGTGTGTGTGTGTGTGTGTGTGTGTGTGTGTGTTTGTTTGTTTGTTTCAGCATCTTGCCAAGTCCAGGCATTTACTCAAAATCTACACCTAGGACAGCTCCAGAGAAGCAACCCACAGAGGCTTCAGCCTGCTCTCACAAACACAGACAGACACAGACGCTTCTTCTGGACCTGCTCCTTCCTACCTACAAATGTTCCTACAGACCCTGGACAGCCAGGAAACAGCCAACTCTCCTAAGACTTGACCAACATCCCCATCCCCTTTTCCCTATGTTTCCCAGAGGCATGTAACCCCAAAGTCAACAGGAAGCACTTAAAGATCACAAAGACCCTATTCCTGCTTCACCACCATCTTTCTAGTTTCTACTTTTTAAAATTAAACCAAAATGGAGGAATGTTGGCTTTCCTTCTACACTCTGACCAAAAGTTACTTAGCAACAGCCAGGTAGGCCTGGCTTGTTATAAAAGGGACTATTTGGCCTCTCCCTCTCTTTTTTCTAACCCTTTTTTCTCTCTGATTCCCTTCTCCCTCTCTCTCCTTCCCTTTCTACTATCTCTCTCCATGTGATTATGGCTGTCTCCTCTCCCCTCCTGTCTCTTTCTCAGTCTTACATCTTTTTTGCCTCTACTCCCTTCTCAACTCCCCTTCCCATGCCCATAAGTAAACTCCATTCTCTACTATACCTGTTGTAAGGCTGGTACCTCGAGGGGTTGGGGAGGATGCCTCCCCATGGGCCTGCTGATGTATTTCCTCCCACCCCACCATACTGTGCTCTATAAAACATATCCATGGTTTTATAAAATACATCAGAAGGGGCTTCCAGGACCCTGTTCTTGAAGACTAGCACCAGCACATTCTGCTACTAGTTACTACTTTGTGTCCTCTTGCTATGATAAAACATCAAGAAAAAGGTGACTTTTAAAAGAAAACATTACACTGTGCTTTTGGTTCTGGAGCATTAGAGTCTGTAGTGGTGAAACCAAGGCATGGTGGATGGAAAAGCAGAGAGCTCACAGTTGAAAGTGAGAGGAGAGCAGGAGCTAAGCACCCAGCTAGGAATAGCTACAGGAGTTTGAAAGCACGAGAGAGAGAGAGAGAGAGAGAGAGAGAGAGAGAGAGAGAGAGAGAGAGAGAGGAAAGGGAAGAGAGAGAGGATGAGAGAGATAGACGCAGGGACCAGAATTTAACCCGAATACTCGCCGCAGTAGTACCTGAGGGAAAAAGGAATGTAGGGAGAAAGACAGGGAACCTGGGCAACCCATGCCGTCGGAAAGACTGGGGCTCACCGGATTGGAGATCTTCAAGGATAGATATAGACCAGTGCTGCTACTGTGGGAATAAGGGTCATTGGGCCAAGGACTGTCCAAACAAGAAGGGAAAGATGCGGGATCCCAGGACCCTAGCCCTGAGGAACGAAGATGATTAGGACAGTCAGGGCTCGTACTCCCTCCCCGAGCCTAGGGTAACCTTAGATGTGGAGGAATCCCCCGTGGACTTCCTAGTAGATACGGGGGCAGGGTTTTCAGTTTTACCACACCCCCTGGGGAAGCTTGCTGACAAGACCAGTATGGTGGTGGGGGCAACCGACACGAAAATACACAAATGGACAACAGCTCGCCATGTCAATTTAGGGGCTAGCCGGGTATCGAATTCCTTCTTAGTAGTTCCTGAGTGTCCCACACCCTTGCTCGGTCGAGACCTGCTGACTAAAATGAATGCCGAAATACAGTCAGAAGGACCCCGAGTGAAGTGGCACACCCCCAGGCCGGTATGGACTTTGACTTTCAATTTGGCCGATAAATATCGCATACATGAAAAAGGTAAGAAGATGGACAACCCGCAGTGGTGGCTTTCCAAGTTCCCCGAGGCCTGGGCGGAGACCGGGGGAGTTGGAATGGCCTCCCAAGTTCCCCCTATAGTGATTGCAGTCAAGTCCGGTGGTACTCCCATCAGTGTGTGCCAGTACCCTATGGGCAAGGAAGCAAAGGAAGGCATTCGGCCTCATATAAACAAGTTTTTACAACTAGGCATCCTAACCCCATGCCGGTCCCCCTGGAACACCCCATTATTACCAGTAAAGAAGCCTGGGACACAAGACTATCAACCCGTTCAGGACTTGAGAGAGGTCAACAAAAGAGTAGAAGATGTACATCCCATAGTGCCTAATCCCTACACCCTCCTCAGCACTCTGCCACCAGAGAGGATATGGTATACTGTCTTAAATCTCAAGGATGCTTTCTTTAGCTTGAGACTACATCCCACCAGCCAGCATCTGTTTGCCTTTGAGTGGAAGGACCCGGAGACAGGACATTCTGGACAACTAACCTGGACCAGACTACCACAGGGATTCAAGAATTCACTCACCCTCTTTGATGAGGCCCTACATCAAGACCTGATGATTTTCAGAACCAATAACCCACAGCTGACACTGCTTCAATACGTTGATGATCTACTTCTAGGTGCTGAAACCCAGGGTGAGTGCCAAAAGGGGACTGAACAATTACTGTCTGAATTAGGCCGTTTGGGGTACCGGGCGTCGGCAAAGAAGGCACAGTTATGCCGTACCAAGGTGACCTACCTGGGCTATATTCTCAAGGATGGTAAGCGATGGCTTACTGAAGCCGGGAAAAAGACTGTGCTCCAGATACCTGTTCCTCAGACACTTCGACAGGTGAGGGAATTCCTAGGCACCGCTGGATTCTGCCAGTTGTGGATTCCTGGGTTCGCCGCATTAGCTGCGCCCCTCCACACTTTGACTAGGTCAGAGACTGAGTTCCAGTGGAAACCCGAACATCGAGCGGCCTTTGATGCCATCAAGTAGGCTCTATTGACTGCACCCGCTCTGGTTCTGCCTGACCTAACCAAGCCTTTTACGCTGTTTGTAGATGAGAGAGCGGAGGTTGCAAAGGGAGTGCTGACCCAGACCCTGGGTCCTTGGAAACGGCCCGTGGCATACCTTTCCAAGAAACTAGACCCAGTGGCCAGCGGCTGGCCGTCCTGCCTCAAGATCATTGCGGCAGTGGCTGTTCTGGTAAAAGACTCTGATAAGCTAACCCTAGGTCAGCCAGTAACCCTAGAGAGCGTCATCCGGCAGCCCCCTGACAGGTGGATAACCAATGCCCGCCTGACTCACTACCAGAGCCTCCTATTGAATGATAGGGTTTCTTTTGGCGCTCCTGTCACCCTGAACCCAGCCACGCTGCTTCCAGAGACAACAGGACAGAACCCCTTACAATGTGTGTGCCGACATTTTGGCTGAGGCCTCTGGTATCAGAGAAGATTTGACTGATGTCCCCCTGCCAGGCTGCCCCTCCTGGTTTACAGATGGCAGCAGTTTCCTGGTAGAAGGGAAGAGAAAGGCTGGGGCAGCAGTGGTAGATGGGAAAAGAACCATCTGGTCCAGTGGGTTGTGTGAGGGGACTTCAGCTCAGAAGGCTGAGTTAATAGCCCTTACCCAGGGATTGAGACTGGCTGAGGGGAAGAACATTAACATCTACACCGATAGCGGCTACACCTTCGCCACTGCACATGTCCATGGGGCCATTTACCAGCAGAGAGGTCTCTTGACGTCCATGGGGAAAGAGATTAAAAACAAAGACGAGATTCTCAGTCTCCTAGAGGCGGTACACCTCCCAAGGAAGGTAGCCATCATCCACTGCCCTGGACATCAAGGGGGACAGGATGCAGTGGCCAGAGGTAACCGCATGGCAGATGCCACCGCCAAACAAGCCGTGCTCGGGGCCGTGATTTTAACTGTAGCGAACAAAGAGCTTCCTCCAAACCTGAAGAACTCTAGCTTCCAGTATACTCAAGAAGAGCTAGAAGAATTTCATCGGTCCGATTGGATACAAGGATTCTCTCCCTACGGTGTGGCAGAGACAACAGATGGTAAGCAAGTCCTCCCTCACAAGGAGGGGCGTGATTTTGTTACCAATCTCCATCGTTTGACCCACCTAGGTACAAGGAAGCTGATAGAGCTTGTGAAGTCCTCTGAATATTATGTTCAGAGACTACCAGGCTTAGCCCAGGATGTTGTGCAGAACTGTCGTGCATGCGCTCTTGTCAACCCCAATAGACCCCCCGTCTCTCCAAGGCAAGAGGCTTAGGGGAGATAAGCCAGGGGCTCATTGGGAAGTCGACTTTACAGAAATAACTCCAGCCAGGTATGGAAATAAATATCTACTAGTGTTCGTAGACACCTTCTCAGGCTGGGTGGAAGCATTCCCTACCCGCTCGGAAACCGCTCAAGTGGTGGCCAAGAAGATACTGGAAGAGATCTTTCCATGGTTTGGACTCCCCAAGGTAATCAGGTCTGACAACAGACCTGCTTTCGTTGCCCAGGTAAGTCAGGGGCTGGCCAGTCAGCTGGGGATTAATTGGAAGTTACATTGTGCTTACAGACCCCAGAGCTCAGGGCAGGTAGAAAGAATGAATAGAACCTTAAAAGAGACCTTAACTAAATTGGCCTTAGAGACCGGCGGGAAAGATTGGACAGCCCTCCTTCCCTTCGCCCTGTTCCGTCCTCGGAACACCCCCGGAAGGTTTAAGCTAACACTGTATGAGGTTCTATGGGGCAGTCCGCCCTCTATAAGTGAAGCCGGGGGAATACATGATCCTGATCCTCCTCTCTCTCAACCCCTCCTCACCCGCCTCAGGGCTCTTGAGATTGTCAGACGTCAGGTGTGGGACTTGCTGAAGGAAACCTACCAGACGGAGAGCCCCGACATCCCACACGGATTCCAGGTCGGAGATCTGGTTCTGGTCAGACGACACTGAGCCGGTAATCTTGAACCTCGCTGGAAAGGACCTTATTCAGTCCTGCTCACCACCCCGACAGCTATAAAGGTCGACGGAATAGCCGCCTGGATCCACGCATCACACGCCAAGAAGGATCCCAAGACCCCTGAAGATGAATGGACTGTGGAAAAGACTCCTTACCCTCTTAAGCTTCGCCTCCGCCATCACTTCATCCCGGGTGAGGACATCGAATAATGATCCACACTCCCCTTGACAACTGACTTGGCAGGTCTTCTCCCCCACTGGAGATCTGGTATGGTCTGTAACGGGTAGATACCCCCTTTGGACTTGGTGGCCCCCGCTCTACCCAGAGTGGTTCGGATTAGCAACAGGCTCCAACGGGTGGCCCATGGGTGACTTTGCCCTCTCCGAAAATATACAGAGAGGATGATGGAGTCCCTGGGTCGGAACTTACCAGGATGGGATCCATACCCCGCCCTAGATGTTCATCCTCCTCGGAGAGACAGTTTCTGACTAAGACCCCTTTCTATGTCTGCCCAAAGAACAAGCCCCTTAGATCTGATATGTGGAAGTGTGGGGACGAGTCACATTTTTTCTGCTATTATTGGGGCTGTGAGACTACCGGGCAGGCAGATTGGAACCCCTCATCTACTTGGGGTTCTATAGATGTCAAATGGGCCAAGGGCAGAGTCGCCACCCTTAACATCACCTTTATCCAAATGGGAAGAAAGTACACCAAAGACTGGCTCCAGACCCGACTCTGGGGACTACACCTCTGTATCTGGAACAGACCTTGGGATCCTTTTAGATATTAGACTTAAGGTGGAATCTGTTAGCCCAAAGGTTATAGGTCCAAACGCCGTTCTCAGGAATAGGATACCCCTCACCAGACCTAGGCCCAAGGCTACTACTACTTTAAGACCTGAGACTCTTATACCCACCGGGGACATGACCACAGAAGACAACCTGCCCCCCCCCCCACTTGCCGGGTGCCCAAGAACGCATGTTTAGGTTAGTTCAAGGTGCCTTCCAGGCTCTAAATTATTCCAATCCCAATTTGACTTCAGAGTGTTGGCTTTGTCTTTCTGCGAGCCCCCCTTATTATGAGGGAATAGCAACCTCGGCCAACTTCACTAAAGACACTAGCCCTGAGGCTTGCCTTTATACTAACAAGCCCCGGCTAACTTTAACCGAGGTATCAGGAGAAGGGACCTGTGTGGGTAAGGTTCCTTCGACCCACAGACATCTATGTCGCTATGTTATCCCAGCTGACGTTCCATCCGGTACTACCTCTTATCTGATTCCTCCCCCAGGGTATTGGTGGGCATGTAATTCTGGCCTCACTCCCTGTCTGGCTGACTCAGTGATCAATAATATCTCGGATTACTGTGTAATGGTCCAGCTGGTCCCAAGAATTTACTATCACCCCTCTGAAGAACTCTTGTTTTTATATGGTCAAAGTCCTAGGACTAAAAGAGAGCCTATCTCGCTAACCGTAGCTGCACTCCTGGGCTTAGGAATAGCCGCTAGAGTAGGCACTGGGTCAGCCGCTTTAATCACCGGACCAGCCGCTTTAATCACCGGGCCACAACAATTACATCAAGGCCTAACAGCTTTAAATTCTGCCATCTCGGAAGACATTGAGGCTCTAGAGAAGTCCATCAATCATCTAGAGGAATCTCTGACTTCCTTATCAGAAGTAGTGCTTCAAAATAGGAGGGGGCTAGATTTATTATTCCTAAAAGAAGGAGGACTGTGTGCTGCTTTGAGAGAGGAATGTTGTTTTTACATCGATCATTCAGGGACCATCAAGGATTCCATGGCTAAACTTAGAGAGAGGCTAGACAAGAGACGGCAGGAACGGGAGGCCACTAATAGCTGGTTTCAAAGTTGGTTCAACAAATCCCCATGGCTCACCACTCTGCTGACAGCCTTAGTTGGTCCCTTGGTCATCCTCCTTCTCTTACTAACTCTCGGATCTTACATAATAAATCGCCTCATGGCTTTTGTCAGGGAACGGATCAGTGCTGTACACGTCCTTATGCTACGGCAACAATATCAAGCTGTACGGGGTGAAGAACCCCTAGATGCTAGGCTTATTATGCCACAAGAGCCTGTATAGTTCTAAGATTAGAACTACTTATAAGCAGTAGAGGGGAATGAAGAGTTAAATTTCAAAAAGTTAGTCATAAACAAGGTCTGGATGTACCTAAGGGAGACTATAGGGCTTGCCGGACCATTTGGAGCCACCCCCTCCCCTTCCTTCACTCCCTAGAGGTGAGTCACCCACCAGCTGAGTGTGATGGATCATCCCGGACGAGCCCCTACCTGAAAGGACAAATGAAAGAACCCCAAATTGGGACTCTCGCTCCAGTCTCGGGATGGCGGCATGCCCCAGGAAGCTCGAGAAGCCATTCATGATGTAATAACAAGAGGCAGCTTTATTAACAAGATCTCGGGCCGACACCGAGGTCTCGGGCTGACACGCCACGCATCTCACGCAGGAGATAGAGGGCCGACGACCACGAACCTCTTCAGGCAGGGATTTATATAGGGAAAACCAGGGGATTTCGCACGGTTACACAGGATTGGCTAATTCAAAGCACTCACAGTTACTTTTGGTGCGGGATTACATCAGCAAAGAGTATGTGCTATCTCTCACTCAGCAGGGGGATGACCCATTCTCAGGGAGTGAAGGAAGGGGAGGGGGTGGCTCTTTTTGAAATTTAACTCTTCACATGGTTTTATAAAATACATCAGAAGGGGCCTCCAGGACCCTGTTCTTGACTAGCACCAGCACATTCTGCTACTAGTTACTACTTTGTGTCCTCTTGCTATGATAAAACATCAAGAACAAGGTGACTTCTAAAAGAAAACATTACACTGTGCTTTTGGTTCTGGAGCATTAGAGTCTGTAGTGGTGAAACCAAGGCATGGTGGATGGAAAAGCAGAGAGCTCACAGTTGAAAGTGAGAGGAGAACAGGAGCTAAGCACCCTCTGGGAATAGCTAGAGGAGTTTGAAAGCACTCTGCAGTGATGTACCTCCAACAGCACTCCCCTCCCCCAGCACCTCCTAATCCTTTCCAAACCAACAGGGACCAAGCAGTCAAATAAGAGATTCTATGGGGCCATTCTCATTCATACCCCCACAGCTACCTTCATTATAAGCACAATGCTGACCCAAAGAGTGAACTATACTTGGCCCTGTTCTGTGCAAGGAAGATTGCTTTTTTTGTACAATACCTTCTTGCCAATTGTGTACTCTACTATCTTCCTGGCTTCCTTCCTCCCAGAGCTCTGTGGCTGCTTTAGTCCCTCCAATGGGAAAAATGCCCTTTCAACATTTACATTAAAAGTATTCTGTTGGGGGCTGGAGAGATGGCTCAGAGAGTAAGAGCACTGGCTGCTTTTCCGGAGGTCCTGAGTTCAATTCCCAGCAACCACATGGTGGTTCACAACCATCTGTAATGGAATCTGATGTCCTCTTCTGGTGTGTCTGAGGACAACTGCAGTGTACTCATAAATAAAATAAATAAAAAAGAAAAAGAAAATGGCTTCTTTGGTAGACTCTTAGCTCTTGAGTCTCTTAAAAAAAAAGTATTGTTGAGGATAGTCCAGGCTTTAAAATTAATTTGAAGAGTCATTTATGGAAACTTACCTGCCCGAGAGTATTACACTTACCATCCTAAAGAGCACTACTGCCCTAGAAAAAAAATTCAGGGTAGATAAAGTTTAAATGTAGGGGAAATGGGTGGGTTAAAGAACACACAAAGAAATAGGAACCAAACCCCCCCCCCCCTCATTCCAGCTGTTCCTGGGCTTCATTTGTCTTGACAAGTCTGTTTCTGTTTGCATTGCTGTGTTTGGTTTCTGGTCAAGTTGGTGGAACATTAAAATAACACAGTGCTCTTGCTCACTCTGGCAGCCTGGTTGGCTTTGGTAGAGGGATTAACACTGCTATGTGTCACTGGATGCAACCAGTTCTTTGTTCCTCTGGCCCCTCTTGCCCAAGCTAGAAAAGCACACCTCTTTAAGATTGTTTGGCAATGCCAATCTGTACTCTTCATTTTGACCTGACAAAACCAAAGCATACCTGTTTGGTTCTAAGTTCTTGCTGGTCTCCACAAAAAAATCAAATGACTCCTTCATTGGGCTGTTCAAGACCATCTGGTGGATGCAAGAATAGAACCCAAATTCACATCTTTGAGAAAAGCCTGATGCTCCACCTTTCAAGGGTGCAGATCATTTCTAAAGGGCTTTCAAAGCTGACAAAGTTAGGGTTGTTTCCATAACATTTGCAGGTGCAGCAGAGTAGCTTAGAGCAAATGGTGCACAACCTGGGGGTCGAACAAACCCTTTCACAGGGGTTGTGTAAGACCATAGGAAAACATAAATATTTATAATATGATTCAAGACCATAGGAAAACATATTTATGTTATGATTCATAATAGCAAAATTACAGCAAAATAATGTATGGGTCCATGATTTGCTGAAGAATGATATCCCAGACTCAAATAGTATGCAAAAGCAAAGAAAGAGCATTTTATTGTGCAGAAGTCCAGCACAGTGGGCATCTACCATCTTTAAAGATGGAGGTTTCCCAGTGAATTCACAGATATGATTTAAAGCACATTAGGCGGGGGCCCGAACCTCGCTGATCCCAAACCCTGTGGGAGAGAGAGCTTACCGCCCAGACAGGTGGGCACTCCTGAGACTGCAGGGCAGGAGAGGCCACCAGTAATGCCAACCCCTGCCCACATCCCTGGCCCAAGAGGAAACTATATAGGGCCTCTGGGAACAGGAAGATAGGGGCACTCAACACTGTGGTCGAGACACCGCCCAGATCTGAAGGAACCCTGTCAAACAGCTCCCCACACCCAAGTCCCATGGGAGGGAGAGCTAGACCTTCAGAGGGGCAGATACGCCTGGGAAGCCAGAGGAGACTACTCTCTGCCCACATTTCTGACTCTAGAGGAAAACACCTAGCGCCATCTGGGCCCCCTGTGCACAGGGTCTGGAGAGAAGGCGGGGCAGGCCCTTCTGGTTGTTGCCCTCCTAAAGAGCTGAAACCCAGCTCTGAGAAGCGACTCCAGGCCAGAGACCAGAGGTAAGACCAACTTTTCTGCTCCAAGTGACCTGCCTGGTGGACTCAGGACACACGCCCACAGGAACACCTGAAGACCAGTAGACAGGAACGACTACATGCCTGAAAGCAGAACACTCTGTGCCCATAACTGGCTGAAAGAGAACAGGAAAACAGGTCTACAGCACTCCTGACACACAGGCCTATAGGACGGTCTAACCACTATCAGAAATAGCAGAACAAGGTAACACCAGAGACAACGTGGTGGCAAGAGGCAAGTGCAGGAACCCAAGCAACAGAAACCAAGACTACATGGCATCATCGGAGCCCAGTTCTCCCACCAAAGCAAACACTGAATATCCAAACACACCAGAAAAGCAAGATCTAGATTTAAAATCACATTTGATCATGATGCTGGAGGACTTCAAGAAAGACATGAAGAACTCCCTTAGCGAAATGCAGGAAAACATAAATAAACAAGTAGAAGCCTATAGAGAGGAATCACAAAAACCCCTGAAAGAATTCCAGGAAAACACAATCAAACAGGTGAAAGAATTAAAAATGGAAATAGAAACAATAAAGAAAGCACAAAGGGAAACAACCCTGGATATAGAAAACCAAAGGAAGAGACAAGGAACCATAGATACAAGCATCACCAACAGAATGCAAGAGATAGAAGAGAGAATCTCAGGAGCAGAAGATTCCATAGAAATCATCAACACAACTGTTGAACATAATGTAAAACGGAAAAAGATACTGGCCCAAAACATACAGAAATCCAGGACACAATTAAAAGATCAAACCTAAGGATAATAGGTATAGAAGAGAATGAAGACTCCCAACTCAAAGGACCAGTAAATATCTTCAACAAAATCATAGAAGAAAACTTCTCTACCATAACAAAAGAGATGCCCATAAACATACAAGAAGCCTACAGAACTCCAAATAGATTGGACCAGAAAAGAAACTCCTCCCATCACATAATAGTCAAAACACCAAATGCACAAAACAAAGAAAGAATATTAAAAACAGTAAGGGACAAAGGTCAAGTAACATATAAAGGCACACCTATCAGAATCACACCAAACTTTTCGCCAGAGACTATGAAAGCCAGAATATCCTGGACAGATGTCATACAGACCCTAAGAGAACACAAATGCCAGCCCAGGTTACTGTATCCTGCAAAATGCTCAATTAACATAGATGGAGAAACCAAGATATTCCATGACAAAACCAAATTTACACAATATCTTTCTACAAATCCAGCCCTACAAAGGATAATAAATGGTAAAGCCCAACACAAGGAGGCAAACTACACCCTAGAAAAAGCAAAAAACTAATCATCTTGGCAACAAAACAAAGAGAAGAAAAGCACACAAACATAATCTCACATCCAAATACGAATATAACAGGAAACAACAATCACTATTCCTTAATATCTCTGAACATCAATGGACTCAACTCCCCAATAAAAAGACATAGATTAACAAACTGGATTAACACCCTGCATTCTGCTGCCTACCGGAAACACACCTCAGAGACAAAGACAGACACTACCTCAGAGTAAAAGGCTAAAAACCAACTTTCCAAGCAAATGGTCGGAAGAAGCAAGCTGGAGTAGCCATTCTAATATCGCATAAAATCAACTTTCAGCTAAAAGTCATTAAAAAAGATAAGGAAGGACACTTCATAGTCAACAAAGGAAAAATCCACCAAGATGAACTCTCAAACCTAAATATCTATGCTCCAAATACAAGGGCTCCTACATAAAAGAAACCTTACTGAAGCTCAAAGCACACATTGCACCTTACACAATAACAGTAGGAGATTTCAACACCCCACCCTCATCAATAGACAGATCATGGAAACAGAAATTAAACAGAGAGATAGACAAACTAAGAGAAGTCATGAAACAAATGGGTTTAACATATTTGTAGAACATCCTATTCTAAAACAAAAGGATATACCTTTTTCTCACCACCTCATGGTACTTTCTCCAAAACTGACCATATAATCGGTCATAAAACAGGCCTCAACAGATACAGAAAGATAGAAATGATCCCATGCATCCTATCAGAACACCACGGGCTAACGCTGGTCTTCAATAACAATAAAAAGAGAATGCCCACATATACATGGAAGTTGAATAATTCTCTACTCAATGATAACCTTGTCAAGGAAGAAATAAAGAAATTAAAGACTTCTTAGAATTTAATGAAAATGAAGGTACAGCATACCCAAACTTATGGGACACAATGAAAGCTGTGCTAAGAGGAAAACTCATAGCTCTGGGTGCCTGCAGAAAGAAACAGGAGAGAGCCATGATAGGAGAGAGTTAGACTGCAGGGAGACAAATACCCCTATTGAAAAATGGGGTTCAGAGCTAAACAAAGAATTCACAGCTGAGGAATGCTGAATGGCTGAGAAACATCTAAAGAAATCTTCACCATCTTTAGTCATAAGGGAAATGCAAATGAAAACAACCCTGAGATTCTACCTCACAGCAGTCAGATTGGCTAAGATCAAAAACTTAGGGGACAGGAGATGCTGGCAAGAATGTGGAGAAAGAGGAACATTCCTCCATTTTTGGTGAGATTGCAGACAACCATTCTGGAAATCAGTCTGGAGGTTCCTCAGAAAATTGGACATTGAACTATCTGAGGACCCAGCTATACCTCTCTTGGGCATATACCCAAAAGGTGCCCTAAAATATAACAAGGACACATGCTCCTCTATGTTCATAGCAGCCTTATTTATAATAGCCAGAGGCTGGAAAGAACCCAGATGCCCTTCAACAGAGGAATGGATACATAAAATGTGGTACATCTACACAATGGAATACTACTCAGCTATCAAAAACAATGACTTTATTAAATTCATAGGCAAATGGATGGAACTGGAAAATATCGTCCTGAGTGAGGTAAACCAATCACAGAAAAACACACATGGTATGCACTCATTGATAAGTGGCTATTATCCCAAATTCTCGAATTACACCAGATGCACAGAACACATGAAACTCAAGAAGGATGACCAAAATTCGGATGCTTCACTCCTTCTTTAAAAAAGGAACAAGAATACCCTTGGGAGGGGATTGGGAGGCAAAGTTTAGAACAGAGGCAGAAGGAACACCCATTCAGAGCCTGCCCCATATGTGGCCCATACATATATAGCCACTAAAGTAGATAAGATGGATGAAGCAAAGAAGTGCAGGCTGACAGGAACTGCATGTAGATCTCTCCTGAGAGACACAGCCAGAATACAGCAAATTCATAGGCGAATGCCAGCAGCAATGTGCTGAACTGAGAATGGAACCCTCATTGAAAGAATCAGAGAAAGTACTGAAAGAGCTTGAAGGGGTTTGAGACCCCATATGAACAACAATGCCAAGCAACCAGAGCTTCCAGGGACTAAGCCACTACCCAAAGACTATACATGGATTGACCCTGGGCTACAACCGCATAGGTAGCAATGAATAGCCTAGTAAGAGCACCAGTGGAAGGGGAAGTCCTTGGTCCTGCCAAGACTGAACCCCCAGTGAAAGTGGTAACGGAGGGATGATGGGGAGGGGATGTTAGGCCCGGAAACTGGGAAAGGGAATCACAATTGAAATGTAAATAAGAAATACACAAGTTAATAAAGATGGAGGAAAAAAAAACACCAAAGTCTCTTCTGAAAAAAAAAACCCACATTAGGGAAATTCAGGGTGGGATAGGTGATTTCTATCTTAATCTGTTGTCTCTATCTCTAGGGACACTCCAGAACCATTGCTGTGGCCCGAACCACTCACTCCCATGCTCCCCATCTGTTGCTAAGGATATCTGGAAACTGCTGTTGACCCATTGTCCTTGCCTGGACTTGCCCAATTCATGGAAACAGAGATTTAGACCTAGTTTCCTGAACTTCCAATTTGAGTCATGGAGTCAACCTAGCCTGTCTCATCCCTTCCTCAGTTTTGGGCCGTCACGAATCCCTGAGGTGTTTCTATAGTCTGGTATTGTTTCAGAATAATCAGCTGAACTGTGGCAATCACAAACCTAACTGAAGCATTGATTATGAAAGGACCATAAGTCAAAGCCATCATCAGTAGGAAAAGTGGACCAGTTAGGACGGAGACAAGGGTGGTCAAGCAAGGAGACCAGTTGAAGAGGGACTCATACCAAAGCTGAGACTGCGTTCTCTTTGTATTCTTCTGTCTCATAGTCATGAGTCTAAAGCCATAGTCTAAAGCCATGGATACTTTGACTGAAAGACCCCCGGAGCGGGGAGACCCTCACTCAAGTCTCGGGATGACCCGATGACACAACCCCCCTCCCCAAGAACTCACGAGAGACCATCCTTGCTGTAATTACACGAGGTTTATTGATAGGAATAAGTGCACTGGGGTTGAAACTCGTGTCCCATGCAGGGGTAGAGGAGTTCAACCCTGAGTAGCTGGGAGAAGGGGTATTTAAAGGAAGAAACCACAACCCAAGGGGATAGGGATGGTGTCATTGGAAAATGTCGAGAATACCAATGAAAAAATCACAGGGGAAACTCCCTGTTTCTCAAGATTGTTCTCAAGATTTTAATCTAACTTTTATGGTCAGTGAACAGAGTTGCTGAACCGGCTGGTGTGATCATCAGTTCTATGGTCTGTCAAGTTCCTGGAACAGAGTCACTGAACTGGCTAACCTACATTTTTGGCTCTACTCTGTTTGATAGGGGGTCTGAATTTTTCCTGGTCCTTCATGACCACCCCTGAGTGGTCAACAGAAACAACATTCTTCACCTAAGGCTGCCCAGGATCCCCTCTCCTGGAGGAACAGCAAATCTAAGCCTCTTATAATTTATCTTGTAAATTTTATCTTCATATATTAGGGCTGAGACCACCTACACTAGCAGCTCTAACCAGCTCTATGCCAAGGAGAGAACCTAGTAACATGGCGAAAATGGTCACCCTTTTAACCCAATTGCTAAGAGGTGCTAGCTGGTTGAAGATATCCTCCCCTGAGTAATAAGTCACTCTGTGTACAAGCTGTATTAGAACATAAAAATCCTCAGTCATATTTACAACCAGGCCATAAATGCATTGGATTAGCCCCTAGGTACAAGCCCACCAAGCATTCTCTGGGGGCAACATGTATCCTGCAACAATAGGAGTTATAGTGTGGTTGCAGAGGTGGGAGTAGAGTATGGGCTCATTTTTTAAGGCATAGTCACTGTCCAGTAATCAACAGTTCTGTGTTAAGTTCTGGGTGAGAGGAGTTGAGAACTGGCAATCCAATCAGCCTTCTTCCACCCATTGTGAACTTGATGACAAGGTTGCTGCATCACCCTTGGGAGGTATCCAGATAGTAAGGGGGCTCCCTGTTTATCCATCATTGCAGCATTAATGTGGGAGTGGTTTATCCACATTCTGATCCTGTTTATCTTAACAGCTGTGGGGGTGGTTAGGATCACCATATGAGGTCCTTTCCAATGAGGTTCCAGAGTCTTGTGGTTATGTCTCTTAACCCAGACTTCTGTTACCTGGTTCAAAGCAATGAAGGTTAGGGGGAGGAGCAGACTCATAAACCTGGCAGATGGCAGGCCAGAGTTGCTTCTGGCCATATGGAGGGCTTCCAAAGGTTTTAAAATCTTATGCTGATCATATTCAGCTAAGATATCAGACTGAATGTTAGGCAGCATGGGAGGGGGCCTCCCATATAGGATCTCAAAGGAGGGTGGATCCTAAAGTATAGGGTGTGTTCCTAGCCCTATATAAGGCGTGAAGTAGGAGGAATGCCCAATCACAACCAGTTTCAAGGTTAATTTGGTCAATACTGGTTCACTGTCAGACCCAAGCAGGGTAGGCAAACCATACCAGTACATGATGACTTCCAGAAGCTTCTTTGCCACTATGTTGGCAGTCCCCTTCTTTGTAGGGTAGGCTTCTATTCATCCTGAAAAGGTAACTATAAAAGCTAGCAAATACTTATATCCATATGTTCCTGGTTTTATTTCTGTATAGTCTATTTCCCAATTAGCCCCTGGCTAATGACTCCTGATTCTGGTTCCTGGAGAGGTTCCTTAATGGGGGCCTGAGGAGTTCACAGCCTGGCAGGTGGCACAATCTGAGATTACTCAATCTAAGTATCCTAAGTCAAATATTTTGTACCTTGCCCCTTACAGCAATTCCTTCAGTTTTTGGTGATTAGGTGTGAAGCTTGATGAATCTGATGGATGAGTTGCTTAGCAAACTCCTTCGGTAGAGTGGTGCAGCCTTCAGAGGTCAGCAAACATCTGTTTCTTCTGGAATCTACTTGGCATTTCACCTGATGTTGTTTGTCTTCAGGGATGACTGGGAGCACAGAGGACAGTGAAGCTACCAGGATGTTGGCAGTGGAAGCTTGAGTAGCCTCCATTTCAGCTTTATCAGCTAGCCTGTTCCCTTGGGCTATTTCTGATGCCCCTTTCTCATGCCCCAGGCAATGAATTATGGGCACTTTGAGAGGGAGCCATAATGCCACCAATAAAGCAAGTATTCCTTCTCTGTTTTTGATGTTTTTTTTTCAGCAGTCAATAATCCTGTCTCTTAATAGATGGGCCCATGTATATGAGCCTTAGCAAAGGCATATCTGCTGCCTTTTACCAGTTTTAAAGCCTGGGTTAGAGCCTTTAGTTCAGCTTGCTGGGCTGAAGTTCCCAGTGGCAAGGTGGTTGCCCAGATAACAGAGTCCAAGTCCATTACTGATGCCCCTACATACCTGATTCCACTCTGGATTAAGTTGCTCCTATCCATGAAGTAGATTCAGTCTTTGTCTGGACAGGGTATATCAGTCAAGTCCAGCATGATGTTCTGGATGTGCCCCAGATCTGTAGAGCAATCATGCTGAACATCTGAGGATGGGTCAGGCAGCAGGGTGGCTGGGTTAGGGCCGATGATGGGTTATATCATATGTGATGGGAATTTAAAAGTAGAGCCTGAAAGTGTACCAGTCTGGTGTTGGACAGCCACCAGCTGGGTGGATTCTTGAGGGTTCCCTCAATAGTACTGGGGGGTAGTGATAACAAGTTCCTGCCCTGTGGTTATTTTGTCAGCACCCTTGACTAGCAGGGCAGTGGCAGCTATGATCGGGAGGCAGCCTGATCATCCTTGGGTCAGTAGGTCCAGCTTCTGAAATAAGCCACAGGCCTTTTCCAAGGTTCAAAAGTTTGGGTGAGCACCCCCTCTTCTATCCCCTTTCTTTCATCCACAAACAGGTAAAATGGTTTGTGAATGTCCTGGAGGGCCAAGGCTGGTTCGACCAATAAAGCTTTTCATGGAGTCTTAAAAGCCATGTCCATCTCAGAGGTCCATTCTATTTTCTCTTCTTGGCCCTGGTAGCCTCATATAACAGTTGGTTATCTCAGTGAACCTTGGCAACCAAAGTCTACAAGACCTGGACGATCCCAGAAATTATAATACTTACCTTTGAGTTGATGGAACTGGGATATTAAGGATGGCTTGCTTCTGAACATCTAACAGCATGTGTTGCCTGGCCCCCTTGAATATGTACCGCAGATAAGTGACCTCAAGTTGACAAAGTGGGGCCTTCTTAGCAGACACTAGGTAGCCAAGTTGACTTAGTTCCTGTATGGCCTAATGTGGTTTCCTGGCATGTTTCCAGGTCAGGGGCCCTGTAATCATGATGCCATATCCATACTGGACCACAGTTATCTGGGGGATAGGCCGGTACCCACCCAAGTCCTCATGCAGTGCCTCATCACAGATGGTGGGTGAATTCTTGAATCCTTGAGTCAGACATGTCCAAGTCAGTTGTCCCTTGAAGCCTCTCTTCCAAGACTTGCCATTCAAAGGGAAATAGAGACTGGCTTTTAGGTGCCAGAAGCAGGCCGAAAAGCCATTCAGTGGTTGAAGCTTCCAACGGGATGTGAGGGGCAGCTTGATTAACAAAAGCCATGTTCATAGCTGACTTTTTGGCTTCTAGGCCAAAAGCAGTGTGGGTCCTATAGACTTCTTTCTAAATATTCCCTGGGGTTCTCGCTCATTCTTTCCCTGCATCACCTGGCTCACCTTAGATAAGTTTGTGGGTCACCTGGCAGCCTCTCTGAGTTCCCCTACCCCCTCCTGGCAGAATGGGCATGGAGACTTTCCTTACTTTCAGCAGTGGTAAAATCCCAGTCAGGTCAAGTCAAAGGAAAGGTTGCATCGATGTCAGCCTGGACTTGAGTGGGCAGCCCATTTGATCCAGGAACCAATTTCTCCGCTGCTCTCACAATCCTCTCTGTCATGAAGAGGACCTGGAACAACTGCTGACAGTCATCCCAGGTGGCCAGGTGAGTCAGCATGATTGAATCTAGAAGATCTGTGAGAGCTGATAGTCTCTCTAGAAATGGGGGAAGGGGCAGCGGTCCTGGGTTCTGAAGCTTCCAATTGTAATGATCATTACACATATGTCATGAACTATCTCCCCTGAGCATCTGGGTGTCCCATAGCCCTGTGAGGTAATGCCATTGTAGAGTCAGCCCTTTGGACAGTATGGGCCCAAGTGTGAGGTGGATTCCAAATGAAGTCAGGAGAGTCAGAGGAGTCAGGGCTGTCCCTTCTTCTGTCTGTGCTGGCTGGACACGTGCAATAGCAGTAGAAACAGAAATGGAAGGTGGGGGATAGAGATCCTCCTCGAGAGCAGAAAGGGGGAGCAAGGGTTGAGGTTGACTCTCCTTTAGAGGAAGAAAGGTAAAGAGCATCGAGGCCCATAACAACAAAGGTCTCATTCAAACAGGGAGCTTCTCAATCAGGTATTACCACATGGTGCTGTATGACACTTGGTCTGGGTGATCCTAGGCCTCATATTCTTAACCTTCACCCTGTAAATGATGGGGATATGAAAAGTTCCCTCCTCAGGCCATTCTAATTTGTAGGTAGGCCATTCATTGTTGCAAAAGATGGTTAGTTTGTGGAGAGGAACAACCAGACCAAAGTTTTCTGCAACTCAGCAATAGTCCTTAAAATTGTTCAGGACCAAGCACAGTGGGGTGCCTTGTACCTGTTCCATCCTAGGAATCAAAGAAAAGTTTGCATGAGAGAACAAAAATCACAAACAGAATACACACAGACACAGAAGGACATCCCCGGGAAAACATATACCAAAGGCTGTCTCAGACAGTCTTCCTCCCTGCACATGGGAGGCCCATAGACCCACAGCCAGTTCAGAATCTTGATGAGAACTAGCAAGTTCTCCTGCTTCTGGTAGGGGTTGGGGAGCATCCTCCATTGCCCCTGGCCAGGTGACAAAATACTTGTCTGTTTTGTCCCTTTCAGTCTCCAGATTAAAGCTGAAACAGAAACATAGATTAAACCCTAAATGAAAATACAGACATGGACAAAAGACAACTTACTGACCAGAAAAACACTCCACTATTTGGGTTAGGGGGTCTCCAGTGAATCCCAGATGAGGTTCCAAATGTAAGAGTCAATGATTTGCTGAAGAATGAAATCGCAGACCCAAATACTATGCAAAAACAAAGAGGGTTTTATTCTGCAGAAGTCCAGCATGCTGGGATCTACTATTTTCCAAGGTGGAGGTGCCCCATTGAACTTGCAGGCTCCATTTAAAGAACATTAGAGGAATTCTGGGGAGGAGTAGGTGGCCTCAATCTTAATCTGTTGGCTCTTTCTCTAGGGACATTCCAGAACCATTGCTGGGGTGTTGGGGACTGGAAAATGTTGCTGAGGAAGTCTGGAAACTGCTGTTGACCCATTGTCCTTGCCTCAAACCAGGTGGTGAGCCCTGTACTTGTCTGGACTTGCTCAGTTCTTGGAAACAGAGATTTAGGCCTAGTCTGCTGAACTGCCAATTTGAAGCCTCTCAATAATTTTAGGGTAGGGAGTCACCACACCAAAAGGAAAACTGTATTAAAGGGTTACACCATTAGGAAGGTTGAGAACCACTGGCTATAAGAGTGGCACATAAAGTTTTGGGTTCTTTTTAAATCTAAACCTATAGTAGGCTATACCTTTATATGAAGCAGTCATCTTTTCCAGCTTCAGAGATTTCAGTTATATAAGAAAGAATGTTGAGCAATTCACGGGGAACAAGCCAGTAAGCAGCATTCCTCCATGGTCTATGCTTCAGTTGTTATCTCCAGGTTCCTTCCTTGATCTTCTGCCTCTAAGTTCCTGCCCTGACTTCCTTTCATGATGGACTATAAGCTGTAAAATGAAATAAACCCTCCTTTCCCCAACTTGGTTTTGATCATGGTGTTTTATCATTACAGTAAAAACCTAATTAAAACAGTTCCTCTGAATTGCCTGCTATGAAATGGTTAAAACAACATCTTTTATGTTATGTGTGTCCTGCCATAGTTTACAAATGTATGGCATAATATCAAATCCTGTTGTTTTGATTATCTCAGGGAATGGGAGGAAATGTCCCTCAGAGACAAAAGTCTGATTTTCTTTTTTAATTCTGTCATGGCATAAGACTTTGGCAGCATACACACTTGGCACAAATCATGCCCTGCCACACACCAATTGATTGGTGAGTATCTTTAGTTGATAGATTTCTCACAGAGCCCCAGTTTTCTTGTTGGTAAATGGACCAATGAGAAATGATGGTTGTAATGTTGCTGTGTATGTGGGATGCTTAGCACAGTGCCCAACTCAGGCAGGCATGAACTAGTTTAATTCATAGGCCCTCCCACTCTCTCCCCAGTGCCTATATTCTCTCCCCATCCCTACACCATCTCATCTTTCCCAGCATCCTTTTCTACTTGCAAACATTTGGTCCTCTGATCCAAAACTGCCTCGATGATAGATAGTGTCCTCCCTGGCTGGCTCGGCGAGTAGATACCATGGAGATAACAGTCTGTGAACCAGGTGTGTGTGGAACGCTGTGCAGCTGTTTAAACTGAAGCTCAGAGTCCATTCTTTGTGCCTGTGGTATTATTGCCCATGCAGCCCACACATTCCTCCATCAAGACAGAGTTAGAGCCATTCCGTTTCTTAGCATGTCAGGTTTACCTTCCTTGTGCCAAAGCATAAAGGAGCCTCCCCCTTCTGTCTGTACCTGGCTTTCTTTTGAAAAGTTACTATTTTTAGAGCAGGCATTTTTAAAAGTCAAAAGGTTCTACAATGATATAATGAAACCCAGCATTTTCTTTCTTACTCATTCCTTTTCCTGAATCTAGCTATACAGAGACAAGTATCGTTAACTCATTGATTTTATTGCTAATATTATATCATACTCAATTTTCTAAATTATATAATTTTACTGTTCTGCCTTATTCTTTACTCAGTTAGATATCATCAATTGACTTGCTACGATTAAAAATGAGAATTTTCTCAAATTTAGTTCCAAGAGATCTGACATGTTCTTCTGGCCTCCACAGGGACCAGAACACTAATTACACACACACACACACACACACACACACACACACACACACACACACACACACACTCATGTGCATTTATACGTGTATGCAAACTCACATACAAACACATACATGCAAATAGATAGATAGATAGATTTTGGAAAAACGCTTAATGTACAATGTTGATTCCTAGCTTGATCATTCTACTTTCTATGTAAGTATCTGGTTTGTCTCTTTAAGACTGTATAGTTGAAGACTCCTGTCATGGTTAGAGAATGATCTGTGTTGTTAAAGACATCTAAAAAGTTTTCAGTTTGCTGTGTGGATGAGAGTAGGTCGATAATATTCCTCTAATTCAGTATTTAGGAAAACTGGAACAAAATGGTATGCCAACACTAAAACAAAATCATTGTTCAGCCCTGCCCTAATGATAAATGGATTATTTAGACAAATCTGTTACAGAGGAAAATGTTCATAATGTAAGAGAGAGATAATCAAGAGTTCATGTGATAAATATGTGTATAATATTTTTAAGAAAACTGCAAAACAGTTATCATTATCAAATACTTTGAATTGTAAGACAAAAACTGTGTTAACAAGATAAATGGCTCTTTAAATGTAAAACTAAACAGGTATCTTTTCAAAAAGCTTTCTCATCTGATAAAGTATAAGGAGGTCACATTCCTAGTTGCATTGACTTTCTTCCTACCTCTACCTCTTGTCAGCTGTATGACTCATAGATACTTTGCCTTGATTCTTTGGCCAAAATAGGAGGTGAAATACAGTATGAGCTCGGTGGTACCAAGTGACCCACATCCACTCTCTGTGGTACAAACTAGAGAAACTCAAGGGACCTGAAACCAGGAGATGGTTAGCATGAAGAGTGAGCATAAAAGAGCCACAAGCATCCTTGGTAAATACTGTACTTTCATTTTGTTGAGGGTCTTAGAAAAAAGCCAATCACATGGCAGTAAGTTTGAAAATAACATGTTGGCCCTAAGACGGTGTGTTCTCTCTGTCATTCTCTCTCCTTCCTGCTCTTTGCCATTTTAATGAAGTTTCCTTACAGTCTCGGATTTCAAAGGGCTTTTACTTAAAGTTGTCAGTTCACTTTTACAGAATGCCTTCTAGAATTTTTCCCTTAATTGATCCATTAGTATGCCATATTAGAGTGCTTAATATTTAATATTCCTGGTTAAGCTTGAGAATTATGATTTGGTCATGGCACATTGTATATTTTAGAAAACCTTTGAATTTGACTTGCCAGCATGTTCTTTGGGAATTCTTTTTATTTGCCACCATAAATGATGATAATCTGTAAATTCATGTAAGCATACATATGAATGCAAGCAGTCTATCCACGTTAGCATCAGGACAAGATTATTTTCACTATAAGTAAAATACAGTAGATAATTCATATTTATAATAAGAGATTTCAGTGTTTCCTTCTTAATAACTTATTAAATAAGTAGAGATGTATGCCTGAAGAATTTTTATGACTTCGATCATGGGGTGCATTGGCCTATTTTTCTTATAATATTTCATCTAGTTTCGTATCAAAATACTGTTTGCATCTTGAAATAATTTGAGAAATATTCTATAGCCTTCAATATCCCAGGAGGTTTTAAGTAAGCACAGCACTTCTGTTTTCTTAAGTATTTGGTGGGGATGGCCTTGAACTTGAGTCTCACAAGCAGACCCATGTATAAAAAGATGTCTACTTTGTCTGCTTGAGAAACCAAATCTAGCACTTGTAGGTAGGGAGAGAGCCTAGACACTGAAGAGAACATATTCTAATTGCCAATGTTCCTGAAGATAAACCTGGTTAATTTTGGAAGGCTTGGGGAGATTTGTTAACATACGAGAGAAGGCAACTCTCTCTTATGAAAACTGAAAGGAATGTTTTCTTCATGGAAGGCTATACGAAGGCTGTCACCATGGACACTGAGAAGTGACACCTCCTACCTGGAGCTTCTCATGTAGCTGAACAAATCTAGTCTGGCTTTACACATGCTCTATGAAGTGCCAAGAATGAAATCAGGCCAGAACATTTTTAAGGAACGGGGGTTTTCAAAGACTATCTTGGATTTCCTCTTCTTGGTATGTTTAAACAAGCACAAAGGAAACAGAAATCCAAAGAATGTATTCCCAACACCACTCTACAAAGTTGCTGCTGGCTGCCTTCGACTCTAAAGATTTGTCATATGAACAAGTACAATCTGGACTTGGTCTTCTATTCTAGACATGGTGTCCAGGGTATTTCCTTCCACACCGTTCATGGTGTTGAAGGACACAATGCTGCACTATGTGATCGATTGCCTCGGCTGCTCTCACAGTGTTGCACTGCATTGCATCAGCTCCCAGCATAGGACAAGGCCAAATAAAAAGCTTAGTAAGGTCAACTGTAAGAATAGTGACGTGGGCTTAGTTGAAGATCAAAACTACTGTATCCTGTAAATCTGGTACAGCACTTGACAATATCTCCTAAGATACAAGTTTTCTAAGAGTATCTTTTGAGATTTCCTTCTGCCGTTTGAGTCCAACAAAACCTGTGTGTGAGTAAAGCATGCATACCTTGCTAACTGTTGCCAGGAGGAAGCCACAGTCAACATCTCTAGAGGACTTATTGGATTAGGGAATAAGGCTCACTGGCATCTGTGTGAATGACTTGGCTTTGCCAATGTGGGTGGCATTATTTTAACCACAGAACACCCTGCACTGTGATTCTTATTGTAAAGCGAAAGTCTGTGGTGTCAAACTTCAGTCCCATCTCTATCTGGGACGTGAACCTGCCAAATGTGCACATGGCAAATGTCTTTTATTCAAACAGCTCTGGGGGAAAGAGAGCTCACATTTGAATAGTGCGCATCTGTTTTCCCATCTGGTTCTCATAACAACTGTGTGCAATGACTGAGTCAGAGTTTATCATTGGCTTGTTTGAAGCTGGAGAAATGGAGAGTCAGGAATGGAAGGGAATTTACCAAGATTATAAGGCAAGTAGGAAGCAGCTAAGATCAGAACTCGCAGCTTTCAACCCAGACTCTCATGGGAGTACCCGTGTGGTAATTTCTTCAGAATGAAAACATGGATATTATAGCTAAGGGTTCAGTTTGAAAGATCAAAATATAATCCCATCCCCAACCAATAGTTAAAATCAGCATTACACTGCTGGAGTTAGATTTGTTAATTTCTCTCACCAGCCGTAGGGTTCTGGGTAGGTTTCCTATAGCAGGAATGTGCCCCCTCTTGTGGAGTGGGCCTTAAATCCAATCAGAAGGCAGCTAGTTGCCTTTCCCCCCAGGCCCTGCCTGCAAAACAGTCATACCACCAATTGTGCAAGTAGGCTCATCCTGCTGGTAGGTTAATGCTATAGCACAAAAGCTTAAAACTGAATAAAACCATGATGATTCTCCTCCAGCATCCTGTGTCGCACCTTCTGGTTCTATGGACAGTGATCAGCAGGAAGGACGCTTCCAGCCCAACTCCAGCTTGATTTCTGTGTCCTCTAACCAAAGTATGTTGTTTCGTCAGTGTAGAATTGGAGGTTTTGTGACATTTTCAATTGTTACCACTATAGAAAGGACTCCTATATATGCATCACATAAGATACTGACTCTGTGGTTGGCTCTGCCCATTTTGGTGACATCTCAGCACTTATATATTCTATCTTAGGAGTAATAACAGGAAATATGGAGGTATTGAGATGTAGGAGTCCTAACTCATATACTCATTCTAGCCTGAGCTATGCACATCTTTAGACTTCATAGATAGACAGCAGGAGATCCCGTGTCACTGACATTAAATGTGGGAATTTATGTTTCAGTCATTGTTCAGTATCCGCCAGGTGTTTTTCCCAGGACCCCTGTGGTTGAGAGCTTCTGGTACAGCTTCTAGGAATTTGACATTTGTCACTGGACTCGGGCAAGGAAGCAGGCGCAGATAAGAGTATTTGAAACAGTGACCATTGGGCTTTGTTTACTGCTCTGTTTAATTACTACCTAGTGTAATCTCTTTGCTTCCTACTTTACTTAATGATTACCTTGTGTGACCCTTTTGCTTACTACTTTGCTTGATTACTATCTTGTATGATCTCCTTGATTACTTTGTCTTTGATCTAAGAACTGACCTCGTTTTTGGATGTATCTAGAATGATATAAAAGCAGGCAGGAAAAAAAAATAAAGCTGCTTCAGCCTCAGCACTGGGTGGAGTCATGTTATAATTTCGTCTGTTTTTCTTTTTCAGTCCTCACCCCCTCCCTTGAGATGCTGTTGACTGACTGAGCTGGCTTGGTCAACTGTCAATCAAGTTTCATGGATGCCAGAGTTTCTCATATGTTTCCTTGAATGGTAGTACTTGCACACAACATGTGCCTCTCCTCCCATGTATTTTATCATGTCAAGATTACAAGTTGGGCATCCGTAACTCACAAACACCAAATAGAAACTTTTTAATCTCTAACATGATACCAAAAGAAGAAAACTTCACATCATGAACCTTGATTCATATAAACAATAATTGAACTCATTGTATGACATCACCTTCAAGCTACATGTATAAGGGCACTTGAATCATAAATGAACAAAAATTCTTGCACTGCCCAATTCTTAGGCTCTATGCTTCTCTAGAGAGTGAAGTTGTTCAGTTAATGGGTTTAAGTCCCTTGTGCTGACATGTGTGCCTCTAAGACTGCTGTCTTGTTATTTCACCAAAAGGAACACATACACACGAACACACACACACACACACACACACACACACACACACACACACACACACACACACTCAAACCTGTGTATTTAACATTTCTATTGTTTGTTTACTCAAGTCACAAATTTCTACTCACTACACTTTGGTTCCACCTTACTCCTTGCTTGATTCTTTACAGGTTTTGGATCAGTGGATCAGAGGATCAGTCAATCCTCTGACTCAACTCAGGGACATTCTCTAGTAAATATTAAGATTTCCCATCCCTGCAGCAATATAGAAATCGCCTTTCCCAGGGACATTATGTTCCCAGGCCTTCTGCCAAGGCAAAAGCAGATACTGTTCCACCTCAATTTCACTGGGTTTCCAAGAGTCTGAGATTGCATGAGAACTAGTATGCCACTTCTGGTGAATTGATGCTATTAATTAGGCCCATTGAAATCTTTATCTGTTTCCTAATGGATGGGAACGTTGTGTCTGCTGCTAGAGAGAGGCTGCGAGGAGAACTGCACGGAGTCTCTATTCTCAGCCCTGTACTCTCTTCCTGGAGGTCACCAGATCTGGAGATAGTGTGGGGCAGACTTGCTTTTCTGAGTGGAGACAGGT
Organism: Rattus norvegicus; assembly: GCF_021556685.1. Classification (NCBI taxonomy): domain Eukaryota; kingdom Metazoa; phylum Chordata; class Mammalia; order Rodentia; family Muridae; genus Rattus; species Rattus norvegicus. The sequence goes on along the minus strand of NC_141534.1, from coordinate 237,650,738 downwards.
ACTGGGGCTGATGTGTGGAAAGTGGCTTTCTTTCTCATAAGCTGTTAACATTTGTATTCGAGCAGAGTGGCAGTTTGGAAACCCAGTTCGTGTACTAGCACATTTAAATAAAATCCTTCAAATTTTAGATCCTAAGGAGACATTATTTTCTGAGACAATTATACTTACCTTCTCTCTCTCTCTCTCTCTCTCTCTCTCTCTCTCTCTCTCTCTCTCCCTTTCTTCCTTCCTCCTTCCTTTCTCCTTCTCCTCCTCTCCCTCCTCCTTTTCTTCTTTCTTCTTCTTCTCTTTTTTTTTTTTTTTTGTATCACAAGGGCATGAGCTGTCAGTGACTTTGTGGCTTATGATAAGAGGTGTTGTTACACTGTGTGTGGCTGGAAGCCAGTCTTCTGAATGGGTTCTTTGCTCTACCAGGGCTCTGTCACGTCCTCCTCTATCTGGTATCAGGCTCAGTGACTTTGGGTCCTCTGTAACTCAGAAAAGCCAGGATTCCAACATTTCCTTGGGAAAGTAGTTCAGATGGTTCTCTAAAGCTTTTAAGAACAAAGTTGTTAGCAGAGACACGAGAAGCAGCTGGGTGTACAGAAAATAGTGTCTAAAGCCACTGTATTATAAAAGAGAAAATACTGCCCTTATAAAGGTAGGTGCCCGGGGAGCTTGCCTATGGCTCTGTTCTCCAATGACCTCATCCAAATGTGTCCCTAGAAGGACTTCACCTGGAAGATATAGGAAAAGGACAGACTGATATGTTGAGGCCTCTGAGCTGCAGGCAAAGATTTCTGCTCCAGGTGCTACTAGGCTCTTCTAGATTCTAATATCCTTGGTTCAGGAGCAGCACTATTCATGGTGCCCCCAGAATTGTTAGCTTTTCCATCCGAGTGGTTTGTACCTATCGTCCCTTGCCTGTTAGGAGCAACCTGGTTGGTAACTCCAGGCAGAGGATATAACTGAGATAGGAGCCTGGATGAAGAGATGTGTCACACCCCATTATTCATTCAGTGAGGCATCCAATACACATGTCTTCCTCACGGAATAAACCTGAGGAGTAGCTTTACCAGTCCCACCCAAGCTACAGACTTGGTCCAGCTCTACTGTCACAGTTCTCTAACTCACACCCCATTTTTCTGTTTGCCTTCCGAACGAAGCATTCAGTGGAACCGTTTTAAAATTAGGTGTGTCCCTGCTATTTCATCCCATCTGGAGTTATCCTATCACTTAGACATTCCTGAGTTCTCACCATGATCCTTGAAGTTGACAACACTTGGTCCTTGCTGCCCCCTCTCCTCCCACTCTCTGCTCTTTCCTCCATGGCTACAAAGCCACCTTGCTTTGTCTGTGATAAGTCATGCATGCTTTTCACTCTGAACCTTGCCCCCCCACCCTGATGGGCTTGCCCCACAGTTCAGCTTTTTTTTTTTTTTTTTTTTTTTGGTGCTCCAGTCACCTCCTTGGAAAGTGAACTAGAAATGTTATCTAAATTAGATCATCTGTGTTCCACGGTTTATTTTATTTTCCTTCATAGCTTGTCTCCACCTTGCTCAATGTCTGTTCAGCTCCTGGCTCCCAGCTACAATGAACACCATGAAAAGTGTAGTTTTGTCTGTCTTAGTCTTATTGGCTCCCCGGCATCAAGAAGAGTGCCTGACTGTACATTGTGCATTGCACATTGCACATTGTAACTTAATTTCATGAAAAGAATTTTGCATTTTTGTCCTAATTGATGTCCCATCCAGACTCTGCCCATCTTGAAACTGTCTTAGAACCTTCGAGAGACTGTTACCACTCTCCCCCTGAGGCTTGAGGGAGAGACACTGTGCTAACTACCTTTTACTATCCTCCACTGAGATTTGTTTCTCAGAAAACCACAGCCCTATTGATTTAAAGGACTAAACCTCAGGAATGTCACATATGAATGGATGAAGACAAATATGGGGGCTAGAGTGATGATCCGGCAATTAAAAGCACAATCTGCTACTGCAGAGCCAACCTTGGTTCCCATCACCCATGTCAGGGGGCTCACAACTGCCTATCACTCCAGCTCCTGGGGAATCCAAATCCAACACCACTGGCTTTGATGGGCACTTACATGGACAGAGTTACACATAGACACACACACCCACGCATAATTGAAAACCATCTTTTAAAATAAAAAAAAAAACAAATATAATGACTGAAGGCTTAAAACACATTCTGCTCCAGAAGTCAACATTCCAGCCTTAGTCGTTCGGACCTTAACTCTCCTTTTCTTACACCGTGGACCAGACTTGTCTCCTAAGCATAATCATTCTAGAGGGTGTGTTAACCCCTCCTTCCTGAGTATACTCTACCTTTCCCCACTGATTCAAAAAACCTTGCTGTATAACAGGTGAACTCTAGCCTTCCACTTGCATTCTTTAATCATCAGAAAGTCACACGTGAGGCTTTCTGCAAAACCAATAAGTACAGGACATTTAATCTCCTCCTCCTCCTCCTCCTCCTCCTCCTCCTCCTCCTCCTCCTCCTCCTCCTCCTCCTCCTCCTCCTCCTCCTCCTCCTTCTTCTTCTTCTTCTTCTTCTTCTTCTTCTTCTTCTTCTTCTTCTTCTTTTGAATGTAGAAAAGGTCACCAATGCTAGTGTTTCAAGGAAAGAATTAAGAAGAAACACTCATAATGGGAGATTAATTCAAAGAGGCAGATCAGAAAGCAGTCCCTAAGTGAACATGAGTGAAAGCCTTTAACTTTACTAGACAAACAAACAGCCAACCAACCAAAACAACAACAACAACGACAATGACAACAACCCAAATAGAAGGAAGAACCCGATGATGATGTCAGGGATGGTGCAAGAAAATGAAATACGCGTGGAGGTGGTCTCGATAGTTTTCAGAAGAACATAGATGGTGGGCAGTAAAACCATGACTGAAGCTAGTCAAGTAGTGGGAGGGCAGTCCAATGTGTGGTGCCTCTGCATTCATTAAGAACTCACCAGAGTGAGGGAATTCCAAAATTTCAGAGTCCTTACCTCCTCTCTTTTTTCTTTTTTTCCTTTTCCTCCCTCCCCTCTCCTTCCTTGTCCCTCTCCCTTTCTTCCTCCCTTCCTATCGTCTTTTTTTAAGTTTCCTTGTCTTCCAGTTAGCTCCTACTGAACTCAGTTTGCACCCAGTATAATTCAAACACACAAGTCCTATTTCTTAGAGAAGTTTCAGGTAGAATAATTCTTTTTTTCTTGGATAGTTATATTTCAAATGTTATCCACTTTCTTCCTCCCCCATACCACCTCCTCCTTCTATGAAGATGTTCCCATTCCCACCCACCTACTCCCACTCATCCACTCTCACCTTAACATGTTAGTATTCCCCTACACTGGGGAATCAATCCTTCACAGGACCATGGGTTTCTCCTTCTATTGATGCCAGCTAATGCCATCCTCTGCTACATATGAGGCTGGAGCCATGGGTCCCTCCATGTGTACCCTTTGGTTGGTGGTTTAATCCCTGGGAGCTCTGGAGGGTCTGGTTGGTTGATATTGTTGTTCTTCTTATGGGGTTGCAAACCCCTCTAGCTCCTTCAGTCCTTTCTCTAACTCCTCCATTGGGGTCCCTGTACCCAGTTCAATGGTTGGCTGAAAGAACCCTCATTTATATCAGTAAGGCTCTGGCAGAGCCTCTCAGAAGACAGCCATATCAGGCTCCTGTCAGCAAGCACTTTTTGGCATCCACAATATTGTCTGGGTTTCATGGAATTCTAAGGCCCATGAAGATTTAGCCTTATCATGGGTGTGGCTGGATTTGTGAGGAAGAGCTGGTCCAGCAGTCTTATTGTGGAAAACAGTATAGATCTTGTTTCATTCCAGAGAAGAGGAATAGGGATGGGGGATTATGAGGAGGTGACTAAGACACTGTTACTTGTGGTGAGGCCCTAATGTCCTTTTCAGGGTGGCAAGACATCTTAGCCTGATCAGTTCATGTTTGGATGATTCTTGTCGTTTTATTTAAAGGGCAACTGTGTTGTCCTTAATTATTGAGCCAAGAAAAGAAGGAAGATTTGAGTAAATGTTTTCCCAAGAAGGTCTCTAGAAAAAGTAGACTTGCAACAGTTATCTCAAAAATAAATTTTTATTTAAGATAAATGTACAGTTCATTTAGAGAAAAATAATTATCTACAGGTCAGCAGGACTGGATGTGTTTCAACATGTGCCTTTACAACAGCGACGGTACTAAGACAGTGGTCTGGTGTGTGCGTGGGCCTCCTGAGGCATCACATGCTCTTAAGCCATATTTCTCATATCAAATGTAATGTTTAAAAGAGGCAAGAGAGTTCTGGGAAAGCCAGCCATTTTGTTCAAACACATTCTTTTCTCTCCAAGTGTACACATAAATTGAGAAGGAACCTGGTGTTCCGGCAGATTCTAGAACACTCGAGATCAGTTTTGAAGCCACAGTACCATCATTCTATGAACAAGCCATGTTCCATGTCTCTTGTGATGTGTTCTCCACTTGGCTGCCTTGGAAACTGAAAATTAGTGTATGGTATCTTGCTTTCTTCTAATACGCTTTGCTAGGGAGTGACGCCATATTTCCAAATTCCTTTAGGGAATCTATCTTTTTCTTAAAGCTATTCCTATTTCTACTCGGATGGTCAAGTAAAAGGAGTCTACCAAGTCTAGCATCCTGAAGTCATGGCTACACTTGATCTTAGCCAAAAGGCCGAGAAGCAATTGAAGTCATGGCTTAACTGAGTTACACTGTGCTATTCTGATGCCACGCTACTGGCTTTATCCTTCTGTGTACCATCATCCTGGTAGGAAATCTATAATAATTGAGAAACTGCAGACATGCTCAGCAAACCTATAGGAAAAGAGACTCAGCAAATATCCACTGTGATAGCCAACTTAATATTTGCACTGGACAGCACCCTCTTCCTAGACCATGGCTGCAAGCTTATTTGGTTTGGAATCACACATGGTTCATAGTCTTAGCTTTCACATCTGCAAAACCAAGATAATATTTGCTTATTAGGGTTTCTGAGAAGCCCTAATGAAAGACGAAGAGCACTTATCTAGCACAATATTAAGCCTGTAGTAAGAGTTGAAGGGCCATTAAAAACACGTCAATAGCCATTTAAACACTCTGCAGGCTCCAATACTTGTTTTCATGTCTTAGGAGGCACAAAGACAGACACACACCAGCTGTGACTCCAGGGTTTAAGGATTTTCACCTGTATTAATTGAGCTTCCTTCCTGAATTGGTGTGATGGGAAATGTGTATCAGGGCTAAGTGCCCTTGTTACTCATTGAGTGAAGCTTCCTGTCATGCTCACTGGTGAGGGTACTTACCAGTTCCTGGGCTGTGTAACAACACACACTGACAGTCATAGTCAATACGTTTGCCCAGATGCTAGCCGCTGTGCTGAGCTCTTAGATTCCACTGCTGTATCATGCCATTTCCCCAGTGAATTTCTATATCTCCATCCTATAGAGATGCTTAGTAATTGGCCCAAGCTAGCATACCAGGGACAGAGAAGCGCGTGCTATCGAAAGTAGCTCATAAACACACACCCAGCTGCCCATCTTCCTTTGTCCCCAAGCACAGCCCAAAAGAAAGCCATCCTTGAGATATCCCAGAGTTACTACCGAGCCCATACTCCCCATGCTCTTCCTGTCTCACACTTGTTCCAGGGTTAACACATACACACAACTTAAATGGACGCTGGGTCTGTGGCCCCACTTCATTTGTGTCTTGGATGAACCAGGTTCAGAAACACTAAACAGATTGAGGTGACACTGCAAAGAGATGGGACCTCCAATCACAACTTAGGACTCTCTAGTCCTTAGGGCACAAAGGTTTACAATCAGCTTTTGAATGGTGAAGGTCAATGGGAATGAGATTCCTACAAATGTGGTTATTATCCTTTCTATGAAGCTCTTGTGAGCTGGCGACCTCCATGCTAGATGTGAGAAAACCAAGCAAACGAACAAAAACCAATGAGAAAACCCACAAAGACTGTCTCGTCTTCAAAGCCGTTTCCCTTTCTCCTGGAAAGCAAGCCACTCTCACAGACTCTTTTTTTTTTTCCATTTCTGGAGTTTGCCAAGTTTAAGAGTCTAGACTATGGATGAAATTGGCACAGGGTTCTCAGTATTTCCAAAGAGGGCAAAACACTGGTTTTAGAAATGAAGGGCACAGTGTCTGGTTCAGGAGTAGCATTTTGTTGTTGTTGTTCTTGGAATTAAGTAAGCAAAAGGGTGTATGATTTCTTTTTAAATTGTTTGTTTTGCCACAGGTAAAAGAAAGCAGCACGATGTTCATTCGGGTTTAAGGGAACATACTGTTCTATTAGGAAAGATTTTACTAGGGTAGAATGCTAGGAAATCAGATCTCTTTAGCTATGTGATGCACAAGAATCTTTAGCAATGTGATGCACCAGGATCTTTGAGGTTGGAGAGAAGACAGTTAAAAGCTAGGATTTGGGTGGGTCTCAGATTTCTGCAGGGTTCTTGGCTGAAAAGCGAGTCTTTTAACTGGTTAGTAATTGAGCTGGGTAAAACCTACCTGCTCACTTTTGAGAGGGGATAGTTGACTTCTAATAATGAAAATAATCAAGGCAAGTACCCAAGTTAAAGCCTTGAAGAATTAGTTTTGTACCTTATTTACCCAGAGCCAAAGGCCACATCTTCAGAGTAGCTGTTAGAGCATTCTAAGGGACCTGGTGATATGTGAGCCCTGCTTCTTGGCAACTTGGCAACAACTTCTTAACATTTTGGACTGAGACTTGGCTGAATTTCTTTACCATGGTCCACAAATCTGTGTTTTTTGTCTATACTTTTCAGATATTCCTAAAGTCCCCAGACATTCTACTCACAGTTGCCTCATGACAGGCTGTTTTAATTATAAATATCCTTTTTAGGATTTGATATTTCATATTTTGCCCTTTAATGAATTATCTACCATATTGAGCCCTAGAGCAGTGGTTCTCAACCTTCCTAATGCCATGAGCCATTTATACAGCTCTTCATGTTGTGGTGACCCTAAACCATAAGATTATTTCATTCCTATTTCATAACTATAAATTTGATATTGTTATAAATCATAATGGAAATCTTTGATAGGATATTTGTTATGTGAGCCCAATCTTCAAAGGAGTGGCAACCCACATGTTGAAAACTGATGCTCTAGCGACTCAACAGACTTATGCCAACCCATCTCATGTTCTTAAGGTCTTGTTTGGGTGATAAAGGCCAAGGTTCTCATCTCTTGTGAACTGTTATACACTGAATCAATTAGCAGTCTCACTAGTTACTCTAGCCATACTTAACAATACCCTGTCAATATTTAAGCACTTCATTTTTATAAATGACTTTGTAACTTTTAAATTACAGTAAGTTCTATCTAACGGTGAACTCTTTTTACAGAAGGTGTCTCTTTTTACAGAAGAGACAAGGTTTTAAAAAAAAACAAAGAAAAGGAAAGAAAGAAAAGAAATGACCTTGACTGTTTTAGACGCTGGCTCAGCCATTTCATCCCAAAGAACCAGTGACTTTTCACAGTGACCATTCATGGTGGAGTCAGAGTGCCTTGTCTGGGTTTTAAGTGTTGCATCTTCCTTCACTTGCAGTAATCTTGAGACTTGAGTCAGGATGTGAAGTCCAATGTGATGGAAAACTCATTAAAAAATCTTCCCTTGACACAGCACCACTTTTTCATCTCCAACTCCTTATCTGTTCTCCACACGAAGTTCCACAAATTCTCCACAGAAAGACGGTGCCTACATATTTGATGGCATCACACTGACAATTTTGAATACATTCCAGTTACACTCTCCATAAAAGCCACATTAGAATAACTTTTGTCAAACTTTACGCTATATCTGAAGTCCATGAAGAATTTGTGAGAACGGTTTCCTGGTCTGTATTACTAGGGTTTCTGATTAAGTAGGTTTGGGGTGAGGACCAAGAATCCTCATTTCTGTTAAGTTCCTAGCAGACCATGTTGCTGTTCCTGGGACAGGGTAAGAACCACAACTTAGATTGTTCAATGACATTGCCTAGTATCCTTCCTACCCATCTTCACAGTTAAAACAGGCCAGACTCTTATAACAATAAAGCCCTTTCCCATGCCATAGAAGGCACTTGACTTTGACCTACAAATAATAAAAGAACATGGACAACAAAGCAAGAAACCTCATGAAAATCTTGGCATGAGTTTCTAGATAGTTGTGGGGGAAAAAAAGCAAGAAAAAAGAAATCTGTCAGCAAAAGGAATTCTGGGAAGACAGTGTCATCTACAAAATAAAAAGTACATGGACTTGGTGTAGTGCTGCAGTCATGTAATTCTAGAAGTTGAGAGGCTGAGACAGGAGCATTGCAAGCTTGAGGCCAGCAAAGGAAGAAGGGAAGGAAGGAAAGAAGGAAGGAAGTGAAATATTTGGGGGAACAAATATTAAATGGTACTTAATTGTTTAGCTAGTTCTTGGTTGTAGAAGATACTAGCTCAATTATGGGCTTAGGTATACAACATTAAGAACTAACTATAGCTTGGATGTCTAGGACACTTGGCACTACTGTTCCCAGAAGCTCATCTTAGAGGAATAATCAAAACTGTGGTTAAGCTGCTTGGTTTAATTTTTTTTTAGCACTTGAAAAAAAATGTACAGTAGTTTGAATTCAGTCTTTGCAAACCTCTACAGAGGTCAAAGGTTTCATTCATCCGTACAAAATTAGTTACAAATTTATTTTTGGCAATTTCATCTTAGTAACCCGTTTTATCCTATTGCCATTGTCCCAACCATTGAAAAAGTTTACAATAATTTACATAGAAATATCTTCAAAGTGCTTAAGAATAGTGATTGTTCTCTGGGATATGTACAGGTGGCCTATACAGTATATGTACAGGTGGGAGTCACTATAGCACAAGGTTCATTGCTGGAATATGGCTTTCTAGGGAAAGTGCATATTTGGCCAGAGATGGCAATACTGTCTAGGGATTCAAGGGTTACAGATACTTGGTAACCACATCCAAAGCTGAAGTAGAACGTGGCCAAGAATATTTACAAAAGTAATATAAAAATGATCAAGTACACAAGCTTGATCCACGAAAAGATATCTTGATGTTCTTCCAGATGGGAGGAAGAAAAGAAACTTCAGCGCTGGCTCTGTTACCATTCTGGAGTAGGGTGTTATGGGTGTAGACCTCATAGAGCAAGACTTGTTCAGAACTCAAGCCAAATCATCATCTGTGCTTACAACTGAGATCTGTGGAGAAGGAAGAAGGTTCTGGTGAGCTTGTTGGCTAGTGTTAGCAACTCTACAAAGTGGACTTTCCTTTTGAGTTGGCCATTAAAAGACAGAAAGACTTGGAGGTCAGACATATACATTGTTGTTTGTGTCCCCAAGCTGAAATCTGAAACCCAAAAGGGGCTCCCAAGTCTGAAAATTTCTGAGTATCACCGTGACACTATGAAAGGAAAACTCCACGTCCAACCTTATGTTATTGGTTGTGGTCAAAATGAACATACATCAAAATATTCTGTAAAGTACTGGAGGTTCTATGTATGTATATAAGAATAGATGAAACAAATGGACTTTGTATTCAAACTTTTTATGTCTGCAAACACTTCAAAATCCATGTCCTCCTTTAAAAAAAATCTACAAGTCTGAACACTTCTGGTACCAAGTACTTTAAAAAGGGATATTTAACCTGTACCTACTTGGTAGGAAAAAAAACCTTGACTGATTCTCTTTAAGGACTATAAATCTTAAAGACAAATGTGAAAAGATGTACAATATGAACTGAACACTATTCCACTGAACAGCATGCAAGGACCCTGTCCCTCATTTAGAAGTAGAGGACAAATAAGTACTTGGGTTTTAGTGGAAGAACGAGTGATCGTTGTTGTTGGCTTTGTAGAAAGCTGTCTCTCCAGGGTGGAATGGAGCACCTCTCCAAGGAAAGCACTTATTACTTTTGGCTAAGTGAATCTTACTCAAGCTATCGACTTCCAGTCAACTCTCCTATCCACAATTCTCATATGTCCACACTGATTTAGTTATCCAGTATGGAAGGAATTGAAGTTTAAAAATGAGCTAGTTGGTTCATACATGGTTCACATGTCACTAATAGAATCTAAAATAAGGTCAAGTAGGACTTACTTCCTCTTCCTCTGTGGGTGAGATGCTTATAAACTGATTGGTCTAGTGGGCCAGACATTTAGTATTTAACATGCAGTCAGTGGATAAAATGTCTGGGACTTAATGATCCTTCCCAGCCCAGGTAGCCATAGCTAGTGGCTCTAGTCTCCTTTGAAGCAACTGATGTCAAATCAGTGAATACAAATGAAGCATACTTACTGCTGGGTATGTGTGTCCTACAGAAGCGCTGTGTCTACCGATGTCTATTGAGAGGTCCTCTTCAGTGGTCTTCAAGTACACGGGATTGTCAAAGTTCATGCTTTTCATGTTTTTATGTTGCCAATTCCTCCACATCAAGTAGCCACCTACTGCTGCCATCACTAAGAGCACTGATTTAAAAAAAAAAAGAGGCGACTAAGTGAAGTCTAATGTTTATGGGCCTATGGTAATTAACACTAACAAGAGTTCCATGTTTAAGGGAACTTGGATAGCTAGAAGTTTGACTATAGGTTAGACAGTTTTGAAATAAATTCAGCTCAGTGGTTGTGTGAATCTTTGCACTGGAGGGTGGGATGAGGGAAGTGCATCCAGGAAAGTATAGAGTTCTGAGTCCCAACCCTAGGCCAACTGCAAAAAAATTACAGAAGTCTACACAGTGCTACATCAGGTGGTTCTGTGTATTAGGTCAACCAGTAAGCTAGGTCAAGGGAGACATTAAAGCAAGGTACCTTCAAATTTACATGACTGAAAGAGGCTTTAGAGATTCTTTTCCCTGAGTTCAAAAATAATTACTTTTAATTTACCCTTCGTGAATTCTACAGCTCATTGAAAAAGCATTTGTCCCTTTGCTCTCCTCCTCCTTGTGAATGACTATATACAATAAATGGGACTAGAATGAAACTCTTATTAAAGAGACTTCCTCTAAACAGGGATAAGCAAGGTTAACAAGTTCACCACACCATAAGGCCTTGTAGACAATTGATGGATATTCACTATGAAGGGAAAGGTGACACTGAAGAGTAGGTACCAGGTAGGTGAGGGAGGGAATGGAATTCAGTGTCTTATGTGTTATGACAGTCTAAGAGACCACTGGAAGGTGGCTGTACAGGAACTAAAACTGTCCATAAAATCTATATGAGAAGCAAATTTACTTACAGAGAGGAAGGATGGCCCAGGCAGCTGAAGTCCCTTTTGGGGGAACACTGACTTCTGATACTGCTGTGGTCACATTGATCCCTACAAGGACATAGAAGAAATCAGTCTATAAAGATTTGAATTAAGACTTAGACTTCCAATGATTAGGTAGAGGTCCTCATACCTTTGTGCATAATATTGATTTCTAGTATCCACTACAATTAGATATCAGAAAAACATTGGCTTAGAATTATTTGAGTTACATTAAACTGATAGGTTTAAATAAGTCATGAGAAATCCAGGATATGCAGGGTCTAAATCTTTGGATTTTAGGCACAAGTAGCCAGTTGGGGCCGAACCAGTAGTTAAAGGCTGATCGATTATTTAAGCGGCAGTTAGTTGAGATTAACAGTTTGCAATGCTGGACCCAATACCTCCAGGAACAAGTCCACTAGTTCGTAGGATGTCTGTTGTGTTGACATCTTTTGTCTCACTGTAAGTCACAGGAGTTGAAGTACCTGGATTATAAAAACCAAGAACCTGGTTAAGGCCAAGGTTCCTGAGTGGCTGACTGTGTAGTCCAGAGAGGTCATGCTGCAAGGTTATTTTTAACTCCAGGTAAAAGAAGACATCCCACTGCAGAATTACCTTGCAAAGTGGACGTATCAGAATGGAGAGAAATAGCCAGCTTTGTGCAAAAATCCAGAAACATAGGAAACATTGGGCAGGGTGTGAAATTTGACAACTTAGAAATATTCAGACAAATGGATTCCTCTCCACAGAGCCCCAAGCTCCCGAAATGTCCATAAATGTTCTCAAATCTATTCTAGTGTGCTATGCACACCTGGGGTTCTTGTACCTATTTTCTTAGAAAACTGTGTAAGTACTTATTATGATGCTACATAATGAGGCTAATTAAGATATAACTATGTGAGTTCCTTGCTTACAATCAGCAAGTTCAGTTTGCTGCTTAATCAAAAGCTGAGAACAAACTACTAAAATTCAAGTTCAGACTATCCGTGAGTTTAAACGTGTGTCGTCTTCTGAGGCCAGTAAGTGTCCTAGAACCATAGCTTCCTTCCTCAAGTGCTTTCAGTATATTTGTTCTGCCCTCTATGGAAGACTTTAATTAGCTAAAAGTTGGCTAGCTCAGGGGGTATTAATGGGTACAAGTTAGCACTTCTGTCCCCTCTAAACTCAACTGATGCTGAGATGGGTCACAACTGAGCCCCAAAGCACTGATAGAATGAATGCCTGTCATACAACCATAATACCTAATCACCTCTTCTGAAATCAGTTTCAAACGTCAGCCACATCAGTCTCTAAAATCCAGGCAAGCTATAGGTGGTGTCCCATAATGCTCGTTCTATGTCTTGCTTGTGGTTGGAATGCTGAAAGCCTTACTTTGACACTCGCGTCCATTTTCTTCAAGATTGTACCCATTGGGACAGGAACAGGTATATTTTGGAGAGTGATCATTGATCTGTGGTGCTGGCAGGCAGAGATATTCACATCCTCCATTCTCCATATCTTCCTCACACCAGTTTTTACCTAGTTGGGAAGGAAAGTCCTTTAAAATAGGCACTGTAGTGTTAACTACCTATAGTCTCTGTGGAACTTACATTTGTCTACTCTATCTGTTCTTTAAATGAGACTAACATCAATGAAGAATGGGTATCACTGGTGTTGGACGGATATCAATCAATGTATTATGAGTACACTCTAAAGATACCTGATTCAAAGGCTTCTTTGGAAGTAGAGTAAGAGTTATGTCTTCCATGGATAATTGTGAAGGGAGTTGAGAGACCAGGCCTTTCTCACACTGTTTATTCAAAGCTCAGAGCCAAGACTCAGGAGGAGGAGACAAATCACAATTTTCTGGCTTTATATACTGATTTACTCCTACAAAGTATAAGGGAACTCAGCCTCAGAGAGGTGTGAAGGTCTCATTAGATAGATAAGCTGGTGTTCTGGGCAAAATAAAACATAACTAGATATGTTAAATCCTATAAAGGATGTGTCGTGGTGGAGAAAAGGTGTTACAGATTAAGTTGTGTCCTTCCATAAAATTTTCACATTGAATTCCTAACTGACTATCTTAGAATGTGATCTTAGTTGCAGATACCGTATTGACAGAGGTATTCGAGTCAAAATGAGGTGATTAGGCTTAGATCTTAACCCCAAGTGTCTAGTGTCCTTGACAGAAGATGAACTATGGGTATAAGCATGTATCAAAAGAAGGTATGTATAGATGCTATGGAGAAATGGCCATCTTCTAGTCAAGAAGAGAGGGAGAGAGCCTTCCCTCAAGTCTCCAAAAGGAACCCACTTACCAACACCTTGACTTTATACTCTTAATTTCCAGATTGTGAGATAGTAAATTTCTATTGTTTAAGGCACCCAATTTGTGCTATTTTGCTATAGCAAACCCAGAAAACTAGTCATGAGGAGTACCTGTGGCCTGAAGGTAACCATGGAAACTGGTATAACAGGCCTAGCAAGGAAGACCCATACGATGTAGAGATGAAGCCAAGCCACTAGGGCTTGGAAGGAGCTAAGAGTTGACTCTGAAGCCATTTCTTTAAGATGGCTGAAAAGAGATATTAGGCATCAAGTGTGGAATTGGACCTAGGGTTCAAGAGGACAAAAGTTATGTTTTAAAGGGAGTTGAGTTGCTAAGGAGCCAGTAAATAGTAAGTTCTGGACCATACTATTCCTTTAGCATGTTCATTAAGGAGTGGGCATCTTCATGTTACCTGAAGGCTGGACGAGTTCATGGTAGATAATGATGTCTTGGGCATCATTGAGATTGTTCACTAGAGTGGCCAGCTCTGACCCAGTGAATTTATTGGCACCATACACTGCTTCATTTTCTCCATCTATCCAGTAGACACGATCCTAAAACAGAACCTTACAATTAGCACGCAGACCCAAGGCTGACACAAATCAAGGGCTAAGATTATCATGATTTACTTGCCATTTAGTGGGGCAAGGTCTCTGAGTGATTCTCTGGAACATGGAGGACAAAAGGTAAGAGAAACAAGTTCTTTGGATTTAGTGTCTAATGTATACCAAGCCTTAAAGACTTAGTGTGTAATGTATACCAGGCTTTAGATAAAGGTTTTTCAGTTGGCTACTGCCCCTTCCTCTTCTCATAGAACTGTTCCAAAAGTGTCTACATCATGTGAGGAAGGAGTCTTACCTCAAATATGGTGAGTGCAAGAGGATGAGCTAGGAACTCCAGAGACTTGAGCACTATCCTACGATCTTGACCATTCAGGTCCACACTAGAGAGCATGTGCAACTTGGAATCCAGCCAGTAGAGGCGGCTTTTGACAAGGTCTAGGCAGGAAAACAGGATATGAGCTATAGCTGTTCCAGCTTCTATTTAAAACTCCCAATGAAGCCTTTCTATTTTATGGTTTCTTCTCTACCAGAAGTTCTTAATGAGGTCACAACAATAATTGTGAGGTCACCAAGAGAACATGTGTCTGCATTCCCTCTGTAGGTGCCAATGAGATTTCTAAGACTCTCAAAGTCATTGACTCACAAGATGCAACCTAAGACAGAGAAGGCTTGTATTTTGTATTTATTTCCAGATAATGCAGAAGGAAACAGTTATAAGTTACCACCCAGGGAAGGCAAGGGCACCATGCTTGCAGTGTTCCATATGAAAAGTCCAAAGATCTAAGGTTCCCTCACCATATTAGACCAATTAGATGACAAGCCAACTATCCTGGCACCCATAATTTGTTAAGTCTGGCATGTTTGTTTAGCTACTCTCTCCCAAAGTTTCTGCTATAGGTAGAAATAGAAGAATCATTTCAAATTTGTAATGGGCATGCATTTAAAAGCTATGAAGGCAGTTAACTAGTTTGTGAGGGGGATGGACATACATACCGAGGGTAATTCCATTAGGCCATTGGATGTCCTCTGTCACCAGTGGACGTCTATCAAATCCATTCATTCCTGCTTTTTCTATTTTAGCTGGCTCACCCCAGTCTGACCAGTAAACAAAGCTGGGAAGAGTGAAGTCAGAAAAGTGCTTTAATGGATTAGAAGGAATAAATTTGTACTTTAGAACAAAAGATTAAAGAATGAGCAGAACACTCTTAAGCTTGTGGCTCTTGAGATAAATGCTGATGCTTAAGGCTCTAATTATGTTTTGAGTAAATTAAACTTAACAGTTGGAATTCACAAGGGTTGGAAGCACAGTTCAGTGGTAGAATATTTGGCCTATCAGGTACAAGGCTCCAGATCTACTCTTCAGGACTGTAGGAGGCAATGATATAGTTTCCAAGCCATAACCATGTTAGTCTGGGTTGATATGTAACTATCAGCCCAAAATTCCATTTCCTTTTCAAAGGCACATTTTCCCATAATCTGTACAGGACGAGTTTAGGGATTATGTTCTAATGACACTTCATAGGGACCAACTGTGATCATTGCAGCCAACTGCTTTCTAAGCAGCCTGCCTCAGTGAAACCTTTTGGCAAACGTTTGTTCTTCTCAATTGAACTTTTACATAATTTACATTTTTATATAGATGACTGGAGGGGACAGAGTTATGCAAATCCCAGTATTTCCTGGAAGTCCTAGATTTGAACACCCAGAGCTAACTAAGCCAATAAAGTGTTCTTCCCCAGAAGCTGGGTAGACAAAGTGTTCAGACACAGCTTTTGGTGTTTGTGCTACATGAAATCTAAAGCATTGCTAAAACTACCAAACAGCGGGGTCAGAAGGAATGAGATTGAGATGGCCTATGACAGCTCAGGCCTGCTCCATATTTTGTCACTCTCAGCATTTTTTCTATTAGTATACATTCACTATGTATCATGATTCGTTTCAAGAGAATATTTTCATTAAAATTTATCATGTACACAATTGAATTTTATCTAGCCATAGAGGAGGAAGAGGAGAAGAAAAAGAATGAAGTAGAAGATGAATTAGAAGAAGCAGAAACAGAGAGAAGAAGAAGAAAGGGAAGAAGAAGAAAGAGGAGGAGGAGGAGAAGGAGAGGAAAAAGAAGAAGAAGGAGGAGGAGGAGGAGGAGGAGGAGGAGGAGAAGGAGAAGAAGAAAATTTTATAACATTTTCTGGAAAATAAGGGTAACTGTAGGTGATCATATTAAATATAGAAAGATGCCAACAAGAAATATCACATCTTTTCTCCTATTTGCAGATCCTAGGTTTTATAAAGATGAATTGTGGGAGGTGGGGGTGGGGCAGGGGCAGAGACATGAGACATGAGATCAGGGAAGAATTAACTAAGGAAGAAAAGTGGGAGGGACTGGGCAATGAACACTGTCTTTGATGTCTTGAACCAGTTAATTCTGTTCTTGGGCACAATGAGTGAGCTCTTTATGAGAAAAGCTCTTTATGAGAAAATCTCCTGACCTATGTTACTAGCACCCGAAAGGCTAAGTGGAAGAAAACATAGAATACAAACCCAGACAACGGATCCACAGCTATGGAGGCAGGCTCTCGCAAATCAGAGTTAAACAGGAACTTCCTCTTGGTTCCGTCTAGAGTAGCTACTGAAATAGTCTTAGAAGCCGCATCAGTCCAGTAGATGGTCTTGTACACCCAATCAACAGCAATGGCTGCAGGATTATAGACATTGTCGATCATTTTAAAATGTCTACCAACCTTGTCATCAATTGAGGCACTGAAACAGAATAGGTCACAAGAAATTTAAAAGTTGTCACCATTGGGCCCTGGAGAATGGACGTTTTGCTTACAAAATGTTCAAGGACTCTAGGAATCCCATCACACAGCAATGAAATTATTAAGGCGTGTTGCTTGGGGATGGGAAATTAGTAATACTGTGGCTTATCTAATTGTGGATGTGAACTCTCTATACAAGCTCAGAGCCCAGCAAAATTAGAAGAGAGATATTCAACTCAGTAGCCATCACCCCTGGTCTAAGGTTTCCACTGAGGAAAAGCTGTTGCCATCATTTCTTTTGTAGCGAGAAAAGTCAGTCCACAACTACAAAAGGGGAGGAAATAAGAGGTACTCTGATGTCATATGTAGGCATAGTCAAATTTTACATCATGATCAATCATCAAAGTAACAGCACATGGCCATTTAATAGCTGAAAAGCCAGTGTTATATCTGAAACTCCCTGCTAAGTAGATGGTAGAATGGAGCTAGAGACAAGAGAAGACCCACCCCTACTCCAATTCTTTCCACAGGCCTAATAACAGTGATCTATGCACAGAATGCAAGTGGGAGTTACCTGAAGATGGCCTTTTGGCTTAGATCAGCCCAAAATAGCTTCTGAGCTGCAATGTCAGCATCGAGAGCCACCGTGTTTCTTAGTTGTTCTACAAGTTGGATGTATTCCTTCCTCTCTAGTCCAATCTTCCTGATGTCTCTCCGATTAGTGAAGATCAGACTTGGCTCTTTGCCTATAAGACATAAGCCAGGTTGATTTAGGTTTGCTATAAGGCAACATCCTCTAAGTCACCTCCTCTTCACAGAGGACCACTGCTAAAGATAATGCTAAACATCTCAGTAGTATCCGGCCTGGAGTTTCAGCCCCCTGGGACCTTGCAAGTACTTTCACCCTGCTTAGGAAAGCAGTCTTGGGGTTGCAGCATTCAAAAGTAGGGTAGCTGATAAACATGTTACTTGTTTGAATTGTGCTTAGTTTTAGAAGCAGAAAGGAAGAAAATGTGGTGAATATTCATAGTATCCTATGCAAAAGGAAGGACCAAGGCAGATGCGTGGGAAGATGGTTTACTTCAAGCTATCCCGCTACACTAGCAGTTTACTAGCATTGCTCTGGGGTGTGACTTTATGTGTAGGTTGACTGCTGCAGTCACCGACTGTACCTTTTAGAATCAGTAACTCAAAAAGGTACCAGAGCAACACCAGCCCAAGTCCATTTACCTACTGCCTTGCACACGCCAGTGGCAAGATCCATTTGATAGCCACGACTACATTCACATTTGTAACCGCCTTTTAAGTTGATACAAATTTGACTGCAGATCCCCGGATTTTGGCATTCATCAATATCTAGGAGGGAAATTAGAATTAGTCTTGTTCTTCCTCTGCCTTACTAGATGTATGTTGCCCTTTCCCGTGTCCTCCAGGGGCCAGGCTCTTTGCTTCCACTCACCTCCACAGGTTTTCCTGTCTATCAGTTCAAACCCAGCTGCACAGTCACATTCATAACCTATAACTAGGTCTTTGCAGATATGGGAACAGCCACCGTTATTGACCAAGCATTCGTTGATATCTGGAATGAAAGGGTAGCAAAGTCATCTGATAGCTTACTTTTTGTTTTTAATATAATATTTTAGATTTATCCCTTTGAGACTTCCATATACAGACACAACGTATTTTGATCATTTCCACCACTCTGCACCCCACCCAGCTCTCAGAGGATGCGGCACAAATGTCTCCCTCCCAACTTCATGGTGCTCATTCTGTTTTCTGTTTGGTAAACCCAGAGTTGAAATTAGTATGACATTTTATTCTTAATTGATAGTCGTCTTATTCATATTCAATCTCAGGCTATTGGTGATGACTTTTCTAAGATTAGATTATTTGTTTTGTAGATATACATTTCAGGCTGGATGATAGTTATGAAGGATTTACTCAGGTTTTTCAGCTATCTTAAAGGGTTCCTAAACCCTAAGTTAGTTTGTCACCGGATAGAATTCCATTTTGTAACACTTTCTCTTCAAGCTTAACTATTAAAATGTAGCTTATTCCGAGTTCACTAGGGCACTAAGCAGGGTCCAAACAGCATTAGCTCTGATGGGCTGAATGGAAACTCCCGGCTCTGTCCGGGAGCAAGCCCCTCACTTACGGCACTCCTTCAGGGGCTCGTCGCTCCAGTCTCTGCAGTCCTGTTCCTGGTCACATACTTTGGTGATGTCTATGCATTCCCCACTTCTGCACTTAAACTTTCCAGGGCCCAGGCACTGATTGACTATAAAACCAAACACAAGAGAAAAGTTCCCCTGTTGGTCTGACCGGAGCAGCCAATGGCCTAAGTGAACACGATGGAGAGAAAGAACCTCACCGTTTTTGCAGTTGACTTCATCAGAGCCGTCAACACAGTCTCGGATGCCGTTGCATTGTCTGCTGCCATGGATACAGCTACCGTCCTCACATTCAAACTGGTCAGGTCTGCAGGTTCGAGAAGCTATGAAAGGAGGTAACAACGATGGAATTAAGCCAGCCAAATGGCTTCCGGTCGGCAAGTGGAAGAGAACAGGGAAGTTACTTACGACAGTTGACCTCGTCGCTGCCGTCCTTGCAGTCCGGGTCTCCGTCACACCGCCATTTTTTGTGAATGCACTCGCCAGAGCCACACTGGATCTCACTGGTGGGACATTTGGTGTGTATCACAGGCTGACGGCCACACTGCTCAAGAGACTCGTCTGATTGGTCGGAACAGTCTGCGTCATCGTCACACACCCAGCTGAGCGGGATGCAGGAGGAGGTGCTGCACTGGAACTCGTGGGCACCGCAGGTCGGTGGAGCACAGTCCAGCTCATCACTGCCATCGTCACAGTCATCCTGTCCATTGCACACAAAGTTCCTGGAGACACAGCGGCCACTGGAGCAAGTGAACTCATCCGCGCTACATGTAATGTTGCCTGTTAGAGGGAGGATGGATGCCCCATTGAAAGTACATCAGCACTTTTAAAAAATATGCAAGACTCTCATCACCAGATCAAACATATTCATCTTCGATGATTAACTTTAGCTTTCTAATTGAAAAGCTATAGTGCTGTTACATTGAGAACATTTCTGGAATACGACAAAACAGTTTCACACTATAAAATAAGATGCAGCCATACTATGTCGAAGAGCAGAAATAAAGGACCAAGAAAACAGTAGAAGGCTAGAAACTAATTTGAGATGAGACCCACAACTGACGCTTAAAGGGACAGTGTTCAAAGGCTTAAGCTGGTATTGGGTATTTCATTTTGGAAGGCAGGGTTATACCTAAGCCAACCTATTGCATGGCAGCCCAAATCACATGACTAGCTGAGAATATACATCAGCTACATGGGCAAGGCATAATGGATATTAAGGCACTATCAAAAAAGAAACAAACCAAAGACACTCTACATGGTTCCTTTCCTTTTCAGTCTTTTAAATAAACATTAGGAATACCATCTTAATAATTTTTAGTTTTTTTTTTAAATGTTTCTGCTAGGATCAGAATCTCAGCCTAGCAACCCTGCATGCTATTGATGATAAGGTATCCATAGTGATTTAAATTCCTGCCAAAAATACCAAGGTTATAATTTGGTGGTAATTGGACAGGAGACCACGACTCTCTTGGGAAGCAAAGTGTAGATTTGCGAGGGAAATGCTTGGCAGCTCCAGGGCTCGCCACGGCAATGCATGAAGCTCAATTCTATGACTGAACGTGAAACTCATTGGACTAGGTGCAATTACCCTCACAAAGTGACTTGTACATGCCAGACTAGTGTTTGACCTGCAAGGACCCTGAGCTCCCTGAATACTGCGGAGGTTACACTCATCAAACTCAGGTTAGAGAGGCGCCTTAAAGGGGTAGTAATTTGAAAGAAGTCAGGGCAATGTTTATTTAACCTGCAGATTTTCTCCAGGGCCTCACCTTTAACACAGACACTTCATTATAGACTTTCTAAGAATATAAGCATGAAAGAATAGGAAACAGTGCTAGCATTCAGAGACAGGAATCATGATAGGACACAAAGGTCAGTTAGACTTTGTAAGCATTTGCTGGCCACATGCTAGATCATACTACAATGCTAACTTAACCAGTTGGTGGAAATGGTTGTCCCATACTCACATACCTTATTCCAAGAAGCTAGTCTAACTAAACCCAGGACTGTGTCTGTTGGTCCCATCACCTTCTAGTTTTATGGAGCCAGTGTAAGAAAGGCCCATGAGTTACTGTCATAAAAGACAAAAGCCCACATTGCTGCTACCTTACTAAGCTATGCTAAATGTACTATGCTGAACAGAAGCACCAAGATGACTTCTCTGCTTGCGTCTATCTGCCTAGAAGGCATACCAGGCAATAGCTGATTACCAGGAAAAGGCCTTTCACAGTTTTGTGGTGGTTAGGAAGGACAAGTATTGAGGAGACAGCGAAGCCACTGCAAAGTGGGTCAGTGGCACTGGGTCTTCGGCTTAAGTTAGCATCCCTTGCCCACCTTTCTTTAGGAAAAGGGTCTTTGGGGTATGCCACTGCACACTGGTCTTCTTACCACAGTTTTCTTCATCTTCTCCATTGTCACAATCATTTTCACCATCGCATCTCCAGGACTCTGGGATACACTGAGTAGAACGGGCGCCACAGCTGATTTCATTTATGCGGCATGTTCTCATATCTGTTGATGACATACAGTCTCAAAAGAGCCTCCAAACTGGTCAGTGCAAAGCTGCTGCTCCCGTGCTGCCTGGAAGTGCAACACCTGGGACTCAGTGGTCAGGCACACAGGGCACACTGAGTAGTGGAAGCCAGGCAGGTCCTTCGCCAGCTCTGTCCTTAGAAGCTACGCCAAGCAAGGCCACCTGGCAGCAGACCTGAGAACCCTGACCAGGTTACTCCTTCAAGGTTCTGCCGCACGCTTAGTTCTGCCTTTTGTTTTACTTGGCACAGTTAGGTTGGTTTGTTAGCCTGCTCCTAGTCCATTACCTATGTTTGGATATCTGTGGGCATACCAGATATTGTCACCTAATCCTGACTCCATTAAAGGTCAGATGCTACTGCCTATGAGACCTTCGATGGAACAGTTGCCTTCCTAGGCCCCCTTTCACATCTTTCATTATATACACGAAGCAGGACTATGTGTTGATTTTATCACGGCATTCACCACTGAAACATGGGGCTTAATCTGTGTAGGTCCTGTCTAGGACCCTCAAGTTTCCAACTAACTGACGAAACAGTTCACTTCTTTGCTAGAAAATGAAAGTCTAACCTTAGTTATTCCTGTAATCCTATCCTAAACCTAAACTTGGTTCATGTTGATCCTATTTCTTCTGTATGAGCAGGCCTCTACTACGATGGATCCTCAGACTAGTCCTCGTCTTAGCATCCAAATGATCCCAGTTTGATTCCACCACACCCTTCCGCCTGCCCTGCATATCAGCCTATGAGAAAAGAGATTTATTTGTACCTCTATGAAGTTTTTCTTACTCGATAACAAACTCTATGGCCCTTGCTTTTGGTTACATGTTTGTTAAATGTCCCCAAATTACCCTATTACTAATCATCTTCCTGTTTTAATCATAGCATGTTTTTATAATATAAGAGTCTGTGCATTTCAAAGCTTATGTGTGAGTCTTAGGAAACCTTCACATCTTGATTTTACTTCCAGGATCAGGGAACCATCTACCCAGTTCCTGTCAAACATTTGAGATCTGTGCACCTAGTCAAGGAGTTCTTAATTGAATCTGCTGGCTTCAGTCTTAAGTATTCAATGAGGAAGCTACCCAAGAGAATGTCAGTCTTGTTAGACTAGGGAGAGCAGTCTTTAAAGGAGATGGAATAACTGTTAATAGCTTGAATGACCTTCAAGTCAGTTGGCCTCAAGTTTAAGGCAGGCAAAGAAAAATGAATGCCAAGCAATCGATAAAGCATCACTTAGAACGGAGACAGAACAGCACAAAAGAGGTCAAGTCCAAAGCAAGTTGAGGCACACTCACGGCACTGTTCTGGGCTTTCATCAGAACCATCTTCACAATCAGGGTCCCCATCACACTGCCATCTGTTGGGAACACACTGGCCGTTTTTGCACACGAAGTCTGACTCAGCACATGTCTTCTTCACTATAAATGTTTATTTTCAGAGTTAGAATTAAGGCCAATTACCCCAGACCTCAATTTTCTGATTAAGGTAAAAACCATATTTTGTTATATTTCCCTTTAAAAATAATGCTGAACCAACCGACTGATATTCAGATTGTTGGCATCTCTAGGCAGACTTTAGAAAGCTCATCTTTTCCTCATAGGTTTCAGAGGAGGGACTTGGAAGATGATAAAATCAAGGAAAGACAAATGTTGTCCATTGTCTTATGACCCAGGGTCATCTCAAAATGAACTCATCTGTGTACAATGTTAGCGCCATGGATTCCTTCCAACTCATTCACACGCTATGAGGTGTTTTTCTCCAAGACCATTTTCTGTCCCTCTAATAGAACATTTGGGAGTGGACAATTTATAAAGGGAAGAAACTTACTTCAGCTCAAGGTTCTGAGCTGGGAATCCTAAGAGCATGCCACTAACACTTGCTTACCTTTGAGTGAGGACCTTGTGGCTTGCTTCCTAGCCCACTCTGAGTAATTAGTCAGGTCCAGGGAGAAAGGATTTATTCCCTCTCACTGACCTAATCACTTCGTAAATACCGTACTGTCTCCCAAAACAATACTATTAAAAATCAGACTCCAACACAAGCTCCAGAGGAAACAAACCATAGAGGAGATTTTTAACAACAAAATACTCCATCCTATTGGACCACAGGATAACTGTTCGATATAGAGTATGTGTGTCTTCATGTGCTTCATACCTTAAAATCCCTACAGTTCTGTTCTAGGAGGGAGGACCTGAGAGAGGTGAGGCTGGAATCTTCTCAGATGGGATTGGTGCCCTTATTAGAAACATGAGTGCTTGCTTACCACCCTCCCATCTCTCCTTCTCCTTTCTCCCCTACCATGGGAGGACATGGGGGAAAAACAGCTTTCTGCATTCCAGAAAAGAGGTCTTTTATCAGACACCCTCTCTGCCACTTCTTTGTTTTGGGACGTCCTAACACCCAGAATCCTAAAATCAAATTTCTATTATTTAAGCCTCCCTCCCTATAGGATTTGTGTTACAGCAGTGTAAAGCAAGGCTGTTTCAGGGACATTTGTTACACTGCATGCAACGCAGTATGTAGAGTATCTAGAACTGGATAGTGCCACTCTTGCTGGTCTACTGGGGTAGAGGGACTCACCCCCTAGACAAGCTTAAAGTCAATTATAACACTTAGAACAAGTGGTAGGACTTGGAATTCAAGGAGATTTTAGGCTTTCAGCCAAAGTTTGGTTTAACATCAACCAACTGAAAGTCACTGGGGCTGCTAGGACTAAGTCCCATAATTCACAGCTCCCATCAAATAGCCTAAGGCAAAATATCAATTCCACTACTAATTCTTCCTAGGGCAAGACTCAGAGTTGCACTACAACTTGCCACCCATTGGCTAATTAGACCGGGAAAGCAAAATATAAACAAAGCAGGCAGCTTGATCACTGTACCCACAAAGGAGTCCCAGAATCTGGAAGAGTCTTGCCAAAGTAGCTAGACGAGATATCAACACACCGTGATTGTCGTTATAGATTAGATTTCTCAATCCCTATATGTCTATACTTTCTACCCAAACATCCATTAAAAAAACCCTCTAATCAATTTTCTGTGTTTGAGAATCAGCCAAAGCCTGCAATGCTTTGCAAACTTAAAAGAGATCACTGGGCATGAGGGGTTTAAGTTGGGTAGAGGCCTTGAAGGCTAAGCATATTCTTATGCCTTTCTTGTTAAGCCTATAAACTTGGATGATAGTCACTCTGTAACATTCAGCATGGGCTGATAAATTATGATGATCCCTAAGGGCTTATTCATGTCCTTGAACGCAACTAAGAAACCTACAAAGCCATGCCAACTCATAAATTCACCCGTTTTTAAATCACCGTAATACAACGTTAACCTGGCAAATACTAAACAAGGCCTGTGTTCTCTTGGGCCCATGTGGAAACAGAAGCCAGGCTATAGGGTCTGGATGCTATAATTCAACCTGTGATCAGCTCTGTAAGTTGCAAAAGAGAGACCAGAGTGATGGCTATAAAGGAAGCAGATGATTTCTGCAAGTAGAAAATGTCATGATATGAAAGGTCAACTGTGCAACAAAGAGGTAGAACAAAGATGATACAGATGCATCTCCATAGACTTCATCCTTCTCAGTTCTGAGCGTACACGGTAAAGGCAAGGAAAAGCTATTCGAATCAACATTGATGTGCAGACAGAAAGCATTCCGCCGGGGAGGAAAGCCATCAGATACATATTCTAGGAACCCAAAAACCAAATGGCATAGGAAATCCACACTCAAATTGATCATAGTAGTTGTCAAGTGGAAAAATGAGTCCTGCTGAAAACTGCAAGGACGTATGGGTCAAAGGTTAGATGGGGAAGTTAGAAAGCGGCTTCAGAAGTTTCAAGTACATTTGTAGTTTTTCCATTTCAGACACACGTTTAAGGCTGCTTTTGGTGATGCGCCTTCCCTGTTTACCTCCTGGGAACCAGCAACAAATCTGCAGATGGATGTGTATTAATTTATCCCACTTCAAGAGATCTTGATTCACTATACTGTTCATCCACCACTTTCCACCACCCAAATCCTTCTACCAGGTGTCTGGTAGAGAGTATTTATGCAGAAAGGACTTAAGAAAATCCCGTCACCGCTCCTATGATGACCCAGGTGTTTCTGGCGAGCTAGATGATAAAACCTCCTAGAATGGGAAGTATAAAAATTGGTATAAGATGTCCTTTGCCTGATACATAATTTTTTTGGTAGCTTTGTACCTTATAACGATAAAACAGCTGAAAGTCCTCTTAGTTCCATATCAGTTGAGAGAACTATAGTCTTTAGACAACCTAGCAGTGGCAGGGAACTCAGCACTCTGTGGAGCAGACTGAAATTCTTACTTTAAAAAGCACACAAAGGAAAGAATAACACAGGAGAACTGTGCTTGGTCTTGGGACTGGGGCTAAGTTATTGCAGAATGGACCCTCAGAGCTGACACTGGCACAGAAACACCTGGAGTGACATTTCAAGGTCTCTCGAGGTGGGATAAATTAAACACATAAATCTGCAGATTTGTTCCTGGCTCCCAGGAGGCAAACAGGGAAGGTGTAAGCATTATCAAAAGCAGCCTTAAATGTGTGTCTGAAATGGAAAAACTACATATTTACTTAAAACTTCTGAAGTCTTCTTCTAACCTTTGACCCATGTATGGTTGTAATTTCCTGGAGGGCTCATTTTTGCACTTGACAATGACTGTGATCAATTTGAGTATGGATCATGTCCCAGACAATTTTAATGTTGATAAACAAAGAGGCGCCAAAGGCATAACAAGACAAATTAACAAGGCAGTTATAAAACCCAACATGGCCTTTATTTTTCTTCTGTTCCCCAAGTGCTGGGGCACACATGTGCCTCCACACCCAGCATTGTCTGTACCATCTTTCAAAAGGCAAACGACAATGGTGACACTCATCTTCCCTCTCAACATTGCCCTGAGATTTTTACAATACAGAACAGAGTGAAAAAGTAAACTTCAGCAAAAATTTCAGGTCCATGTGATGTTGACATACAGTTCTTAGCTATTCTGTGTGGCATGAGGTGGTGGGGCCAACATAGGCAGCCATTTCTCACAATGACCTTTTGATAGGCTCTGATCAATGGTATGCTGTTATATTCACATTCATTTGTGAAGGGAATGCTTTCTACCTTGCCTAACGGTTCTGTAGAAGTAACTATTGTAAACAGAAAAATAGAGTCCTTTTCTGATTTTTGATGCCTGTTGTTGTCTTGTCATTTTTATAGCAGTTAGTTAACCTCTAAAATGTTAGGGGATTTTGTAGTGTCTATAGCTTTCTATCTTCTTGGATCAAAAGCCATTTGTGACTTTAAAGATACATTTACTTTATTTATGTACAATGTGCATTTCTGTATAATTGTATGATGCTTGTGTGTGTTCAGGCGCATACACAGGGGATGCCCATGGACATTAAATATGGGTGTCGAGTTATAGGAGGTTACGAGTTGTTCAATCAATTTGGGTAGTAGGAATTGATCTCAAGTCCTCTGAAAAAGTTCTACACAATCGTAACCACCAAGACATCCCTGTACCAATTCCCCCATTTATATATTTATTAAAGTTTGGTTATGAACAAGACCTCCAAGGTCTTTACTTACCACAGTTCTTCTCGTCACTGCCATCAGTACAGTCTTCGTCTCCATCACATTTCCACAGCAGAGTAATGCAGCGACCATTTGTGCACTGGAATTGGGAGCTGTCACATTTGGCTTTCTTCCCTAGGAGAAGGAAGGCACATTGATCAATGCAGGCCCAGAAGGTAAGTTAGAGATACAAGTTCCCCAAGGTTGATGGATAGGGACAGCTACAGACTCAGCAAGCTGTAACATTCCAGGGGTCAGCCTCGGATGGGTTCGGGAGCAATGGACAACACTAGCAGACTCCTTCACTAGGCAACAAACTAAAACTGAACATTAGAGCTCCAGCCTTTCTCCCAGAGATCCACAGCTGTATCCCTGGTTCCGTCTTGTGTAGTACAAACAGAGAGGAATTATGTAGCTTCTAAGAAATCTAGCACATGCCGGCCAGTGATATTTTAGCTACTATGTCAACATGTGCCTCATCTCCAATGGTGACTGTAACATTTCAATGGAGCAACAGAATTCTAGCGTCTAGAGAACATTCAGATGAAGAACTAGCAAAAGAAAACTTCAGAAGAAAAGACACCACCTCTAAGAAAATTGAAGGACAAGGAAAGATTATGGACTTCAAGTAGGTTGGGAATGTAACAACAAACATGGACACTCAACACCTAAATGTGCTCACTGACAGGGTGGTATGCTCACAAAATTGTCTGGTTGAAAAGAAAGTACAAAGCACCATGGGCTAAGAGAGTGCCCTTTAACTCCTTCAGGAGAAAGTCCAGAAAGCCTTACTGTTCGTAAAGGGTAACTTCCTGCACATAGGATGAGACACTAACAGGCCTGACCCTCAGTGGGCCGAGGAGATGATGTACGACCATGTGTTAGTTCTCAGGAAAAGTTTGAAACACAAAAAGATAAATACAGAGAAGCTTTATATAGGATGAGCATATAAAGAAAATATTTTTGCATAGCTGTGCACCACGTGTTTTAAGCTGTTATTAGAGTTTAATTTTTTTTAAGGTGGGCCAGTGAGGTAGACGGCTCAGTGAGTAAAGGCACTTGCTTTCTAAGTCTGATCACCTGGGGTCAAGCTCTGGAACCTAGGGTGGAATGAAATGACTCCTGAAGTTTGTCTACCAACCTTCACACTGGTGCTGTGCGCCCTGAATAAACATTTGTTTTTTAATGTTTAAGAAAGATAAAAAGAATAGTCATTGTTGAAAGCAAACAGTTTTGTAAACTTATTCAAAATCAAAGGCCCATCAAGTATAGTGTTTCTGAAGTGACAGTGATGTCCTAGGCTCTGGATTTCACTTTTTATTGATTTACAGGCTCACCCAGAGCAATCTCCAATGCTGCCAAGCCCATCCATGCTAAGCATCCTGTACAGAAGCACATTTTAACCTTGTACAGATAGATATACTTGTATGTACCTTTTCAGGGTTTAGATATGTTTGGATACACGCATACCTGCCATTGTGTTATGGCTGCCTACAAAATTTAGTGCAAGTACCATGGTGTATACCTGCAGCCTAGAATCAATAGGTTGGACCCTATAGCCCAGCTGCGAAGTCAAACCATTGTGTTTTGAATGAGAATGGTCTCCATAGGCTCATACATTTTACTCACGGGTGGAACTGTGGGAATGATTAGAAAGTTTCAAAAGTCCTCACTAAGCCCTCTCTGCCTGTCTGTCTGTCTGTCTGTCTGTCTGAGCTGCTAGCTTTTGTTCCAGTGTCATACCTGCCTGCCTGTTGGTTGCTATGCTCTCCACCATGATGGTCATAGACTAACCCCTGAAACTGTAAGCAAGCCCCCAGTGAAGTACTTTCTCTTCCACATTGCTTTGTTCCTGGTGTCTCATCACAGCAATAGGACAGAACTAAGACAACCAATGTGGTGTGTTTAAGTAAAGGGACAATGGATTGTAGAGCTTACGACTTATCTCTTTCTTTATGTGATGCATGATTATCTCTCTACAAGAACAGGGTATTAACTTTTCTTTCCTTTGGTTTTTGCCTCCAGGATCCAGAGGTGAGATGGCTCAGCAGGAAATGGCACTTGCTACCAAGATTGAGTCCTACAGGGTTGGGGAGAACTGATTCCTGTAAGTTGCCCTCTGACCTCCCATCTATGCTATGGCACAAGTGTACACATATATACACATAAATGCATACATGAGTAAATAAATGCAATTAAAGTCCTTTTTATGTCTAAAAAAACTCAACCTGGTGGCTGGAATGGTGATCTTGGGCCAATGGAATCACAGCAAGATTAATGAACATTTGTAGGTGAGAGACACAAGGGGCCATCGCACCGCCTCCAGTTTGCATAAGCTGTGTAAGTGTGTGTGCCCAACAGCATGCAGACCACTCTAATCCTTTAATAGCATTTCCTGGCTATGGCCACAGCTTTACTCAAGAGTGACTTTGCTATCACAAGCAAACAATGTGTGAGGGTGGCAAGCAGAAAGAAGGGACTGATAAGGGTTGTGTGTCTTAAAAACCAAGGCCTCCTTTGGAAAACACATGTTTACAAATCAGCTCCAAAACCAAGTCAAAGGCATCAAGAAAGCATGGCTAGGAGACAATGGGGTGCCATGTCTAACTCAGTGAGGAGAGAAGGAGAGCAAGCTAGAGCCACAGATTCTGATGCCAGAGCTCATGGCATTGGCTCATTAGGGACATGTCTTTTAGAGAGGTGTGAACTAAGATTTTCATGGCCCTATTCCATGGCCAGGACAGTGAGTGTTCAGGTGCTTTAATCGTTAACACGTCTATCCTTCTGCAAGACCAGACTACATTGCCATAAAAAGGTGCAGCTCTTGTCCCTTAAAGGCCTCTCATTACATCCACTGCAGAGACTTACAAAACCCAGCATGCGTCCCAGGGTGCATGCAGATTTGCTGGGGGAGGGTGGTTCCAAGCAGAAAGCCTTCAGATTTCCTGCCCCCTCTCAGCATTTGCAGCTGGGGCATGCTGGCATAGAAACAGAGAGGGCAGAGGCAAGCACAGACTGGAACACTTGTGTGAAAAGCACAATGCTCTAGTTGGTCTCCCTGGTGTTGACTCCGCCCTGCTGTCAGGGAGAATTCTCCACATTGTGGCTAATTCCCAAAGAGATTAAAATTCAGCCCAAGACTAGATTAACACTGGGGTGTGGCTACCTTCGAGTACTATGGTACATTGCTTTTTTAAAACTCTATAGACCTTTCTGCTCTTAAACCTTTCGCAAGCCAGACCTCAGCTACTGAGAAATAGAACTTGATATTTCCTACCACCACTCAGGTTTGTTCATCCTACAAATATTTTATCAAATAAAATAAAAATACTAGGGAATTACAAAGGGAACAAGAGGTGAGCATCGGTTGTTTGTTTTAAAACCAAGAAGCCAAGTGTGAGGTACCTGGCTGCCTCCTTTCTCTCCCCCGCCCTCCCTGCCTCCTTCCTCCTGCCACTGTGTTCTTGGAATGCTCTTGGTATTCTCAGAGGTGGAGGTCATTTGCTATGGCTCTAAAACCTTTCAGCTTTGAGGACTATAGGAATGGCAGGAATTCACTCGGAGGACTTTATTTAAAAAAAAAAAAGGATTTATGCTCAGAGAATATAGAGTGAAACGAGCTTAGAAAGTACAGCTCCCTGCAGTTAGGATACAGTAAAGGTGAAGAGAGACATTCAAGGTTCTCATTCTGAAGAGCCAAATTTATTCTATTCAAAACGAGCCAAAAGCATTAGCATTGAAATCTACATAGTGAGCATGATAAGCATGCCATCAGACTTCAAGAGATACTTGGGGGAAAAATTTATTTTAGCCCCAGGACTAGGCTTCTGGGAGAGAACTTCCTCAAAAATGAGGCTTGCGTGATGGATTTTGTAGACCTTCAAGCTGTCATGAAGCTTATAACATATAGGGCAGCATATAACATGATAAAGCTAATATACAGTTCCTGGTCGTTCTGGACTCTGGATTTAGTTGTAATACACAAGCTCTCAACAGTATTAGGTTATGTTAAAATCCCGGGAAGTTTGGCTCAAAACAGGGTTAAAACAGACATAAGCATTTTCATCTGTTCATCCCAACTTCCTAAAGCAGAAAGAGGTCTTACTAGCTTTTCTTTTCTTATATGTGTCCATGTCACCAAGGCTTCTGCTTGCTTATCAGAAAGTTACCATGACACAGGTGACACCCCATTAGCAAAGAGGAAGAATGTACACAAGGAAGGCAGGGGTTACCGAAACATCCCCGCTTGTCTAAAAGATGATGGAGAAGTGGATGATGGGAAGCCAGCTGGCTTGATAAAAAGTCCTATAGAGAGAATCAAAGACGCTGAACTTTATGGTCCTGTCTCTCAGATTTCCAGGTCCCTGGGCACTTTTAGAGGCTGCTCATAGGTAGAAAGTGCTCGCTGCTTCTGTTTAGTTCTCTGTTCCATGCACAGCAGGGAGAGCTTAGCCACTAAATTGAACACAGAGACCCCAGCCACCATCCTGGGACACTACCGATTTTCTCCACAGGTTCCAAAAAGATTCTACCTTTCTATTTGGATGTTCAGCTGCGACCACTGCTGCTCCGAGGTCCAGAACTGAAAGCACCACGTGAATTAAGAAGCTTTTGGTTCTCAAAGCTTCGGGGATTATAGGATTGTAGACCTGTAGTCTATTTCCATCCGGGAACATTAAACCTCAAATTCACTATTACAGTACATAGAGGGAACAGACTGGCATGAAATCATCCACCGCCAGGTTTCTTTTAATTGTTAAGCTGAGCTAAAGCCACGGTACACCATAAATAACCTTGGGAGTGCAAATGCTAGGGATTCTATACCCCTGCACCTGTCTGGTCTGAAAGGTGGTAGTAGGTACCTTAAAGCTGCAGTGTTCTCAGGAAATTGCTTGGGGCTAAAGGAATGGGGGTGGGGGTGGGCTAGAGTGGAGAGGAAAGGAGCCTTGAGCTCTATCTCCATTGAAAAAACTCGTCTTGGTATTAGTTTAGGAATAGGAAAAGGCGCCTCTTCCATGAAGAGATCAGACTTTCTAAGTTTCCTTATAGCTCTAACATTGAGCAGGAATCCCTTTGTCCTTCTGAGCCTGGAGATTCGGGTTCGCTCGTGTCTACCCACTCGTGTGGCTATTAGGGTTAGTAATAGACCCATTCCCCCCAAATGATTCTGTTGTCACTTGTATAGGTGGCACCAGGCTTCAGAAGGTACCCATGTCCCAGGAGGTTTGCTCACTTAAACACTTCACACTCACTCATTGCGGCCCTGCAATAAGCCGTTCACAGACCTTAGGAGGTGCGGGGCTTTGAGTGCACAGAGAAGTCAGGTTGCCACTGTCTAATTGGTTCTGCAAGGGTTAACCTGGAAAATCAGCATGTGAGCTCCAGTAAAGCACCTCATGGGCCTTACAGTGAGTAGCCTAGCTGGCTTTCAAGATGGGCCACAGATTTCCCCCGTAGGCTTTGAGTAACATTGGCAGGAGTCCTCTTGGTTGAACGTCTGGACTACTGAGTATTCCAGATATCAGAGTATCAGGCTCAGCAAGAACTTGAATCTGTAGGGGTAGAGAGGGTTGCCACACTCTGCCAGACCCAGCATGCACTTCACCGGCTGACAGTTAAGGGTGCTATCATCTACAGGTTTTTCTTCAGTCCATTTCCTTTGGCACTTCTAGGGCCACCAAGGGCATTTATTTTTAGTCTACTTCATCTCTACTGCTTGCTAATTTAATGCCAATCCTTCTATTCATAGTCTAAAACTCCTTTTAGGACAAGCAAACTTCTGAGTCAGCAAAAAAAAAATTCTTTTCCTACCAGAATGAGAGGCTATCAGCAGCAAATTCTACAGCAAGGTGCCCAGGAAAAGGGCCTGAGATGCAGACTAATGAATTTTACAGTTCAGTTGTCACAAGTTGTCCCATTTACACCTGATGGGGATTATCTTAGAATCCTAGATACAACCAAATGCTTTTTATTGTTGGCCAATTGCTGCTCTAAGACTTCTCTTGTCTTTACCAGTTAGTTCCAAGTGAGCCTTCCCCTTTCCCTCTTCACAGTCTTGGAAAAGAAAAATGTGGTGGCTTGCCCAAGATTACTCTGGGCTGACCTAAGATCTGAACTCAGGTACTCTGGCTCTAAATCCCATGCTCCATACCAAGCCCGCAATCGGCAGTAGCCAACTCAGGGCTGCATAATTCTAGAACGTTTCATTTGCTTAGAATTTGCCTAGTTCAGTCTGCTTAAAGAATGGAGTAGTTTTTCTTCTCAAGAACGACACTCTACAGCATAGATTTATTGTTGAGGTAGGTCCTGTTTCTCTATTCCCATCATAGCCTTTTTAAGTATGCTGCTAGAATTCCCTTAGTAGCTTTTCTTAGAAGGACTAAGTCTCTTGATTTTCTTGATTAGTGACCAAGTCATTGTCCGAACCTTATCTGCCTGAGCATAGAGAACAGCCCAAGGGACATCAGCCTGAAGACTAAGAAGTTACAGAGGCAACATATCATGGAAGAGACTTTGTTTTCAAGGTTGTACTTGAAATTCAATACTGAATATACTGTTAATCCCCCATAAACCCTCATGTCTGTCACTGGGTGGAGATAGGAGATAAATAAAAGTGTTTTATAACAGACATGTTGATGACCACCCAAGTACAGGTTTTGAGCACATGATATAGGTAACATCCAATGGGACGGCTTCCAGACACAAAATGCAGAGCACTTTGATCCAAAACCCACCCTTTCTCTTCTGCATCCTATCTTCAGTTGGCTTGCTCTAAATTACTCTAACGCAAGAGCCCAGAGGGAGCCGGGATCCTTCTCCCCTGTCATTGGGCCATCAAATCTTGGCCATGGCTAACCCCTCATTTCTCACTTGATCTAAATTTAAGTCACCCTTCCCTTTGCCTCCAGGCTGTCGCATTCTCTATCCAAATTAAGAGAGTGATTTAAGCCACTTAGAATATCCAGAAGGGCCACAGATAGGATCATTTCCTGGCTTCCCACTGACTCCAGAATTGAGTCTCAGTTCCCTACCAGCTTCCCCTGACTTCTTCCTCTCAGTCATCACCCACCATCTGCTCTGGCTGCAACAGCTGAGCTAACAGCTCTAAGGGGCTTCCCTTATTTCCTCTCCTTCAACCACTCTGGCTGATACTTTGGTTGCATTTGTTTATATGATTCCATCCTGTTCCCCACCAGGGACAGTTTCAGATAGCACTTCTTCATGGAGGTCCTCTGTGCCCCTCTGGGTCTTTAAAGTCTTTCCCCAGAACCCAGGGAGATCTGGCTTATTTCCCAAAAGTTCCCTCCCCAATGCCAGTGCATCGAGGATTTATCTCCCAGCACCCAGAGATTTGCTAAGTCCTAGTCAGTAGCCATGAAGGTATTAGTTGGGTTAATGAATTAACCTGTAAATGTTCTGCATTATAGACTTTTGTCAAAATATTTTCTCAGCTTTTCTAAACTTGAAATGAAGTGTGACCTGCTAAATGAAGTGTTTGCCTGGTAGAATCCTTTGAAAGATAAAGCTATAGCGGTACCTGATTTCTATGCCCATGAGAGTACTTTCATTTCATTCGTGTGGCAGGTTATTAAAAAACAAAAAAAAAAAAGACACGTTGCACACCTGTCTGCCACAATTAGTGAGTTAGCCACATTTTCACGTGAGAAGGATTCTAAAACACATGGGAGATCTGGGCAAGTTAGGAGGTTGGTGTGTCAGACCCAAGTCTTACTTTTGCTCTACTACTGCTCTTTGGGGACAGTGGCCATAACCACTACCGTCTGAATCCTCCCCTTCATGGGACCATTTGGTAGAGATGAAATCCCTTCTGGCTTTGTCATATTAAAGTCTAAGATGCTGGGGACTTTAGGCAAGCATCATGAGCTACGATCAAAGCAGCATGTGGGAGCTCACAGAACCTCGTCAGCTGATGTCTGCGACTTTTTTCTGTGGCTCTGCTCACTCCACGCGCGGCTTCTATCCTCATCTTTCTGGATCTTGAATTTCCCCGTTTGATTTCCTATAAAAAAAAGGTGGAACCTGGCTTCCGCGCTGACCTGATATCAAGTGGTCTTGAGAAAATGCATAAAGGAGATTGGCTTCAATTTATAACCTGCCCGGTAACCTTCTTGCCAGTTAATAACTTAGATCTTGAGAAAGCATTCTTAGGAAAATTCAAGATCAGAGGCAGGAATGGAGACTAGGACAGTATACACTAGCATTCTTTGCAGAGAATATGGTTACAACGTATGAAAGCTCAAATGTCAATCATCATTTCCTGGCAAATCCTCCCCACTGCACATCCTCCCCACCCCCTCACCTCCATGGCAATACTGTTTTGGGGGCACCCAAAGACTACTGGCCAATTGCCAACTGAGATGCCCCAACTTGGTGGCAGAATTGGCCATTCTAGTGAGTGCCTGACCCTTCCACATTGTAGTTTCTTGCCTTAAATGTACTTGTTAGTGCTGGCTGAGGCATTCCCTCAACCCTCCCCACAATGCACCTCTACCATACAAAGCTGGGTACCTCTACCACAGAAATCTGGTGAAAGGCCCCTGCACAAACATGGAGACATTTCTGGAAGATCTCTATGCTTATTTTCCCTCTACCTAGTGGTTTTTATCTTACATTTCTAATTTAGAGCATAAAAGTGGCTCACAGGCCCCAATCATCCAGCGCTCTTTCTCTACCTAAAGGCAAAGTAAGCATAGTTTAAGGTGCTTTCTCGTGTAGCTATACCGAAGTTAGCATGTCTAACTAGTTGGAATTAACCATGTTTACAGCACATGTTACATGTGATTGCAAGCCAACCCTGGAGCTTAGCAGAGAGATACAGATTCGTAAGAAAACAAATCAAATAAAATTGAGCCCGTTTTCGCTTACAAAATCAGGTTCTCCAAGAAGTGGGTTATAGTATGCCTTGGAGACCTCAGAAAAAGCTATCAGTCCTCAGATTATCCCCTCCTCAGCTAGGAGGGGAAACAGTCTTAGATTCCCCCTTTATAATAAATACATTTTACTCAAAACCTCCAAAGAAGGGCTTCTATTTTTCTTGAAAACTGTCTGCTGGCTGTGGTCTGGGAAATCATCCTGGGTGATCATCTCTGAGATTATCTCGTTAGACGACTCTATCACCTGCCATGTGAAAGGCAGATGACTTAGTCGGCTGTGAGACTCTCCTTTGTAAGCTAGTTCTATATGTGACAAGCACCATTTCAGGCCTGTTTTGGCTCTGTGATGTAATGTCTCATAGGCTAATACCTGCCCTCGACTTTCCAAAGCAAGGTCAAGTTAAGCCAATCAGGACCAGGAGGCAGAGGCTGAAATGGAAACAACCCCATCTCCATCGTATCTTCACTGAGAATCGCTTACCGTGCTGTGAGAGACTAGAAAAATAGTTACTAGACATTTTCTTTCTGCGCTATTTGGTAAATGTCAGGGATTGGGAATCTAAGCCTCAAGCCGTATGCCTGGGACCCTATCTGTGCTCTTGACCTTAAGGCACATTGTTTTATTGGTCTGACGTTGTTTAGGGGACAGAAAGGGGTCACAACTCTTTGGCTCTTCCAGAACCTTTACAGAAAGTACTTCAAAGAAGTCTTGTCTATGGTTACTCATATTTTAAAGAGCAGAAACATGATGACCAGGTTTGCAACCGTTTAGAAGATGGAGACTGCCCCCTCTACAAGTATTGCATCGTGTTTGCGAATGCAGTTAGCTGGTCTGAAGTCTGAACATATGTCAGCTCTACTGAACTTGGACTTCATGTGCACAGTGTAGATCTCTGGAGACTCAAGCATTAAAAGTGAAGAACTGCGTTGACATGACACAGCCCTACAGCTACTGGTAAAAGGACAAACCTGGGCAAACAGCTATTTCAGGTGTTAGGAAATGCGCTGCCCACGAAGCTTGGATTGTGACTCTTTTTTAAAGAAGAAATCCCTCCTCTACATGGAATGCTATGATTGCTACCCTCTCTTGGTGCTCCATCAGGGATTATTTCTCCTGGTCATCCAGATTCCTACCTGCAGGCACGCTGGTATTGCTGGTAAGTTGCTCACTCCCATTGTAAGAGGCATAATACTCACTGGTCAGATAGGAAGAGCTCTTGCAGAACTCCGGCTCTGAAGGCTGTGCAACATGCCCCATCTGAATCTATAGGTAGGCTGGAGGGGGAAAGTCCTAGAGTCCCCATGTATTCTGCCATCAGCCCTTGTGATGTCTCGTTTGTTAACATCCCTTGTTAGCTTCACTTCAGTTTCTTGAAGAAACTCTGCAAACACATACCTACCCTGTGTCGGGTAGTTTAGAGTAACCCCTTGTATGTGCATATGCATGCCCGTGTGCGTATGTGCGTGTGTGTCGGTATGTGTGTTGGGGGGACAGAAGGAAGCATTGGAGAGAAAGAGAAAGCATAGAAGGTTGGGGGCAGGAAAACCAGTCCACATGTTTCGGGACTTTGAACTTAAGACACGGCTCTCTGAGTTTACTTATGGTCAGTATCTGCTTCAACCAACTCCAAGTTTGCTGCAGCTCAGAAAGAACTGCCCCTCCCCCTCTGACTCTTTAGGATCGTGCCTGCCTGTTTTCCTCTTCCACTTTGGCAGCACCACCATATTCCACTTGCAGTAAAGGGGGAACAAAGGTTACCCCCGCTTTCCTGATCCCAGCCGAACAACTTCTGATGTTTGACTAGCTCTTTGCAGCAGCCTGGGTATTTCCTACCACTCCATAGAAAACAGCACCTGAGAGAAAGTTAGCGCTTTAAAATTTCCCAAGAACAGAAAAGGTTCTGCAGCTAAAGTGACTCCTTTCTCCCACCTCCCTGAATCACAGTCAATAATGGATTTTATACTTTCGTGTTTTGAAATATTACAGAATACATAACGCGAGTCGAGTCACTCTTCTGAGGGATGGTTTAATAAGTTAACATTACTCATCCATTAATGATTAATGTCAGCGTCTGAAATGTTCGGTTAAGCAGGGCTTCTCTG
The DNA here is from genome assembly GCF_021556685.1 of Rattus norvegicus. Taxonomy (NCBI): domain Eukaryota; kingdom Metazoa; phylum Chordata; class Mammalia; order Rodentia; family Muridae; genus Rattus; species Rattus norvegicus. The sequence goes on along the minus strand of NC_141534.1, from coordinate 237,612,549 downwards.
GGCGCATAGGCTTGCCACACGTAGGATTCTGGCGTCACTGTACATGGGCCCTTTTCAGAGTGCAGCTGGAGAAAGCTCCAGAGGGAAAGGCCCCTCTGAGCCTGGCAGATCTTAAAGGTATCCCAGCTGGGGCAGCTCAATTAACTCCGCGAAGACACGTGACCAAGCTAAACGCAATCCAGCTACCAGCCAATCGCATGGGTTAGAAAAGCCCTGCCCAGCTTCTCACGCTCCGGACAGCGGAACCAAAGGCCCAGGGGCGCTGGGGGACTTAAACACCCCAGTATAGCTCGACAGACCGCTTGACCACACACTTGAAAGTTCGCTCTCACTCCAGGACACACGTGACCGCACGCGGGCGGGCCTTCTAAGCTACTCGGGCGACAAGAGATGGGGATCGTAGACTATTTAGAGCGGGGACGGCGTTCTGTCTAGAGCCGGTTGACAAGCAAGCACTCTGGTGTCACCTCTTAAGACCTCTAAGACCTCTTCAGTGGCCTGCCAAGGATCAGACCGGACCTTGTTAGGAAGGCGTCTTATCACCTGCTCTGGAAAGTTGTATGACCCAAGATGAGACTCTGAAAGTACACAGGGCTCCGAAGTCAGTGTGCTGACCCCCGGGGACTCGATTGTAGTCACCCCCGCCCTCCGCAAGCTACAGTCACACTTCAGCTCCAGCACCACACCTTCCGGCCTTATTGTGTAGAATAAAGGCTAATTACAGTCACTACACTGGGACTCAGTTTCTCTGGGGGAAAGTGTTGCCCAGAATGAGGCTCAGCAAAGTAACCTGATTAAGTCTGGATCCCACTCCCCTCCCCCGTTCAGTTATCTCAGAGACCCCAGAGGTTTTTAAAGGCTGCAGTAGCTGCGGAATCCCCGGGGGAGGGAGAAAGAAAGGCACTCAGAGGACAGTCCAGTTGAAAGCCACACTTGGAGCCTGAGAGATGGCCCGGCGCCTGGGGAGTCGCAGTCCCGGGCGCAGGCTGCGTACTTGACATGGCTCGGCCTCCAGGCTGCCGCCCACCGAACGTGCGCCTGCTCACGGCGGCGCGAGGACTACAGGCTCGGCCGGCACCTGGTGCCCGGTGTCCTCGGAGACGCCCACCTTCACCCACCGTGCGCTCTCAACCCTGCTTAAGTCTGAGGGACGCACCCGGGCTTCCAGGCCCCATGCTCTGCCAGGGTCCTAACAGCCCGCCTGGCAGAGGAGGCAGAACCATTGTTCAGTGGCTCTACAGCCCACATCCCCTAGCCCTTGTCAATGGGAGGTGAAAACCATGTAAAACAGAGGTTCTGGAAAGAAGGGGGACACAGAAGGATGACAACAAGTTCAAGGGACGCTTCAGGACACCCTAAACCCCACAGTCCCCCGGGCCCGGCTCCCAGTAGCCTCGGCTCTGACAGCTCAGAGGCGCCACCCGGGTGGGGAGGGGAGCAGGAGAGGAGCGTGGAGAGACGTCTGCTAGGAGGGGATGGGCAAGAGGAGCCCCGGGGTCTCCCAAAACGCAGCGATCGCGGACGCCCGGCTTGTTTCGGGCCGAGTGTGGAGGGGCGCGTCCCCACTCACCGCTTGCAGTGGCGCCGCTGTCCCGGGGCGCCCAGCACAGCGCGAGCAGCAGCCACAGCGCCCAACGCGCGGACGTGCCCATGCTGCCCGCCCGGATGGTGCCTCCGTCGCGCCGTCGTTGTCGCCGTTCGCTCCGCACAACAAGTTACCAGCCCTTCGGAGAGGAGGAAGGAGGTGGGGGCGGGGAGGGAGGAGGCGAGGAGGAGGGGGAAGGAGTGAGGAGCCGGGAGCACGGAGAGCACGCAAGGAGCGGGCACCCCTTCTCTGCAACTTGCACGCTCTACTCCTCGCCAGCCACCCAGCCAGCCAGCCACCCGGTCACCTCCCCCGCCGCGGCCGCGGTGTGCGCGCAGACCCTGCGGGCGGAAAATAATGCAGGCGTTGCAGAGAAGGGGAGGGAGAGGGGAGGGAACGGCGCGGGAGGAGGGGGCGGGGAGCCCGTTCGCCGCCGGGGACAGCTCGAGTGAACGGTCTTGGGGCACCCACCGGGGCGGCGGCAGGAGCGCGGCCGAGCGGCGCGGCGACCCCAGCGGGGGAGCTCAGCCCAGCAGCTCCAGCACGCACCGCTCTCCCGCGCGCTGTGAGGAGGGTGCGGGGGCAAGTGGCAGCGTGCGTGCGTGAGTGGCTGGGGCTGGGGCTAGGGCTGGGGCTGGGGCTGTCGCCGCCGCCATCCGGACGGCTCCAGGGGCTCGGCTTCTCCGCGCGTCGGCCTGGGGCTCACGGGGGACCCGGGGCGGCCTCTGGTTGGCTCGCGCACCGTTCTCACCTCCAATCCCGGGTGCCTGTCCTAATTTCCTGATCCAGGGAACCTGCGGCCGCAGCAGCTGTGCGCTCCCTAGCTCCCTACAGTCGCTACTGTACCCTCCTGGCGCCGTGGCAAGGAGCGCTGATGCAACTATTGCTGCTGTTGCCACCGCCTCCGGGCTTGATGGGGTTGGCAGTTGAGGGGTCTGGGGGCAGCAAGGAACCCTCTTCCCCCCTCTCCAGAGCCCCTAGGAAGGGCTGATGTTGTGAGGTCGGTAGGTAGCATCTTCTGAGGGGACTCTTCTCGCCAACCTGAAAGTGATGAAGAGGAGGGATGCGAACGCTCCGCTGTTCTGTGTGGGGTTCGGTGTCCCATCACAGTGGCAAGCTGACATGCCATTTTGTTAAAAATTAAATGTGGCTTTAAGCAAGAGTGTGTGAAAGAGAGAGAGAAAAAGAACAAGAGCGCTCCCGCGGTTGTGGCTTGTCCTCTGTAATAGAAGAAGACTAAAATAACCGAGTCTGGGATGGGGAGGAGGGAAATTGCCAGCGCAGCCCTGCATTCTCTCATCAACGATTATAGTTAATTGCTAATTGCACAAAATGATAGTTTGAGGGCCTGTAATTAAAAGCTTAACCTTTTTCTGGTTGGAGGAAGGGGACCCCGGTAGATTTATTCTCGGTATACTTTGTAACGTTCAATTACGAGCATTGTGGAGGGAAAAAAGGAAGTAAAGTCAACCTTCTCGAAAGGATAGATCGGGGGAGGTGGGTGCCGGGCAGGACCTAAGTCTAGGATTTGTTCTTATTGAACTTCAGTTTTCTTGAACACATCGCCCTGGTTGAGAGGCCTTCTGTGCTCTGGTCTAAGCAGAGTAGAGGGATACATTGAATTATTTCACCTGCTAATGTGATGTGTATACACTTCGGTTTTATAAGTTGCTGTACCTCGAATGAATCCAAGTTGACAGATTTCAGATTCCATGTCCGAGCTTTCTTCAGGCGTTGTAAGGTCCCTGCCTTGGTTCTCCTGAGCAGTTCTCAGTGGCAGACTACTGGGAGAGAGGTTTATTTGGGAACTTCCTGTACCCAGGAGGCCCTGGGGGTAGTTCTCAGCCAGGACACATTTTTTGGTCCGTGTAATTTAGCCTCATTGTGATTGATAAGCTCACACGGAGATGGGATCCTTCAAAGCTGCTCAGCATGGATGCTGCTGTGTATAATCGGAGGGTAGAGGACGTCTGAAAACTGCATGGGAAACACCATCCATGCCATTTTACAACGCAGGTGCTCACAGCTAGTACCCAAACACAGACCAAGTTTGCGGGGGTTGGTCTAACTTTCATATCTCTGGGGCTTGAGAAGCTCATAACCACTTTACAGCTGGTGGAGAGGGAAGGGGACATAGGTGAAGTCAATATGAACAGACTCAGTACTTAACTGAGACGTCACATGCTTGTTTTTAATTTACTTTAGAGAGAAATGTACACTACAAGGGAAACGTTGATATGGTACAATAAGACTTATCTTTGACAAACATGTATTATGCTTTCTAGCATAAATAAACTGTTGGTAAGCCAAGTTATGGTTCTATACTCAATTTGGTGGCTTTTTTGGTCCATCACTTGACTCTCTCTCTCTCCGCAACTTCAAACGACAAAAACAAACCACTCCCTTTGCTGTGTCTGCCTTCTGACCTGTAAACTGAAGACGGAAACAACCCACACGGTACTCAAAATCTTTCGTGGCCTCAAGATCCGGCTGTGTTTCAGACCAAACCGTTATTGGCTGAAAGAAGTTACAAAGAAGGCATGCAAGTGATTAAGGTAGAGAGTAATAGATAACTAAAAGAATAGATTGATCACAAGTAGATAGCGTGGGCAAACTAACAGAGGCCTTCAGGTAACTGTGTGAACAGTACCATTTACTCCCACAATCCACCGAGTGAGTTAGGATGTCTAAACAGCACACACCGAGCCGTGCTGGGTGCTATGCTATGCAAGGCAATTGCCATGGATAAACACTTAGCTGAGGAGACTATGGGAGCTGGTCAGAGTAAGAGAGACATATTGAGAATTGCAGCAGTGTTTTACATATGGCATTGTGACCCAAAGTTGTTTGAGATGCTGTAAAATACAGAGATGGGGCTGTGGCTGTATCTGTCACTCAGTGGTGGATTGCTTGCCTAGCATGCATAAGGTCGTGCATCCCATCTGAAGCATCACAAGGATGAGTGAACAAAAGAATGAATGAATGAATGAATGAATGAATGAATGAATGAATGAATGAATGAATGAATAGGATTACAGGGAAATGCCGCTGACTTGGTTACAGGATGAAGAGGTAAGAAAAGGCTTCCTCGGGTGCTTGACTTGAGCTGATACAGTCAAGATTTTTCACACAGTAAAGTCACAGCCTGCCTCTTTATCATTGGCTGGTTTTAAGAGATTAACTTTCATTAATTAAGGGAAAGAAGTTATAAGGGCATCACTTCCAGACCTGGACATTTAATTGCTGGTGTGAGACTCTTTTTGTCTCCCTGGCAACAGGAGGCATTCAAGAAGTGGCTGTGCCATTAGGCCAGGTTTCTGATTGATTGCATGAGTGGTCATACACACAACTCTGACAATGTCTATGAATAAGAAGGCTTTTAAATACAGTTTGAAGGTTTGGATACATATACTTACATATCAGAGACCATGTTGCTCACAAAGCATAAAGTAGTGAAAGACTTGGCAACCCGTGACACAGAGTGAAAAAACCAATCTATGTTTCCTTCATCTACTGAGAGTTTGCATACAATGAAACCTGGTATTTCATGAAACCTGGCAGTTGCTACACTGGGAAGATTGTTGAGGAATCCAAAACACAAGAGGCCTGTCTTAGGGGTCTACTGCTGTAAACGGACACCGTGACCAAGGCAGCCCCTATAAGAACAACATTTAACTGGGGCTGGCTTACAGGTTTAGAGGTTCAGTCCATTATCATCAAGGCAGGACCATGGCAGCATCCAGGCAGGCCTGGTGCAGGAGCTGAGAGATCTACATCTTTGTCTGAAGGCTTCTAGGAGAAGACTGGCTTCCAGGCAGCTAGGGTGAGGATCTTAAAGCCCACGCCCACAGTGACACACCTACACCAATAGGGCCACATCTACTCCAACAAGCCACATCTCCTAATAGTGCCACTCCCTGTGTCAAGCATATACAAACCATCACAAGCCCCATGTGTCCAAGGCAGTGTGATGAGTTCAGAATGAGCTCAAGAGTGGAGCTGTGGGAAGCAGGGCTGGATTAGTGTGGCTTGGGGACTCACCGTAAGGCTTTGGCATTTGCTCTGAAGCACAGGGAGGCTTGGAGATAGAATTTGATCAGAGGTTTGTCATCCAATTCTTTTCCAGTGATGACTCTCTAGTGGTGCAAGGTAGTTTAGAATGGCATCAGAGAAGGAAACCCTAGAGATACTGGTGGTTATGGAGTATATTAAAGACCAGAAAGAAAAACTGTTGCTCTCAGCACAGAATCTCAGGACTCTACCTCAGAAATCCTGCTATAGGGCCTTAAACAAACTGTATACCCCAATTCAAGTGAACTGGGAGGCAGATATTACCATATTTCAATGTATAAACCTATAAAATTCACAAAAAGCAATATATATGTATATATATATATACTGCTACACTGGGAATTATATATATATATATATATATATATATATATATATATATATATATATACTATTTTTTAGAGAACAACTCCAATGTGTTTTGTTTAAGAAGTGGGATTTTTCCCCCGTGAAAACTATATAAAATTATTTATCCAATTTTTCTGAAATCAGGGCAGGGGCCTACAGAAAACTTGAAATTTTATGCTCTTCTGTCATTTCCCTCTCTTCAAAGTCCTAATTGAATACATACAGGACTCTGAAGTCATCTTTAGACCAAATGGCTAATTGTCCTGGCGATCACCAAAGCCTCAGCAAGTCAGAGTGAAGAGAACTGACCCTTCCTGGTGTATTCTGATGCTTACACCTAGGCCTCCCCTGCAATCCCTTTTCAATTGTGTGAGAGGCCAGCGAAACCCACAGGTTTCACCTTCTCTCTAGGCTGTGTGGTCATGGCCTGATGGTTTATACTAATGTGTTACACATTTCAACTTCTATCAGAGTTACTTGAAAAGCCAGTCTCAAGAGTGTGCCAGGCTCCACCCTGAGAGTTTGTGCTGAGTTTTTAACATATTCCCCAGGAATACTGATGCTGTTGGTCAGGGAATGTGCTTTGAGAATCACTCTTGAACCTACCACAGAACTTCTTCCCTCAGCTACATGGCTGGTTCAGGGCCTTAACCAGTTAGTCCAAGGCATTCTCCAGGTACGTCCTTCCAGGCACATCCCTAAGCACATTCCCCAAGTTGCTTGAGCTGTGCAGAGGCTCAAGAACTTAGTTTCCAGCTTTCTCTTGGCTAGACAGACGTTTGCTTCTAACTAATATGATAAGTAGGCTAAGGCCAGAACCGCTTTTGTCACTGTGCCAACTTGCATGCAGTTTTATCACAATAATTCCGTTTTGTGAACTTTTACAAGATTTGCACACGGGCAGCAATAATATACCTTATGTTTCCTTACTTGGTTACGTGTGTGGTTTGCGTAAAATCACAGCTAGTGCTCTGGGAAGAACAGACTGCCTCCTCCCAAGCACTTAGGGAGGGTGTTATCCAAACATCTCTATTGTTTTAAAAATGTATTTACTGGAGTTCAAATACTGGACACAAGTGACTTATCTAGGGACTAAAGGAGAGGTCAGATCTGGAAACCGTTTTGATTTAGGAATAACAGGTAGATTGGAATTGTAGAAAAATAGGTTAATTTAATTAAGAGGAGACACCAGAGAAACGGATGAATACAATTGAGGAAGACAGTATTGGTACCTTCTCTATTTATTCAGAGTGTCTAGGACACCATTGAAGGTTGTTGATGAGAACTGATACGCATAGTTATAAATATGAGCAGGAAGGTGATTTTCCTTGCACAGATTCTAGAGGCCACCCACTAGGTACCTAGAAGTCACTGGAACTGAATGAATATGGAGAGGCAGTGTAAGTCAGTTGTTAAAGGAATGGGAGGGTGGAAGCAGGCTTTTGGGGATTCCAAGCCTGATTCCGATGCTAACTAGTTATGAAAACTTCAACCACTATTCAAACTCTCTTTTATATCAGATTTTCCCTGAACCTGAAAGTGGGCTAGCAAGCCTACCCACTTCTTACAAGGATTAATCAGATCTAAGCAATTACTCATAACAGCCTCCAGCATATAACAGGTGATCAATAAAGATGTTCTGATTGGCAAGAAGAGCGGTGTTTGTTGTTCTGACGATGTGAAAGGGTTAACAGTTTTTGCAAGAATGTAAAGCAATATTTTTTGATCCTTGCAGTACACCAGCCCTTTCAGTTGGTTTATGGGACTGTCTACACCGATGCCCTTCTTTAAGAATAGCAATAATTACAAACAGAGTCTGCCCGTCAGCAGCTTCAGGCTTCCCAGCTAAGTCTGATGTACGTTCTAATTATGAATCCCTCCTGTCCAGTCTGAAGCTCCGGCCTGGATTGTTACAGAGGACATCTTGGGATAAAGTTTGAAAGTGAGATCATCCATAGAGAGGATGAGGGTCTTGCAGAAGTAAATCACCCACCAGAGCGCCAGAACAGCCTTCTAGTCCTTGCTCTGGGCATCCTGCTCTCGGCCTGGCATCTCGCACTCAGCTAAATTTGTCAGCTGTAAGAGAGCCAAAGACCACAGGAGGTCAAAAACGGGCCCAGCCAGCCTGCGAGAAACCCAGCCGGCTCCCACCTATCAGGTGATGGATTACATATCACCAGTCCCATGCCTTTCTGAATTGATCTTACAACAAGGACTTGTTGAGCTCCTTCTGTGTTTCCAGCAGCGTGCCAGGTGACTGGAGGCAGCAACCAGATAGCCATGTGGCTGCTGTTGGGGAGCAAGTTGCTATTATTCTGCTTGCTCTTTCTACGGGAGCCAACTCAGGCTTGTTAAGTGGTAACTGACAGTCCTTTCTTCTAAGGAAGTTTCTCTTGGATTTGCTGCCAATAGGAAGTGTATTATTTCGCAGAAGCACTGTAGCATTCATTTATCGAGTGCCCACTCAATTATGAGGCATGACAGAGTTTGCCATATGAGAAAGGAAAGACCACTTAAGGATTCTTAGAGTCAGAAGTCTGGAATAAATAGACAGACAGATCAAAGAGTTAGGGGTTGGATTTCATTACAGCTGGGGAAGCCCTTTTACCAAGAGCTGGGGCTCCCATTGTAGTTTTAAAGATCTTTCAAGTTAGTTTTATAGAGAATAAACTACGACCTGGAGAATAAAGGAACAATGAATTTAGTTGACATTATAACAATATGGTTATTTTGCGAAATCACAAAGAGAACCTAGGCGTGGTGGCTCAACCTTATAATACCAGCCCTCGGGAGGCAGAAGCAGGATCATGAGTTCTAGGCAAGCCTGGGCTACATAGCAATCTCAAGGTTTGCCTGTTGCTTCGGGCACTTGCTTTTCATTCTTTCCACAGTATTGTCCTAATATCATCAAAGCTACCCTTGCAATAAAAACTTCCTTTGCTATCTGTGTAAGAAATATGAATGCTGATGGCAGAGCTTATGGTTTAAATACTTGTTGGTGGAATAGCAAACTAAACTGCTTGGAGGTATCATTCAGTCATGTTCTTTCAGTAAATTCCAGAACAGTCCCTTTCAATGAGTAAGTATCCATGAGGAAGGTGGACTATGGCTTCGTTTTCTTTGTATTTATTTCTTCTCTTTTTCCCCTTTGCCAAGACAAAAAAAGAAAAAAAAACCAACACAAAACAAACAAACAAAATACAAAACAAAAAAACAGAAATAAAGAGAGGGTTGAAGGGAGGGAATAAAGGGGAGAGAAGGGAGGAGGAGGAAGAGGAGGCGAGAATATGTAAAGCACTCAGTCTAAGAGAGTTATAAGGAAGGATCTATGTTCCTTTGTGTAATGACTCTATAGAGCTGGCTGAGCAAGAGGGACAGCTTTCTACATGCAGAACAGAAATATGATAGTTATGTCTTGCATAGTCTGAGAAGAATGTCTTCAGCTTGTGCGTTGCCTTTCTTCTGTGTGGGTTCAAAGAACTCTGCAAACATGACATCATTACCCCCTCGAAGGAGACCGTGGATCTCCCTTTGGGAGCTTACAGAGCTCAAGCACAGATTGGAGTCCATGTTGAGTTTATGCAAAGTGTCTCCTGGGGATTTAACTTCTAGCCCTCACTTATGAAAGATCGGTCACTATTACTCATGAACAGCCCTCACTTATAGGACAATGGTCACTATTACTCATGGATGGCTAGATGAAGTCTAAGTGAAGCCTCTTAGTAAACTCATATTGAGTTTTATCACTTTTTGCTTGTTTCACCATAATGATCAGTCTTAGGACATAGAGATATTTATCAAACATCTTTGTTTTGAGTGAGAGCGAGAGAAGGAGGGAGGAAGGGAGAGAGAGAGAGAGAGAGAGAGAGAGAGAGAGAGAGAGAGAGAGAGAGAGAGAGAGAAATATTAGCATCACATTGAACTGGATCCCCTTGGATAGAGTTTGAGGTCTCAGTATCCCCAGAAGAAGAGAGAGTAAAAGTACCCCACTCTGGTACCTGATGTCATCTTGTAGCAAAGCACAGTTGCTAAAACCTAAACAAGTTGAAATGTACAATGTAAGCAGGACTTACAGTTTTATATGCAAACACATAAACATGCATACGTATCTTCTTTTTTCTGTGTTGTAAGAAAATGTCAGTCACATTTAATCAAGCTGTTTATATTTCCTATTTCTTGATTCCTGTCTGTCCCCCAACCCTATTCTCTTTTCTGCTTGCCTGTCTGAAAATATCTTAGGTGCTCTGTCTGTGGAAGAAAGTTCATGAAACAATATGAAGAAAAATGGAGCTGTCCCTGATGGATCTAATAACATTTCCTCAAGTCTAGTTGATTTCAGGAGACATTCATTGGAGAAATTATCGGAACTGTTGCAGCAAGGGTTTTTCGAAATTGAAGGTGAAAACAGGAACTATTTATCAGGTCAAATTCTATTCTGGTTTCCTTTGTTCCTGACCTGAACTGCCTGGAGTTTATTTTTACAAATGGGTCTTCTAGTCCGTCAGACAGAGTTATTATCCCATTAGTGTCTTATTTTTTCCTTTTTTCTTTTGTTATTTTTTAAATAAAATTTAATCTTAAATTATTTTAATGCTGTGTTTGATAAGCAGTTTGTGGTTGCCCATCTATGAAATATAATGTGTTGAATCGATGTAAATGTTGCATGATCAAATCAAGCTAACTGACCTATCACTTCATTTACCTGTTAGTGTTTATGGTAGGGCATTTGAAATGTCCTCTTCTAGTTGTGAAATATAAAATATATTATTTTGGTTTATGTTCAATTGGGTGTGCAATGGATGGCAAAGTGTTCACCTTCCATATGCACCACCAACTTCCGCTCCCTGCTTCCCACTTCTCCGGGGCTCTTGGTAACCACCACTCTCATTGTTTCTTCATTATCAAGGAAGCAGTACCACCCAGGTAAATCTCTTTCAGCCACAAACAATTGTCCTGTATTTATTGTATATTTTTTATTTACTTTCAAATGTTATTCCCTTTCCTGTTTTCCCGGACAAAAGCACCTTATTCCCTCCCCCTTCTTCTATTAAGGTGTTCCCATCCCCATCTACTCCCCACCTGACATTCCCCTGCACTGGGGATCCAACCTTGGCAGGACCAAGGGCTTCTTCTTCCACTGGTGCCCAACAAGGCCATCCTCTGCTACATAAGCAGTTGGAGTCATGGGTCAGTCCATGTTTGGGTAGTGGTTTAGTCCCTGGGAGCTCTGGTTGATTGGCATTGTTGTTCTTATGGGGTTGCAAGCCCCTTCAGCTCCTTCAATCCTTTCTCTAACTCCCCAACAGGGTCCCATTCTCAGTTCAGTGGTTTGCTGCTAGTATTGTCTCTGTATTTAATTGCCCTGTATGAAGACTTGGCCCCGTGTGTCCTGGATTTTTCACCAAGCAGATTTTGAGAGGACTCTGTCTTTTTCACCCCAAATACTAACAAAAAAGAAAAAAAAAGAACAAAGCAAGTCCAGTGGGACTATGGTAGGGGTTTTAGATTTATCAGGACTGACTATGAAAAGCAGAGGGACAGCTCATGTATTTAGAATTGCACTGTTCAATTTATCTTCTTACCTGTTCTTGCTGTACACATCATTCTTGCTGAGAAAAGGTCACACATATCTCTCCTTCCAAAGGCTTAGTAAACCCTTTCATTATGGCCCTTGGGACCTCCTCCCCACCATCATGATGAGTTCCTATCCCCTCTTCCCACAGAGTCTCATAATACAATCCTGTTTTCTCATACTTACCCTTTGCTCTTGGTCACTGGTATCATGTGGGAAGGGATTGGGACACTTGTCATTTCAGACATGTCTTCCAATTTGGTAAGGTCGGGATCACAAAGCACTTCTCTACTTATTTTTAATCTATTCTCTGTGTTGATATTCCCATAGTATTTGGGGCCCACCTTAGGAGGCACTTAAAAGCCCTTTAATGACAAATAAGGGTAATTTGTACCCGAGTTATATTTACTGTCTTTTTTAGCTACCTAAATCCCTCCAAGGACCGAGACTCATACCCAGTATGTTGAAAGGATCTGTGGTACCGATTTCCCTGCATCATAGCAGCACAGTCCTGGACTCCAAGCCATGTCTATCTCCAACAAATGTTGTTTCTTGGAAAGAAATTAACACTAGCATTTCATCATCTATTATAACCATTGAAAGGGATTCTCTGTGTATTCATTGATGGAGATATGGGTCAGGCACTGGTCTTAACTGTATACTCTGATGGCTGAGATCCAAGGTTCCTCTTCTGTCCTATGCCTTCTGCCTAGAGACACCCCACTGGAGGTGGCAAGCACTGATTTTCTATGGACAACAAGCCATTGCCATTTTCCTTGAAATCTGCATGTGGTCCTCAGAGAAGTTCAATCTGGATCAGCCTTGAGAAATGCTTGGAGAGCCATCCTAACAGAGTCTGACATGTTCTCCATGGGCTGTGAGATGGTCCAAGACTGAATACTCCCAGGCTCAGTGTCATCTTAGGGAGAAAGAAGTGTAGCCTGTCAGAACAATATAAATTTCTTAAGCACATGTGTGTATGTAGATATCTGCACATGAGTGCACACATGTATGTGGAGGCTGGAACTTGATGCTGGGTGGCTTCCTCTATAACTCCTCACCTTTTTACTTTCTTAGGGGAGAAATTGTTTATTTTGCCTTCATGTTCCAGGGAACACAGTCCGTCTTACTGTAGAAGGCATAACAGTAGGGCATGAGGCCATCCAGCAGTCAGGAAGCACAGAGCTCCATGTTATTTACTTATTTAAATCTTAGACTTTTCTCTATGTTTTTTTTCTTTTTACAAGTAGGATTTTTTTCTTTCTATAGCTTATTATTTTTAATTTATATCACCTCCCAATTCCAGCCTCCCTCCTCTCCTTCCAGTCCTTACAAATCTGTCTCCCATACCCCCTCCTATTCCCACCTTGGGAACCACACCACTCTGATACAGCTAGTCCCAGTAGGACTAAGCACCTCCTCTCCCACTGACACTCAACCCGGCAGTCCATGTGGGGAAATGGGATCCAATGGCAGGCAACAGAGTTGGAGACATTCCCTGCTCCAATTGTTAGGGGACCCACATGAAGGCCAAGCTGCACATCTATTACAAACGTGCATGGGGGCCTAGGTGAAGCCCCTGTGTGCTCTTTGGTTGGTGATTCAGTCTCTTGGAGACCATATGGGCCCAGGTTAGTTGACACTCTAGATCTTGTGGTGTCCTTGACCACTTTGTCTGATCACTTCTATCCCCCACAAGACTCCCCTTGCTCTGCCTGATGTTTGGCTGTGGGACTCTGCATCTGTTTCCATCCACTACTGGATGAAGTCTCTCAGGAGACATTCATGCCAGGTTTCTGTCTGCAAGGATAGCAGAGTATCATTAATAGTGTCAAGAGTTGGCTCTCTCCCATGCTTGCCTGTCCCCTCTGTCTCTATTCATCTTTTCTATGTTTTTAATTATTTTGAGAATTTTATATATGAGATCTGCATTTATGTTATTGCTAGCCTTTCGCCCTTATTCCAACTCCTCCCATGTCTCCTTATTATTGCTATCTATCTATCTATCTATCTATCTATCTATCTATCTATCTATCTATCTATGTACATCTCAGGCTAGCCTCAGTCCAGCTCCCCTAACCTCAGTTGGATTACAGACACACCACCACTCCTGGCATTAAGTGGATTCACTCTTAATGCTTTATTCTGAGTTCCAGTAGAACCCAAGAGTCATGCCAGCACACAGTAACCCTTATACCAGTGGTTCTCAACCTTCCTATTATTGTGATCCTTTAATACATGTCCTTGTGTTATGGTGACCCCCCAATGATAAAATTAGTTTTGTTGCTACTTCATAACCATAGTTTTGCTACTGTTATGAATGATAATGTAAAGAAATCTGTGTTTCCTGATGATCTTAGGGAGCTCCTGTGAAAGGGTTTTCCACCTCTTCAAGGGGTCAAGACCCACGGGTTGAGACCTCTTGCTTTACACCATGGAGGCTGTCCACAAGGCCTTCACGGAGCTACAGGTTTGCTATTCGGGGCTTAGGTCCCCTGGAATCCACTGTTGTGCTAAGGAAGGCCCTTGCAAAAGGAATTCTTGTGACTTGCCCTGTGATATTCTTTTCCTAAAACTAATGTATGACTATTAATGCGTGCTCATGGTGATGAAAAGCAAGTGGCCTGGCACCCTCCTACGCATATATGTTCCTGGGACAAAGCACCGAGAAAATGTCTTTGAGTGTGTTCTATGAAAGCATTTGCCAGCTCAGAATTTAGCAGAGGCTGAGATTGCAATGGAAAGCAGCCCGGGATTCTTGGAGAAAACACTGCAGGTAGGACAGGCATTCTGTCCTCTTATCAGTTTTGTTCTGCCGAAGACGAGGCAGGCTAGGCCCTTCCTGAAGAATGAAGGGTTACATGAATGAAGTTCTGGTCACGTGGGGCTATCATTCTATGCCATTTTCTATTTTTCTTCTCTTTCTAGCAGTAATCATTTCTCTCCTAACGGCTGCCCTAGTTTCATTCTATGTGATAAAGCACTGACCAAAAGCAACTCAGAGAGGAAGGGCTTTAGCTTCCACTTTGTGTTGTGATCCATCCCTGAGGTTTCCAGGCCAGCAACTCAAGACTGGAACCTGGAGATGAGAGCCATGAAAGCGTGTTGCTTACTGGATTGCTCTCCATTGCTTTCTTATATAGCCTAGGCTCACCTTCCTAGGAATAGCACTTCCCACAGTGGACTGGAGCCTGCCACATCAATCCTTAATCCAGACAATGCCTCACTGTCATGGGCACAGACCAGTCTGGTTAATAAAAATTTTCACTTGAAGTTCTTTCTTCTCTGGTGACTCTGGATTATATACAGTTGACAATAAAAACCAGCGAGGATGCTCACTTTGTCCCTCAAAGAACCTTGTTCCCTAAAGACTTTAAGGTGATTTTTAAAAGGATGTGTTGGTACACATCTATAATGCCAGGGCTTGGGAGACTGAAAAGGGAAGATCAAGAGTTCAATGCCATTCTGGGCTAAAATAATGAGTTCAAGGCTAATTTAGGTTATATAACTCTCCCCCTCTCCCTTAAAGAAGCTTAACTGTGGACAAAAAAAAGTAAAAGCAATAAGGTGAAGTTAGCTATAAAGAATGCATTTTCATGCAATCAAAGTTTGTTTGTGACTGTTCTCGTGACCATGACTAAAAAGAAATGAATCTCAAGTGGTTACTTGCTTGAAAAGAAAAATGAAGTTTCTCAGGCACAGCTCCTTTCTCCCTCATACACAGAACAGAAGTGAATTTTCTCATAGCTACTCATAAAAAGGGCCATGTGCAACTCTGATGATTCAGTTTCCCTATAGCGACTGCCACCAAATTGTACAGCGCCACTCTGTATAATGGTCTTTGTTGGTATGTCGCCAAAGTGCAGCTCCATAAAGGGAGAAAAATAAGTTCCAGGCGGTCATGCGTTCTCGCTGTTTATTGTCACTGAATGCATGTGAAGCATCGAGCCCACAGAGCCAGAGGTTACCTCTGAGGGAACACGAGGGCCTGCTTAACAGGTGCCCAAGAGCAAAGCCAAGGACTCCAGCCTAGTCCCCTTAGCTGGGCAAAGGTAGCATTTCCTTAGCCACAGAAAAAGGAGGCCAAAAGCATGAAGCAGAAGAATGCTGCCTGTGCCTCTACATGGAGAGACGAGGATCTCAAAGGAGAGGCAGAAAGTCTGAGGGAGGGGAAGGAAAAAAATTAATGGTGATTTTACTACTTTAACTGCTTGTCACACTTTTGCATATTCCAATCTTAAAAAAAAAATCTTCTCATGGGTAACTTTAGCACCATGAGGGTGTGCATACAAATTCTTTCCATTTTTCACTTAACTAAGCAGCATAAAATAGGTTATTACATTTTATATTACCAGAGCGTGCGGGGTTCTGTGATATAATCGTCACCGTGCACCAGACCTTCCATAAAGTATGTCATATGCCACATGCTACAAGTAAGTAATGCCTTAGGAAATTAGGCAAAGAGGCTGCTTAAAGAGATTAGAATCAGCACACGGGCGGGGGAGTGGCAGTGGGTGAGACATGGGTTTGGGGGAGATTCCAGCAAATCAGAATCAGAAGGGAAGGTGTCTGTAGGAATTTATACCAGTGGAGAGTTGAAGAGCCTTGGGGTGCAAGGACTCAGTTACGTGGGTCTCAAGACAGAGCAGATGTGTCTCATGGGACAATTTTTAAATGTTCAAGTGTGTGTAAGATCTGTCCTTACAGCCAAGGTAAAAACAGAGCAGACACTGGTGGTAACAGATGATGACATGAGTTTGTAATGTTTCCCCTCTTGTCAAAGCAGGTTTTGTAGAAGCCACTTTTGTCATCCTCAAGAGCTTGGTGTCTTATTTCTTTCTTTGGAAAGGACAGTTCAAAACAGAATCTTAATTATAGAAGGAGACGCAGCCTATGCTTTTAGACTAGTTCTCCCATGTAGAAGCCTAATTATCTGCTCCCACTCTGTTCCATTTTTTATTCAGCCTTTCCAGAAATCAAGAATTTCTGATTATTTAATATAACAACAAATTCATCAAAAGCATGTCTCGAAAACCCTTCATTTCATTTAAGTGTGTTTTGAGTGCCTGCATGCGTGTATGTACACCACGCATGTGCCTGATACCCGTGGATGGCAGAAGAGGACATTGGATCCCCTGGAACTGAAGTTATAGACAGCTGTGACCCAGTTGACATGGAAGTCAAGTGATCGTTCCAGCTCTTGTGTGTGTGTGTGTGTGTGTGTGTGAGAGAGAGAGAGAGAGAGAGAGAGAGAGAGAGAGAGAGAGAGAGAGAGAGAGATTGACATTGAACCCAGAATCTTTTGCATGCAAGGCACGCAAGCACTCTGCCATGAAAGCATGTCTTGGATGACCTCTACCTAGGATCTGATACCCCTGCTATGATCTTGCACAGATGGCTTTATTGCATTGCTTTGAAGCAAGTAGACTCCCCTTCCCTTGCTTCTCTGTGTTACCTCTGTTCCAGAAAGAGACGGGAAGTGTATCTTATTAACTCCTGGTAGTTCTTTGCTGGCCAGGAGATGAGGCTTACAGAAATCAGGATCTTAATCCATGATCCTTTTCTTCTCTGATAACCTTAAAAAGCAGGGTAAGGGAAAGAACCTGTCAGTAACTGTTCCCTGATAATCCCTTCTCTGAGGAGGCCATATCATCAGAATTTCAACCAATGTGAGTTTTTTTTTTTCATCTTTATTAACTTGGGTATTTCTTATTTACATTTTGATTGTTATTCCCTTTCCCGGTCCCAATGAATGACTGTAGGTATCTGAAAAGACACAGTGAAATTAGGAGCTTTGGGTTGCTGTAATTAAGCAGCTGGGATGGAGAGGCTGGATTCTGCCCACAGTGATGGAGCCTCCTTCATTTCCTAGTACTCAGTTAATGAATGGAAACAATCAATGCGCGTTTGTAATGGTTTGCTTCCTGTAGCCAACACTGCAAGCTTCAGAACTTGTTATCTTCCAGTGTTGGTACAACATACCCAAACTTATGGGACACAATGGAAGCTGTGCTAAGAGGAAAACTCATAGCGCTGAGTGCCTGCAGAAAGAAACAGGAAAGAGCATATGTCAGCAGCTTGACAGCACACCTAAAAGCTCTAGAACAAAAAGAAGCAAATACACCCAGGAGGAGTAGAAGGCAGGAAATAATCAAACTCAGAGCTGAAATCAACCAAGTAGAAACAAAAAGGACCATAGAAAGAATCAACAGAATCAAAAGTTGGTTCATTGAGAAAATAAACAAGATAGATAAACCCTTAGCCAGACCAACAAGAGGACACAGAGAGTGTTTCCAAATTAACAAAATCAGAAATGAAAAGGGAGACGTAACTACAGATTCAGAGGAAATTCAAAAAATCATCAGATCTTACTATAAAAGCCTATATTCAACAAAACTTGAAAATCTGCAGGAAATGGACAATTTCCTAGACAGATACCAGGTACCGAAGTTAAATCAGGAACAGATAAACCAGTTAAACAACCCCATAACTCCTAAGGAAATAGAAGCAGTCATTAAAGGTCTCCCAACCAAAAAGAGCCCAGGCCCAGACGGGTTTAGTGCAGAATTCTATCAGACCTTCATAGAAGACCTCGTACCAATATTATCCAAACTATTCCACAAAATTGAAACAGATGGATCACTACCGAATACCTTCTACGAAGCCACAATTACTCTTATACCTAAACCACACAAAGACCCAACAAAGAAAGAGAACTTCAGACCAATTTCCCTTATGAATATCGATGCAAAAATACTCAATAAAATTCTGGCAAACTGAATCCAAGAGCACATCAAAACAATCATCCACCATGATCAAGTAGGCTTCATCCCAGGCATGCAGGGATGGTTTAATATACGGAAAATCATCAACGTGATGCATTATATAAACAAACTGAAAGAACAAAACCACATGATCATTTCATTAGATGCTGAGAAAGCATTTGACAAAATTCAACACCCTTCATGATAAAAGTCCTGGAAAGAATAAGAATTCAAGGCCCAAACCTAAACATAGTAAAAGCCATATACAGCAAACCAGTTGCTAACATTAAACTAAATGGAGAGAAACTTGAAGCAATCCCACTAAAATCAGGGACTAGACAAGGCTGCCCACTCTCTCCCTACTTATTCAATATAGTTCTTGAAGTTCTAGCCAGAGCAATCAGACAACAAAAGGAGGTCAAGGGGATACAGATCGGAAAAGAAGAAGTCAAAATATCACTATTTGCAGATGATATGATAGTATATTTAAGTGATCCCAAAAGTTCCACCAGAGAACTACTAAAACTGATAAACAACTTCAGCAAAGTGGCTGGGTATAAAATTAACTCAAATAAATCAGTAGCCTTCCTCTATACAAAAGAGAAACAAGCCGAGAAAGAAATTAGGGAAACGGCACCGTTCATAATAGACCCAAATAATATAAAGTACCTCGGTGTGACTTTAACCAAGCAAGTAAAAGATTTGTACAATAAGAACTTCAAGACTCTGAAGAAAGAAATTGAAGAAGACCTCAGAAGATGGAAAGATCTCCCATGCTCATGGATTGGCAGGATTAATATAGTAAAAATGACCATTTTACCAAAAAGCGATCTACAGATTCAGTGCAATCCCCATCAAAATACCAATCCAATTCTTCAAAGAGTTAGACAGAACAATTTGCAAATTCATCTGGAATAACAAAAAACCCAGGATACCTAAAACTATCCTCAACAATAAAAGGACTTCAGGGGGAGTCACTATCCCTGAACCCAAGCAGTATTACAGAGCAATAGTGATAAAAACTGCATGGTATTGGTACAGAGACAGACAGACCAATGGAACAGAATTGAAGACCCAGAAATGAACCCACACACATATGGGCACTTGATTTTTGACAAAGGAGCCAAAACCATCCAATGGAAAAAAGATAGCATTTTCAGCAAATGGTGCTGGTTCAACTGGAGGTCAACATGTAGAAGAATGCAGATCGACCCATGCTTATCACCCTGTACAAAGCTTAAGTCCAAGTGGATCAAGGACCTCCACATCAAACCAGATACACTCAAACTAATAGAAGAAAAACTAGGGCAGCATCTGGAACACATGGGCACTGGAAAAAATTTCCTGAACAAAACACCAATGGCTTATGCTCTAAGATCAAGAATCGACAAATGGGATCTCATAAAACTGCAAAGCTTCTGTAAGGCAAAGGACACTGTGGTTAGAACAAAACGGCAACCAACAGATTGGGAAAAGATCTTTACCAATCCTACAACAGATAGAGGCCTTATATCCAAAATATACAAAGAACTCAAGAAGTTAGACCGCAGGGAGACAAATAACCCTATTAAAAAATGGGGTTCAGAGCTAAACAAAGAATTCACAGCTGAGGAATGCCGAATGGCTGAGAAACACCTAAAGAAATGTTCAGCATCTTTAGTCATAAGGGAAATGCAAATCAAAACAATCCTGAGATTTCACCTCACACCAGTGAGAATGGCTAAGATCAAAAACTCAGGTGACAGCAGATGCTGGCGAGGATGTGGAGAAAGAGGAACACTCCTCCATTGTTGGTGGGATTGCAGACAGGTACAACCATTCTGGAAATCAGTCTGGAGGTTCCTCAGAAAATTGGTCATTGAACTGCCTGAGGATCCAGCTATACCTCTCTTGGGCATATACCCAAAAGATGCCCCAACATATAAAAAAGACACGTGCTCCACTATGTTCATCGCAGCCTTATTTATAATAGCCAGAAGCTGGAAAGAACCCAGATGCCCTTCAACAGAGTAATGGATACAGAAAATGTGGTACATCTACACAATGGAATATTACTTAGCTATCAAAAACAATGACTTTATGAAATTCGTAGGCAAATGGTTGGAACTGGAAAATATCATCCTGAGTGAGCTAACCCAATCACAGAAAGACACACATGGTATGCACTCATTGATAAGTGGCTATTAGCCCAAATGCTTGAATTACCCTAGATGCCTAGAACAAATGAAACTCAAGACGGATGATCAAAATGTGAATGCTTTACTCCTTCTTTAAAAGGGGAACAAGAATACCCTTGGCAGGGAAGGGAGAGGCAAAGATTAAAACAGAGACTGAAGGAACACCCATTCAGAGCCTGCCCCACATGTGGCCCATACATATACAGCCATCCAATTAGACAAGATGGATGAAGCAAAGAAGTGCAGACCGACAGGAGCCGGATGTAGATCGCTCCTGAGAGACACAGCCAGAATACAGCAAATACAGAGGCGAATGCCAGCAGCAAACCACTGAACTGAGAATAGGACTCCCGTTGAAGGAATCAGAGAAAGAACTGGAAGATCTTGAAGGGGCTCGAGACCCCATATGTACAACAATGCTAAGCAACCAGAGTTTCACGGGCTAAGCCACTACCCAAAGACTATACATGGACTGACCCTGGACTCTGACCCCATAGGTAGCAATGAATATCCTAGTAAGAGCACCAGTGGAAGGGGAAGCCCTGGGTCCTGCTAAGACTGAACCCCCAGTGAACTAGACTATGGAGGGGAGGGCGGCAATGGGGGGAGGGTTGGGAGGGGAACACCCATAAGGAAGGGGAGGGGGGAAGGGGGAGGGGAATGTTTGCCCGGAAACCGGGAAAGGGAATAACACTCGAAATGTATATAAAAATACCCAAATTAATAAAAAAAAGTTGTTATCTTTACTACTAAATACTGAAATATTTAATGGTGAATATCCAATGTAAGTGTGAAACAACCCCCTTTTTATCTGTCTAAATGAATGTACATTTTGTGTGTGAAGCAAAGCAGGTGGGTGAACGCTGAGTGTTCAACTTCTTCAGAGTCCTCCCTGGTGTCTTAGAAGTGTGAATGGACCCCACCATACAGACCAGACTGCCTGATAGCTGATTCAGAATTTGACTGCAATATGAATTCCCTGTGCACAATGGCTTTAATTTCAAATTCAGAGAAACACTTGTGTGCCGAGTGAGATGAATCCATTTAAAGTATCTGACAGGAATATTCGATGGTGACCAAGGACTTTTACCTTGACCTGGTGAACCTGATCTTTTTCCTTGGAGTTCTGATGGCACCATATCTTCGAGGGAGTCTCCGGGTCTTTTTACTAGCTTAAAGGAATTTCCTCTTTGTCTATTTGTGGTTTTCCAAGCCGTTATCTTGGAGTCGAGGTGCTGTCTCCATGGTTAGGAGCACTTGCTGCAAAATCAATCGTCTGAGTGCCCAGTGCTTTCTTGCAGCCCCAGCTCCAAGGCAGGAAGAGATGGAGGGATGCTGGGACTTTCTGGCTTCTAGCTTAATGGAGAAAATGGGTTTTCCACTTCCTCAGAGGAAAAGGAAGAGGTTGATTGAGAAGGATACCCTATGCCCTTTTCTGGCCTCCACATTACATAGTGGCAAACAACTGCACACAGATACACATAAGCTTACACACACACAGACACACACACACACACACACACACACAGAGAGAGAGGGGGGGGATTCAAATAAGTAAGTAAAACAAATCTCTTTTGAAGCCTTTATCTTTGTTCTTCCTTTACCTTGGTTACCTACACCCTTGAAGGAGGGATTCCTTGTCATGTTACCCCACGGCTCACTAGTAGCTGTGCAAATGGCATCTTCTCAATCTCTCCCCTCATTTCCTGTTGGACCCTCCTTCATCTTTTCTACTCTCCTGTATCTTCTGTGCCCATAATTCTGAAGGGTCTAGTCTTTTTTAGTGAAAAAAAAAATAGAGCAAGAGCATACACAACTTACTGTAACCTCTAATTTTACTTTGTGATAATAAAATACTATAAATAATATTAAGAGTTAAAAAATAGTTTTATTACACACACACACACACACACACACACACACACACACACACACACACACACACACCATTGTCAGGCTTGGAGGGCAGGTGCTTTTCCCTTCAGAGCCACCCATCCTAAAAATGTTTTTGATGCCTAGATCCTACTCTGTTCCCTTTTGCCCTTTCTAGAGGGGACTGCCTATCAAAACTCTCAGAAAGCTACACGATTCTCTATGTCTCTTGGCTATCAGCATAGATACACTAGAATCTGCTTCGCAAAAGAATGTCTTCTTGTCATTAAGCCAAGAGATAGTTTACGTATCCCTGACTGCAATGCTCTGAACATGCAATAGTTTTTGTCCCAAGCATTTTAGGTGAGGGGTACTCAACCCATGTTCAGTGTTTTGTAATAAATGAATGCCTCTCATAGAAATATTCTGGAGAATAAGTAGATTGGCTACCTGTGGGGAAGATTCAATTTTAGAAGATTTAAGCAATGCAGTCAGGGTCTTCTAAGCCTGAATTTGTGTTTCCTGCTGGGGTTCTATCTCTGAGAACTCTGAAATATGTACAGCTACATTTCTTCCTCTTCCTCCTCCTCCTCTTCCTCTTCCTCTTCCTCCTCTTCCTCCTCCTTCTACCAGTGATTTACTTTTATTTTTTCTTTTCTTTTATTGGATATTTTCTTTATTTACATTCCAAATGCTATCCCCCTTTCCTGGTTTTCCCCTCCATAAACCCCTAGTCCATCCCCACTCCCCCTACTTCTATGAGGGTGCTCTCCCACCCACCCACCTACTCCCTCCTGCCTCCCTGCCTTGGCATTCTTCTACACTGGGACATCAAGCCTTCACAGGACCACTGATGTCTGACAAGGCCATCCTCTGCTACATATGTGGCTGGAGCCACGGGTCCCTCCATGTGTACTCTTTGGTTAGTGGTTTAGTCCCTGGGAGCTCCGGAGTGTCTGATGGGTTGATATTATTGCTTGTCCTATGGGGTCACAAGCCCCTTCAGCTCCTTCAGTCCTTTCTCTAACTCCTCCATTGGAGACTCCATCCTTTGTCCAATGGTTGGCTGTGAGCATCTGCCTCTGTATTTGTCAGGCTCTGGCAGAGCCTCTCAGGAGACAGTTATATCAGGCTCCTGTCAGCATGCACTTCTTGGCACCAGCACTAGGGTCTGTGTTTGGTGATTGTATATGGGATGGATCCCCAGGTGGGGCAGTCTCTGGATGGTCTTTCCTTCATTCTTTGCTCCACACTTGGTCTCCATATTTCTTCTTGTGAGTATTTTGTTCCCCCTTCTAAGAAGGACTGAAGCATCCACACTTTGGTCTTCCTTCTTCTTAAGTTTCATTTGATCTTGGAAGTGCAGCTAGACTTCTAGTGACTTCTCTGAATTCCTTCAGATTTCATGGACAAGATAACGTGGATCTGCAGTGGTCCAGATACTGCAGTTTTGTTTCTCTCCTTGCTTGTTTAGATGGTTGGCTGGTTTTGTCCTTTTTCCTGTTGTTGCTTTCTATCTACAACAGGTTCATTGGTCTTGTGGCTGTGTCCTAATTCCATGGCCTTATCATGGTTTGGTTTTGTGTTCCTAAGTTTGTACTATCATCTGTCTCTTCTGTTTAATTGAAGAGTCTACACAATGGCTTTTGATAGTCTTCATCCTAGTCCACTGGAGCATGGTTGGACCTAGGTAAAGGCTGCTGTTCACCTGGCTAATATTTGGTCACCTTTGCACATCTCTGCTCCTTTATTGCCATTTTTCACCTCTCTGTGAATAAATTCAAACCCTTGAGGCAAGTTACAAAAACATGACAGGGAACCTGAAGCCTGAAATGTCAACATCAACTCCACTGGCTAACCTGTTGGCTATCAAGGCAGGTCTTAAAATAAATGATGCAAACGGCTGCAGGTCCTGGGTTCTAGTTTCTTTTGAAGCTCCTACTTCTATGGTTTTGGATGTTCTTGACATATACAAGATGGAAAGTTCTGGTCTAGCATTGAGTATGTGGAAGGATCTTCTTATGAGTCCATCAGCGATTCTGTGACACGGGCACAGTGGTTGGTCTAAAGATGCTTTTATGAGCATCCTCTTGCTTTGCTCCCTCCAACTCCTCAGCTTCCTTCATCACTCTTTTCTTTCTCCTCACCTTGACTTATGGGTCTGTCGGACTTTTTCATATAGCATCTGGTCAGCGTGTTCTCATAGCTAGTGAATTTTAGGGATACATAAATGGAGAAATGGAAAATATTGATCAGCCTTGTACAAAGCCTGCCAAAATTGTCTTCAGCCCTTCTCACTTCCCTCAAATACCATAAACTGATCAGTCATGGGCTCCAACAGACATCTGAAATCCAGGACTCACACCCCACATAGAGTCTGCTGTAAGTGGGGAGGGTCTCAACTTCTATAAAGAGGCAATGTTCCCAAAGAACAATGCTATTTTTGCATATTCCATTTTTAGCTTTCTTAATCTTATGTCCCCCAGCGATTAACTTGTGATTTGTGAGAAAGAGTAATTGATCTATTTTCTCTCTATGTCATGGAGCCGTCTTTTCTCAAGGTTAAGTTACAGCATTTAAAAATTCTCTTACCTGTTCCCTTTTCCAGACCTTTGAAGGAAAATAAATGAAATGACATCACACATCAGGTAAAGAAGGACCAAGTGAAATTACTTCCAACCATCCAAAGACAAGACAAAACAAAACAAAACAAGTAAACAAAATAAAACAAAACCCCCAGATACTCAAAGTGTATATTTCCAGCCAGATTTCGCAGTAAGTGCCTCTTGTTGGCAGGAATATTGGGTCAAATGTCACTGGGGCATCTGGCTATGTGGGTTATAGCTTAGCGACCTTAGGTCACTCATTGAATTCCTTTGATTCTTGGTGTTGTCGCAAGCACTATGGGCTGTAGATTTTAATGAAACAAAGCTATCTGGTATTGAGATGCACAGAGGAAAAGCACCTGAAAAGTGCTTAGCACAGAAGATAGTGGAGAATTAGCATGCAGGCATAACTGACTGCAATTGCTGCTCTTCTGCCTCCAACTTCCTTCTACAGTGATTCAGCAGACAACCATGTAGTCATGGGCTACATGGATCTGTTCTTGGCTCAACCCATTCTTCTATGTCCCTGGGGTAAAACCTTTCCTCACTCTGAGGTTTCTGTATCTCAGATTTAATGATGGCGAGAGTGGTAGTGATGCTTCATCAAAGTTCATTTAAAGTTTCCACTAAACACAAAACTAAATGAAAAGCAAACCATGTCAATTGGTTGTTAGTTATTACAAAACAATTATTGTCAAATCAAAATATTAAAATTTTCCTTTAATCCTAGCACTTGGGAGGCAGTGGCAGGGAGATCTCTGTTAATTTAAGGCCAGCCTGGTCTGCACAGTGAATTCTAGAACAGCTAGGGCTACATAGAAAGATCCTATCTCAAGCAGCCAATCAAAATATCACAACAAAAAGAACCATCTTAAAATGTTGCTGTATTTCTGGATTGCTGGCAGAGCTATGATGAGATCAGAGGGAAGTGTTTGTAAACGTTAGTCATGTATTCAGCGTCTTTTCATGGAAGATGCTTGGGTTGTTTATTTTTATATAAGTGAAGTCTTAGATACTAAGGCCTTTACTCCTAGCCAAATCTTTCTCTGCAGACTCTAAGGTGTTAATGGAGAGATGGATCTCCTTTTAGTCCTCTCTCAGAAGCTGCATGGATTGAAAGGAGAGATGCTGCTGGAGAGGAGGGACGTTGGTGCCTGTAAGAAGGGATGCTGGTGTCCTGTAAGGAGGGATGCGCTGGTTGTACCAGATATAAGTAGGTTCTTTGTCCTGAAAGTCTAATATCTGCCTCTCTTCTCCTTCCAAAATAGCACAGCCAACAAGCATCACCGTTTGGAGTTACTACAACCAATGATGGCATTAGAGTGACATTAGCTGATATTTGAAAGCAAAAATAGAATCTGAGTTTGGTGCTGAGGAAAAGCCAGTGAGTAGAGCAGGGGAGAAGTGTCAGAGACAAACTGCCTGTTTTACAGGTTTTCCTGAGCTAATTCCCGTGCAGCTCCATTGCTAGGCCTGCTTAAGATACTATCTAAATATAGAACACTGCCTTTGTCCTTAACAAATGTGAACTGTCTAATCACACTGGCTCTTGGTCTGACTTTTCTCACTAATTGGGCTGAACCTAATCCATATTAGCCGCAGTATTCCTCTGAGTGTCTCATAACCACTCTACTGTTCTCTCTGGTGGAGAAGAGCCTCATGACTTGAAGAGGAAAGGCTCAGGGCTGCCTCTACTAGGCTATTGAGCAAGAGCCCCTTTCCTTTCTCACAGCCGATGAGTGTCCACGGTGGGAGGGTTTTGCAGAGTCGCATCCTAGTCAGGTCCTCTCTCTAACTTCTACCCAGCGTGGCAATAGAGTGACTCAGCTTGGACTCATGTCCATACCCACCAGAACCACTGCACATTTTCTGACAAACATTAAATTAGGGGTTTATACAAGTCATTACCCCTAGTCATCAAAACAGCAATTAACTCAATAACCATGGCATTAAGCCAGCTGTTTCCCCAGAAAATATCAAAATTGGAAACCAATGTTGTAGTATGCTTGGGTCAGCCATGAACTGCCATGAAATAAAAGTCAATATTGTACATGGAAATATAAATATAATTATAACTGTAGAGCAGTGACATATCAAAGTAGCTTTCTTTCAGAGAGAAGAATCCTGAGGATAAGAAAAAGGGAGTATCTCCCAGATAGAAGACTACCTCTTCAAATAAATTACTGAGTCACTCCCTATGTTGTTCTTAGACCATGGATTATGTGGGTATATTTAACATACTAAATAAACATTTCTGGGGGCTGGAGAGATGCTTCGGTGGGTAAGAGCACTCACTGGCTGCTCTTCCAAAGCACCCAGGCTCAATTCCTAGCACCCACATGGCTGCTCACAACTGTCTGTAACTTCAGTTACAGGGGATCTGGCCCCCTCAAATAGATATAATTGCAGACAAAACACCAGCACACATAAAATAAAACTATATAAATCACGAAAAGAAGAAACGTTTCTTGTTAAGGCTAAGACATTTGGAAATGATAGTATAGAAAACAATGCTAATCGTGTTATACAAACTTGTCCATACAATTGTTCTCCTTTAAATGGAATTAAGTTATGTTTGACACAAACACATAAAAAGTTAATTTACTGTATATCTATATAAACTTAAAAATGTTTTCTGTCCTTCCAGTTTTTTGATCCATTCATTTAATGATTATAACCTATGTTTTATTCCTTCAGACTACATGACCCTCTACTTAATCAATATGCAGGAATAAGGCAAGGGTTTCCCAGCCAAATGAAGACCTCACAGGCTGCTACCACTCAAGGTTTTAGAAAGCAATGTTTGTTTATCTGATCATAAAATTAGTGAGTATATAGAATATTTTTTTTAAATACTGGAAAGTTTAAAGGTGACCACCACAGTGTAATTATACCCCGAGACTGTTACTCCCACGCACCAATGGACTTCTTGCTTTTCTTAAATCATTTGACTCTAACTGTAATAGATATTCTTACAGCCTACTTTGGTCTAAATGTCATCTCAGTTTTGAACTTTTCATTGAAAATTCCTCAATACAAGTGTATCAGACTTATAATACTCTCTAGGATTTGCTTGTTTGCTTGTTTTGTTTTGTTTTGCTTTGCTTTAACTAATGATATTGCAACTAAGATTTCAGTATATTAAGCTTTGGTTTTATGCTTATTTCTTTTTGAATTCTTAGGAAGGCTGTTAATGTATTTATTTAGACCTCTTACATATTGCCAAATGCATTTAAACAGATGGTCTTAAACCTTACGTATTGTTATTTCTGGGCACCCAAAACATCTTCAGTAATGCAGTGGGTGGCTCTCTTCCTGAGGTACTTCCCAGCTTTAGCTTCATACTGGAACCAACGCAGAGCACCAAATAGGTTCTGAGAATAGTAGGCAAACTAAGGTGTTAGCAACTTTGAAAGAACTCAAATGAGATTAGCTGGGTAAAATGGCAATGTTAACCAGGCATGGAGGCACACGCCCGAATTCCCAACACTCTGGAGACCGAGCCACGAAGACAGTAAGTCAGAGGTCAGTCTAGTCTATGTTGAGTGTTCCAGACCTGCCAGAGCTTCTAAATGAGGCACTTTCTCATTAAATAAATAAATAAATAAACAAATAAATAAATGAATAAATGTGCAATTAGCTCTAATTTTAGTTTTTCTCTCTTTTCTCTTTCTTCTTTCTTTTCTTTCTTCCTTTCTTTCTTTCTTTTTTTCTTTCTTTCTCTCCTTTTTCTTCGACTCTCTCCACATAAGTCTATCTTCCCTACCTACCTCACCCTGGCCATCACTTGTGTTTTTTGTTTTCTCAGTGACTGCCCCTCTGACTGGAGTGAGATGGAATATCAATGAGACTTTAATTTGCATTTCCCTGGTGGCTAAGTAGAACCACTTTGTTAATTGAATAAATAAAAATGCTCTCTTCTAAAGCCCTTATGGTCACAAGGCGAATTAGAATTTAAGTAGTGCATGTTCGTTATTTTATTAGCTTGAACAGCATACTATGAAGCTAGAATCCTGGCCAAAACATTTTGGCATTTCTCTTTCATATACAATTGTACCTTGGCTACAGTAAAGGATTGATTCTGGGACACATTTTGGAAACTAGGGTCTTTTGCTGAAGCCCCTTAAGTATTGTGTTGGCATACAAAATGCATCTTCTTTATATTACATATAATACCTACTACTACTATTCAAATCCTGTGTAAAGACTTGTTATACTATATTACTTAGGGAATAATGACTCCTCCAGTCTGTATATACTTGTAAGAAAATTTTCACGAATAGTTCCATATAAAGTTAATTGAATTCTCCACTTGCCTCTAGAACTCTTAGATACAGAGGAAATTAGGGCATCCTGCATCTAAACAGCATCCCTTAGAATCTCACCAACTGGTGCCTAGACAAGGCTTAGAGGAGTTCGCCTTGCTTTGCGTCTAAGCTTTCTGTTTAGAATTCTCAGAAGGGTAAATTTTATACTGTCTTGTCTTTTTAATCACTGTTCAATTTGACTGCCTGTCAAACATTTCATCTATTAATTTTTAACATTGAAATGAGCATTGTCAGATGTAAGGGTTTCTTCTATATCATCATATGGTATCATTTCCCATGTATCTTAGATGTTGTTTAATAGATAAGTAATCATCAAGAAGGCTAAATATAGCATGCAAGTTGAACCTGCCAGTTCTGATTAGATTCATGGAGGTGCCTAACACTTCTGGGTCATGTTTCTGATGGAGTCAGTCCACAGAAGCCCAGTTCACCCAGCCTGTTAGTGTAAAAGGATTATAATACTTTATTAGATGATATTTGAGCACAAATATGAACCCTGAGGTTGTGTTAGTTATTGAAAATTCCTGTTTCTAGTTGTGGTGTGGCTTAGTCCTTTAGTATAAGCCTTCAATCTCTCTGGTTGAAATATAGACACATCCTTCCTACACACCTTCAATTCCCAACACTGAAGGTAAAGTTAGTTTGTAGAAGGAAGCACCCATGTTTGAAAGTGATGTCTAATTGGCAGAAAAAGTGACAAATCAGAGGAAGATTTGACAGAATAGGGTATGTCCAACTCTCAAGAGAAGAGAGAGGAAAGGGGAGTTATTTAAAGGGCAATGCAGAGAGAGAAAGAGAGAAGGCAGTTTACAGAAACAAGTTGGAGAGAGAACGAGCTAAGCACAGGACTACGCATGGGCGAGCAGACCTATGTAAGCCTCAGAGACGGAGACAAGAGTTATTACAGGTGAATTAAAGTTACACTCACAATACTCTGTTCTCCCTCGCATCATGGTGTGATTGTTTTTACCACTGAGCTCATCTCCAGGCCTTGTGTTTTGGTTATTTTCTTGTTTTGTTACTAGAGATACAATCGTCAATAAAACAGATCAAAGTTCTTCCTCTCAAGGGATTTGCATCTGAAATGGGCAGGCAAGAAATGAAAAATGAAGTTAGCCACATTTCTGAAGTTGGACATAGTCAGGCATACCTGAAACCAGAGTGCATGGAAGGCAGAGTTAGGAAGATACTGGCGCCCACACTGACCTACATAGCAAGACCTTACCCTCCCCCACTCCTCAGCAAACAGCAAAGCAACTATTATTACTGTAGCCGGGATGATTAGAATACAAAAAAGTACCGAAGAGATGCAATCTGAATGACTGAATGCACTTGGCCGTGTGAATAGCTCCAAGGCAGCAGCATGGACAGAAGTTGGTGTCTCCTCAGATTGGCAATGGGGAATGAAGCATCTCTGTGCATCCCTGGGAAGTGACTGGTGTGTTTCCCTAATAAGGAAAAGCCAGAGGAAGGGCATTGTGGACAGATGATGGGTTCATCTTTAAGGTAATCTGTGGGACATCCAAGTGAGGATTCTCAGATGGGTCAAAGCTTAGAAAGCAGTCTGGGCTACAGTGGTAGACTTTAGTCTATAAGCCATTAGAATGAATGAGATCACTAGGGATTAGAACAAGAAGCTAAGTACAAACCATTGGGTACCTACTTAGTGTTAGCATAGGAGAGATGATTAGTAATGCTTGCTATATGGACAAGAAGATAGAAAGGGTTCTAAGTCCATTTCAACCCAAGCCCACACTTTCTGTAGTAATTACATTCTTTTCTTAAATTATGCAACTTTCCAAGTCATTGCTACAGTCGAGGATGGGTTGAGGAAAATGAGTAGAAAAGGCAAGTCTTGGAAACAAGAAAGACTGAAGAAATCTAGAAAAGTTAGTCAAGCTAGGGGCTAGGGGCTAGAGAAGAAAGTCACAGTCTAATTTGGAAGATTCAGGCTTAACTTTATCACAAAGTACAAATTGACACCCTCTATTTCTTGACAGTGTTAGAACACAAAGCATAGGTACAAAGACTTCATTGAGAATTTGAAAATGACCTAAACAACTACTGATAGGATAATAAATTCATGGCTAAGTAGTTAAAGAATGGAATTATAACTTATTAGAATGAGTGGGTTTGAGTGTCCAGTATAACAAATCTGAAAGCTGCCACCAGGTAAATGTAGTATGGTATCCCAGGTTAGATTTTTTTTCGAGGTTTTGTTTGCTTGTTTGTTTTGGAGGCCTGGGGATTGAATCCTAAGCCATGGGCATGGTAGACAAACATTCCACCAAAAATCTTTAACATCTTTGCAACTTCTCTGTGAGTCTAAAAATATTCCCAGTTGGAGGGGACAGACGTGGGATAGAAAGGCTTAAAATACAGTGTACTCATGTTTGAAATTCTCAAATAAAAAACAAAGTTATCCCAAAATAAAAAAATGTCTTTAAAAATAACTAAGCCCAGAGCTGCAGGCTTATCTCGGTGGTGAGAATTTGCAGGTATATATTCCCTGGATTTGATTCTCAGCCTACAGAAGGGTTGGGAAGGGCGGGGAACCTTGTAAGCAATGTGATTTCAAGGCAAAACAAGTAAATGCTAAAGGAATTGATACCCTATGATAACATTGATGAGAAGCTTAAATCATGCAAAACAATGTGAAATGTTGATACATAGCATGTATTTAATAAATATGTAAATACATCAGAAGAAAGGTGTTTTATTTAAAATAGAAAGTGAAGAAAAACATACATTCAATTAAATTGAATATGACAAACCTTTAAAAAAGATTTAAAAACTTTTCTTTGATGTGTGTGTGTGTGTGTGTGTGTGTGTGTGTGTGTGTGTGTGTGTGTAGGTATGTGCAAACGAGTTTCCTCTGGTCCCAGAAGAGTTGGAGTTACAGACAGTTGTAGATGCCCAATATCAGTGCTATGAACTGTACTTGGGTCCTCTGTAAGAGCAGTACATTTTCTTAATCCTGCTCCATTTCTCTAGCTCTGACAAACTTTTTGATGTCATGAGATCTATTATATATTAACTTAAATATAACTCAGAAGAGTTGTTTTTAACTGTAAAATCTAGGTTAAATATTAAATCCCTTTGCTTATTACTTTTATATTTCACTAAATAGTGTGATCTTTGTGTTATTTTCATTTATGTTTTAATAAGGTTAGAGCTAACCTGGTTTACATAGAAAGTTCCAGGCCAGCCAGAGTTACATTGTGTGACCCTGTTTAAAGGAAGAAAAATCCTTCAAGTTTCTCTCCATTTAGTTTAATGTTAGCAACTGGTTTGCTATATATGGCTTTTACTATGTTTAGGTATGGGCCTTGAATTCCTATTCTTAACAGGACTTTTATCATGAAGGGGTGTTGAATTTTGTCAAATGCTTTCTCAGCATCTAATGAAATGATCATGTGGTTTTGTTCTTTCAGTTTGTTTATATAATGGATCACGTTGATGGTTTTCCGTATATTAAACCATCCCTGCATGCCTGGGATGAAGCCTACTTGATCATGGTGGATGATTGTTTTGATGTGCTCTTGGATTCGGCTTGCCAGAATTTTATTGAGTGTTTTTGCGTCAATATTCATAAGGGAAAGTGGTCTGAAGTTCTCTTTCTTTGTTGGGTCTTTGTGTGCTTTAGGTATAAGAGTAATTGTGGCTTCATAGAAGGAATTCTGTAGTGCTCCATCTGTTTCAATTTTGTGGAATAGTTTGGATAATATTGGTATGAGGTCTTCTATGAAGGTCTGATAGAATTCTGCACTAAACCCGTCTGGACCTGGGCTCTTTTTGGTTGGGAGACCTTTAATGACTGCTTCTATTTCCTTAGGAGTTATGGGGTTGTTTAACTGGTTTATCTGTTCCTGATTTAACTTCGGTACCTGGTATCTGTCTAGGAAATTGTCCATTTCCTGCAGATTTTCAAGTTGAATATAGGCTTCTATAGTAAGATCTGATGATTTTTTGAATTTCCTCTGATTCTGTAGTTATGTCTCCCTTTTCATTTCTGATTTTGTTAATTTGGAAACACTCTCTGTGTCCTCTTGTTGGTCTGGCTAGGGGTTTATCTATCTTGTTGATTTTCTCAATGAACCAACTTTTGGCTCTGTTGATTCTTTCTATGGTCCTTTTTGTTTCTACTTGGTTGATTTCAGCTCTGAGTTTGATTATTTCCTGCCTTCTACTCCTCCTGGGTAGGCTGCCCACTCTCTCCCTACTTATTCAATATAGTTCTTGAAGTGCTAGCCAGAGCAAACAGACAACAAAAGGAGGTCAAGGGGATACAGATAGGAAAAGAAGAAGTCAAAAATCACTATTTGCAGATGATATGATAGTGTATTTAAGTGATCCCAAAAGTTCCACCAGAGAACTACTAAAGCTGATAAACAACTTCAGCAAAGTGGCTGGGTATAAAATTAACTCAAATAAATCAGTAGCCTTCCTCTATACAAAAGAGAAACAAGCCGAGAAAGAAATTAGGGAAACGACACCCTTCATAATAGACCCAAATAATATAAAGTACCTCAGTGTGACTTTAACCAAGCAAGTAAAAGATTTGTACAATAAGAACTTCAAGACTCTGAAGAAAGAAATTGAAGAAGACCTCAGAAGATGGAAAGATCTCCCATGCTCATGGATTGGCAGGATTAATATAGTAAAAATGGCCATTTTACCAAAAGCGATCTACAGATTCAATGCAATCCCCATCAAAATACCAATCCAATTCTTCAAAGAGTTAGACAGAACAATTTGCAAATTCATCTGGAATAACAAAAAACCCAGGATACCTAAAAGGATCCTCAACAACAAAAGGACTTCAGGGGGAATCACTATCCCTGAACTCAAGCAGTATTACAGAGCAATAGTGATAAAAACTGCATGGTATTGGTACAGAGACAGACAGATAGACCAATGGAACAGAATTGAAGACCCAGAAATGAACCCACACACCTATGGGCACTTGATTTTTGACAAAGGAGCCAAAACCATCAAATGGAAAAAAAGATAGCATTTTCAGCAAATGGTGCTGCTTCAACTGGAGGTCAACATGTAGAAGAATACAGATCGACCCATGCTTATCACCCTGTACAAAGCTTAAGTCCAAGTGGATCAAGGACCTCCACATCAAACCAGATACACTCAAACTAATAGAAGAAAAACTAGGGCAGCATTTCGAACACATGAGCACTGGAAAAAATTTCCTGAACAAAACACCAATGGCTTATGCTGTAAGATCAAGAATCGACAAATGGGATCTCATAAAACTGCAAAGCTTCTGTAAGGCAAAGGACACTGTGGTTAGAACAAAACGGCAACCAACAGATTGGGAAAAAATCTTTACCAATCCTACAACAGATAGAGGCCTTATATCCAAAATATACAAAGAACTCAAGAAGTTAGACCGCAGGGAGACAAATAACCCTATTAAAAAATGGGGTTCAGAGCTAAACAAAGAATTCACAGCTAAGGAATGCCGAATGGCTGAGAAACACCTAAAGAAATGTTCAGCAACTTTAGTCATAAGGGAAATGCAAATCAAAACAACCCTGAGATTTCACCTCACACCAGTGAGAATGGCTAAGATCAAAAACTCAGGTGACAGCAGATGCTGGCGCGGATGTGGAGAAAGAGGAACACTCCTCCATTGTTGGTGGGATTGCAGACAGGTACAACCATTCTGGAAATCAGTCTGGAGGTTCCTCAGAAAATTGGACATTGAACTGCCTGAGGATCCAGCTATACCTCTCTTGGGCATATACCCAAAAGATGCCCCAACATATAAAAAAGACACGTGCTCCACTATGTTCATCGCAGCCTTATTTATAATAGCCAGAAGCTGGAAAGAACCCAGATGCCCTTCAACAGAGGAATGGATACAGAAAATGTGGTACATCTACACAATGGAATATTACTCAGCTATCAAAAACAATGACTTTATGAAATTCGTAGGCAAATGGTTGGAACTGGAAAATATCATCCTGAGTGAGCTAAACCAATCACAGAAAGACACACATGGTATGCACTCATTGATAAGTGGCTATTAGCCCAAATGCTTGAATTACCCTAGATGCCTAGAACAAATGAAACTCAAGACGGATGATCAAAATGTGAATGCTTTACTCCTTCTTTAAAAGGGGAACAAGAATACGCTTGGCAGGGAATAGAGAGGCAAAGATTAAAACAGACACAGAAGGAACACCCATTCAGAGCCTGCCCCACATGTGGCCCATGCATATACAGCCATCCAATTAGACAAGATGGATGAAGCAAAGAAGTGCAGGCCGACAGGAGCCGGATGTAGATCGCTCCTGAGAGACACAGCTAGAATACAGCAAATACAGAGGTGAATGCCAGCAGCAAAGCACTGAACTGAGAATAGGACCCCCGTTGAAGGAATCAGAGAAAGAACTGGAAGATCTTGAAGGGGCTCGAGACCCCATATGTACAACAATGCCAAGCAACCAGAGCTTCCAGGGCCTAAGCCACTACCTAAAGACTATACATGGACTGACCCTGGACTCTGACCTCATAGGTAGCAATGAATATCCTAGTAAGAGCACCAGTGGAAGGGGAAGCCCTGGGTCCTGCTAAGACTGAACCCCCTGTGAACTAGATTGTTGGGGGGAGGGCAGCAATGGGGGGAGGATGGGAAGGGGAACATCCATAAAGAAGGGGAGGGGGGAGTGGGATGTTTGCCCGGAAACCAGGAAAGGGAATAACACTCGAAATGTATATAAGAAATACTCAAGTTAATAAAAAAAAAAGGAAGAAAAATCTTACAATGGTGACACGCCCCTTTAGTCCCAACACTTGAGAGGATTGGCAGGTGGGCTTCTGAGTTCAAGGCCAGTCTGGTTTACAGAGCAAGTTCCAGGACAGCCAGGGCTACACAGAGAACTATCTTGTAAAAACAAATAGCAAAAAAACCAAAAACCAAAAAACAAAACAAAATAAAACAAATGAACAAACAAAAACAAAACTGAGGGAAGGAAAAAGAAATATAAGTAACTGACTATAAAAGATAACCAAGTCTATCTCAGGATTAATAATGCCAGAGAAAGACATCTACTAGAATCAGAACAAAAGGCATGTTTTATATTTATTTAGCATTTGTGTGTATGTGTGTACACCTGCATAAGTTTATGGGGCACCACATGTATGTAGGTGCCCGCATGCCTCTGAAGTCAGAGGGCTTCAGATCCCTGGGACTGGAGTTACAGATGGTTGTGAGTCTCCTGACACGAGTGCAGAGAGTCAAATCTAGGTCATCTGCAAGCGTAGTAAGTGCTCTGAACTCCTGGGCCATCTTTCCAGTCCCCAAGCCATGTTTTATGTTTTTGTTTGGTATTTTTTGTTGTTTGTTTGTTTGTTTGTTTGTTTTGAGATAGTGTCTAACCTTCAACTCATAATATGATGGAGGATGATCCAATGCCTTGATCTTCCTGTCTTTATCTCCAAAGCCCAGCCTTTGAATTCGTGAGAAAAGGTCTGATATGTAGGCTAAGCTAGCCTATTGCTCTGTCTTGCCGCTGCCTCCTCCATACTGGATCACAGAAATGCTTCCACTGCTGGTATGAAATATTTTCATACGCTTATAAAATAAGAGATGAAAATATTCCCTTTTTAAATGATTTTGTCTCAAATTGTCAGGTCAGGTATTTATTATCCTTGTGATCTCATAGCCAGTCCTTTCTTCCTTTTTGTCCTGTGCTGTCTTCCCCAAGAAGACCGTGCAGCTTTTCATAGATTCGCTTCCCCCAGATTCTCTCACAGCCAATAGTGGCCATCTGAGCCAAGTCTTCTAACCTACATAAGCCAAATCCTTTAGAGGCCTTTGAGGAAAAGGATGGTTTTATGCCACAGTGGATTCTTGCCTCTCGTAGCCTTAGGCTCTGGAGGAATGCTTGGACTTTGGTGCGCATCTTGGAAACAAGAGCTAAGAAGCCAGAGAAAAAGATGATCAAAAGTCTGGAGGCTTGATCATCCACTATCGCCCACATCTTTCAGCAGGAAAACTCAGCTGAGGGTGAGTGCCAGTGTTAGATAGTGTTGGTCTTAGTTATGATAGGAAGCATTTCTGGCTTACCTACATATTGGTCAATATTGGAATTAGCCATTGATTACGACTTGCTGTTCCTTTTGCTGTTATGTAAGGCAGGCCTGACTTACTAAGGCCATTACTGTTCGCAGACAAGGCTAAGACTTGAACTAAGAACTGGGGAAAGCCATTGTTTCTTGCTATCTATCCTCGATTATATTTCTGACTTATGCTGGAATGTAAGCATGCTTCAGACTAAAGCTACTACCTTTTGAAATTCAATGGGAACAAATGGAGATAGTTGTCTGTACCAACCTCTACAAGCTCTCGGATTTGAATTAGGGAATTCTCAAACACATATAATAAAACACTATTTGCACACTGCACAGTTTCTTGTAGGCTTATGTCCTTCTCAAACCCAGGAAAGTCAGTGTGTAATGTGTAAGGCAGGATATTCAAACCTTTTACCATCTAAGTATTTCATATTATTCCAATCTTGACACAATTTCTCTCACCCTTAATCATTGATATGGCTTTGCTAATGGACGTAATTTGAACTTACATATATTTATTCTGTGCTTACAAATGTTCTGGCCAGTGCTGTAATTGGTTTTGATAGAGTGAACTCGAAGCCTTGGGTATACAAAGCAATTAAAACCTTTTGGCATTTTGCAGCAGTCACTGAAGCATCATAAATTTTTGATTGGCTATGTGATGTACATATTTACTGAACACAAGCAGTTGTGATTTATGTGCGCGCAGCTGGGGGAAAGCCAAGAAAATGGAGATCCCTTGAGGTTAAGGAGGAACACATCATGTGTTCAGTCATCGCTGTGACAGCTAAGTGTTGCATCGGGCTGTGAAACGAAGGTGGATTTATCTTCCTCTCTCTGTAACTACCATACGCTTATCTGTTCCACACTTTTAGCTGAGGGGTTTTAAAATGAGACTTGTATCATTTTCTGGTCTTTCACTGACTCTCTAAAGGTCAATGCATCTTACATGCTTGCTTGTTTGAGGCAGGGTTTTTCAGTATAGCCCCTTCTGTCCCTGAACTCTGTAGGTCAGGCTGACCCCAGGCTCACAAAGATCCACCTGCTTCTGCCTCCCAAGTGCTGGGATCAAAGGCATGCACTGCCATCACCCAACTACTTCAAAGTATCTTAAATCCCTGGAATTATGTTGAAAACAATGTGGAATTACAAATTTGACTTCAAGTTAAGGGATAAAGCAAGATCTAACTTATTTGTACCCCAGGGTCCCCAAGTCCATTATTTTCAGGTGTCACATGTTCTAGGCCTTGAACGCACCCATGAAAAGGAGCTATCTTAGAAGTTAACTCCTATTGCAGCTTCATTGACATCTTCTTTATGAAGCCCTGTGACTGTAATTCTAGCCCCATCTGATTGGGATAGAGATTGACCGTGTTTGGGGAAAAAAAGCTTATACAATGTTTCCCAGCGGATTGTCCAGTACGGGCTTATGAAATAAAATCCAGGCGGATGCTTTACCATCAACACAGGAGATAAACCAGTAGCCTTTTCCAGAGAAAGCCGTCTGAGAAGGATCATCAAGTTCAATCCGATGTTTTGCTCTTAGCTTCCTCTATGGTAGCTGACTCGGTAGCCTGACACCTTGACCTTACTTACAGAAGAGATCTGTGTGGTCCCTCCTGTACCATAGGCTTCTAAGTAGTCTCTGGGGTGTTTGTAGGTGAGAAGTGGCTCAGGTTTCTGTTCATGGAAGGATAGAGAAGTGTCCCTTTCTTGAATCTTTCTAGAGGTTTTGGTTTTCTTCATGTCATTCAGAGATGAACACACACACACAGACTCACACACACACACACACACACACACACACACACACACACACACACACAAAGAACAAAATCAGGCTTAATCCTAAAACTCATCTATCAAATTTTTAAATCCCCAAATGTTGGCTGGGCAGCAGTGAGGCTCAATGGTGAAGGGCAGCATTCTTTTATGCCAAGATGCTAACAATTATTTTATCATTTTCATGGTTGAGACAGTCAAAGAATACTTACCTTCTTCACAGATGGGGACTTGAGCCCAAGTTCCGTTTTACTAGCCCTTATGTAGACCTTCATCCAGGGCTCCCATTTAGGCCCTGGGTCTTTGTTCTGTTCTTGGCTTCAAAAAGGAAAGTGGCCACACCCCATTACCTGGCCAGGCTGTAAGCTCAGCCCTTCCTTTTCCAGTCTTCCAGTTAATTTTCAGCACACACAGGCCGAATGTAGTAGGACTCAATAAAACCCTCACAGGCCTCAAGCAATGGGAAAAAAGGAGCTTAAAAATTCTCTGTCATGGAAGCTAATTGTGCTCTCTTAATTAATTGCTCCAATTAGTCCCACTCTTCTCAGCTCTGCAACTTTATAACAGTGTCATCTGGGATGTTTCTGCAAATTACAGCGATGGTCAGGTACTCGTCAATTAAAAGGCTTACCATGTGCAATTAGCTTCTCCTCAAAATTTTATGGCAGCCCCGGGGAGTGTGTCATGGGTAAAGGCCTGACACTGTTGAGAGAGAGAATCATTGTGTCTCCATTCCCATCAATTTGGAGGCACATAAGTTTATATGTAAAGTTTATTATAAAGTAAATTACCTGAAAAGCACAATAAACAATCTTTATTCCGCATATGAGTGATCTGAGTAGACTCTTTATTGCACTTTAACAAGCAGCACAAATACCAGTAGATGCTGGACAGTGAAGGAAAAGCTGCCTTTCAAACACCTCAGCTAAGTATCTTTAACATGCTATGAGAGCTGGCGGTCATCGTATCTGTTCATGTCTTACATCTGGGACTTCTTGGCATCACTAATAATGAAGGTGAGGTTAGCTGGCTTTAGGGGTAAATTGGAATTCATGAAATGTCTTTTCCTCAAACATATAGCCTTTTCCTCGGAAAGCCCAAGTTTTACAGTACGAACCCAGTTTGCTTTCACATCAAGCCAAGGCAGTAAGGCTACTGAGCACTTAGAATTCTCTCTACCATGACAGTCTTTACATGTGTGTGAATTATGGGAATGATTAAACGCAGGCAGAAAATATGAGTATCTCACGCAAGCATATTCACTGGCCAAGTCCATGAGTCAATGACCAGGTCAAGGAGCAAACCATAGCCAGTGGTCCAGAAGGCTCTCTGCATTGCCTCTGTCCTTCTTCCCTAGTTAAGGCAGCCATTTGGGTTAAAGTCAACCGTCAGCCTCCATCTTCCCTTGGTGTGTCTTGAGAGATGGTTACCAACCCTCAACGCTTCTTGAAATCAATTACTTTTACTGTGGCACTCTTCACATTTTTTTCTCTCTTTGTATCTTAG
Source organism: Rattus norvegicus (assembly GCF_021556685.1). NCBI lineage: Eukaryota > Metazoa > Chordata > Mammalia > Rodentia > Muridae > Rattus > Rattus norvegicus. The sequence continues at coordinate 237,571,841 of NC_141534.1, read as the reverse complement.
TCGTTTTATTAGGATAGGCCCAGGTAATGATTTCTTCATTCTCTCTGGAGTTCGAAGCAGGCCTTGCATCCTAAGATAGTTGCTTTTCATTGTTTTGTAATTTTCTCAGCCACTCTTGCCTCACATGTTGTGTTGGCCTCATCCTTCCTGCCTTTCTCTTCAGAGCTCAGGAGTAGCTTGTCTGATCTCTGCTTCCTCTACCTTTCTACCTTCTCTAAAAGAACACCTTCCAACCTTTTGTGTCCCTGGGCTTCCATGGTAGCTGCATTTGTCCCATTCACTAGTATTTTCCTCCCTAAGCTTTTCTTTATGTGTGCACAGATTACGGTCTACCAGAGGTTCTCAACCTCCCTAATGCTGTGACCCTTTAATACATTCGTCATGCTGTGGTGACCCATAACCATAAAACTGTTTCATTGCTACATAATTGTGCTACCATTATGAATCATAATGTAAATATACAATATACAGGATGTGTGATATACAACCCTTGTCATAAGGTCACTCAACCCTGGAAGGGTACCACCCACCAGTTGAGAACAGCTGCTGTAGACAGATGCCACCTTCATTTTGGTTATTGGTTTGATTTTCAGTCACTGAATTTTTACTTAGGTGTTTTTAAATCTCATATGTCCTTAAAATAATTTCTATTTTGAGACCAATCCACAATCTAGTTGTTTATCCTTCTGTAAACGTGAGCAAAGGTTTGTTATCATGCTGTGTTTCCTTTCTAAACATGTCATACAAGAGAATGTCAGAAATACCAAAGTGCCAAATAGAATCCTATTTGATCCGGCTCAAAGATACCCTTTACTCCTCATTTCTTTAGGCCAGCATCTGCCTGTGTCTTCAATTGTATGTGTGTGTATAGGTACCTTTTATAAGTGTGAATATGTGTATGTAAGTTTGGGTATATGTGGGTGTGAGAGTGTGCATGTGGAGGTTAGACGTCAATACTGTTTCCTTCAATTACTTCCTACTTTTTTTTTTGAGACAAGTTCTCTCAGTGGATCTTTAACTTACCATTTCAGCTAGGCCAGCAGGCCAGTGTGCTCTAGACATTCTCCTGTCTCTGTCTCTCTAGCTCTGGGATTCCAAATATGCCCCACTATGTCTCAGACTTTTTTTTAAAATATATTCACTTTACAGCCCATTCAGTGACCCCCTCCCGGTCACCCCTCCCACAATCCTTCCACACCCTCCCTTCTCCTCTGAGTGGGGGGGGAGCTCCCAGGGTATCCTGCCCCCCCCACTTCAAATCTCTGCAAGGCTAGGTGCTTTCTCTCCTACTGAGGCCAGACAAGGCAGCCCATAGAAGAACATATCCCACATACAGGCAACAGCTTCTGAGACAGCCCCTGTTGCAGTTGTTTGGGACCCACATGAAGACCAAGCTGAACATCTGCTACATATGAGCGGAGAGGCCCAGGTCCAGCCCATGTATGTTCTTTGGTTAGTGGTTCAGATTTTGAGAGCCCTAAGGGTCCAGGTTAGCTAACTCTGTTGGTCTTCCTATGGAGTTCCTATCCCCTTCGGGGCCACAAGCCTTCCTCCTATTCTTCTATAAGAGTTCCCAAGCTCCATCCACTGTTTGGCTGTGGGTGTCTATATTTGTCTGAGTCAGCTGCTGGGTGGAGCCTCTCATAGGACAACATACTTCTGTCTGCAAGCATAGCAGAGTATCATTAATAGCATTAGGACTGATGCTTGCCCATGGGTGGGTCTCTAGTTACATGGGGTAAGGGATCCAAACACAGATCCTTATGGTTATTTGGCGAGTGCTTTACCAACTGAGCCATCTTCCAAGTTTGACTTTTTTACTTAAAAAAAAATAGCATATTGAAAGGGACAGCACATCAACATATGAGGCTATCTCATCCAGTTTTAACAACTTACCATTTAGTTACTTTGACATTTGTTGCCATCTGGATCCATTACCAATCTGTCTCCATTTTCTGATCTTCCTGTAGTCCCCTGTTCTTGTCTGCTTGATATTATTTATTGCATTGCAGAAGTTATATTGAATAATCTCGGGTAGAAATAAATTGATACCTAGGAGACTTTCTTCCTGTGGGGAGGATTTACATTTCCTCCAAGTTGCCTGGCAGCTTGTGCTTCAGGAATCACCATAATCCAATTTCAGGCAAGATGATGCCAGGCTGAAAGTCCTACAGGAGCCGGTCTGCTTCCGGTTTCCACCTGCCAAGGTGACTCAGGCTCTTCTACCAGACTCAAGATTACAGTCCTTGTGACTGGATGCTGTCAAAAGTGCTACTTACCCTCTTGGCTGCCTCTTCCTAAATTGGCAAATGTCCCCAGAGGATAACCGAGCATTTGATCTTACTCTCATGGGCAAGGTATAGCATTGCTGGATGCCATTTTCAGATGGTAGTGGTGTCATACCCCATCAGCTCCTCATACTGCCTTCAGTGTTACCTTGGCAGCAACGTCTCTAGCCTCCCTTCCTGGGGTTATTTCCCCTGCCTCAATTTTGTCTATCCAGGTTCAAGGTTGATGACAGAGTTAGGCTTATTACCCTTCAGTACAAGGTCACTGTGCATCTCTGTGCTCTGTGAAGTATATGCAAAGTCCCCCACTGGACTACAGTGCTTGGCACCAAGCACAGATTAAATGCTTTGCTTTCTCTCTGTTGTTTTCTTGTTTTGCTGCTGTTGTGTGGAGGGAAGTATACCAGACCCTCTTGTCAGCTGACAGCTCTTTCTTAATCCTTCCATGAATACTTTTAAGAACAATCATGATGAGATTTTTAAATAGAATTCTTCAGTACCAGAAATTATCTCATTAACTCTAGAAATGTTCACTCTCCCATGTCCTCCCTCCCCGACCCTCTTCTCTTCCCTCCACTCTCTTCTCCTTCCCACCCCTTCCATTCCCTCCTCTCCCTTTGACTCCCATTCTTTTCTCCCATACCCCATCTTCAAGTTGATGTGACTCAAAGAAGACATTGGTGGCAGGTGTGAGGATGCCAGTCCAGGAGAAAAGTCAAGCTGTTTTCATCACTGTTTTGCTTACCACCAAGTCAATCAGCTCTGTCCCTGATTGGGTCCAGCTCTAACACGAGCACCTGCCATCCAAAAGGGAATACGACCATTGTCTCACTTTGATCTCCCCTGGGTGGAACAGGCTCCCTATTACTGCTAACTTGTGGGGTGTTTTACTCTTGGAGAAGAAAATGCAGGCATGACTGGGGTGAGCCATTTACCTGGCACATTGTGTTTCTAAAGAAGAAATACACCAAGCTCCCGAGTATTCCCAGAAATCAGAACACTGAATTCTGACAGGAGCGTGAGTAGCCCATAGTTGGCCTGGTGACAGGTCTGTACCCTGCACATCTCCTTTTATGTGCTTAGAGACCCTGGTGTTATGAACCTTCACTGTCCAATCTGAGGTAATATGCTACCAACAACAGTTGAGAGGCCTCCACCATGTAAGAGGAACAAAGCAGACATGGTTCCCGAAACCATCTCCACAGTGGTTTACCTCCAAATCCTTTACTGACCCATGGACTTTGCAGTCTTGATGGGGGATGCCCTGGGCACAACAGCAGATTCCTTTCCACTTGATAATTCTTCTGTCTCTCTTCATCAGTTCTTCTTGACCCTATCTTGAAGATCTACTGTGGTTGCTCACCCACTGCTTGGAGTTTGCTGTAGTGTGCAAGTTTGCAGGGGAGAGTCCCTCTTATTGTCAGGAAGAATATTATTTGACAAGGGATGAGGGCAACTGCCCGTGAGAAATCACCAAGACACATGCTACTTGTCAAACTAAGTGATTTAAAGGAGAATGTCAAAGAAACTGAATAAGAAAGGACCCTAAATTTCCATATCTTAGGGTGGATCTGAGACAAGTCAGGCTATGAGGAAAGTGTAGCAGAAGAGAACAGAAGAGTCTAGGTCTGATCCAGTTCACAGAGGATCAAAGTCTTGAACTCAGAAATTTTAGAAGAGAAAATATTTGTTCAGTATCTCCATGTAAAGTTAGCCTTTGAAATTATTTCCAGTCCAATTAACAGCACATATGAGTTGCTAGGTCACTCTTGTGCACATCTTGGGAAACCTTCAAAGTCTGAAAACACTTTCAAACTATTTGATGTGGTGGCATTTTCAAATTCACTTAACACGTTTGAGCTTGCTGGTCCATAAGTTTGAACCTCGAGGGAAATTACCCTGTCAGTCACTGCAAACAAGCTCTGTCTTTACCAGTGTTGTTCCCAGACAGCTGATTGAAAGCTGTACAAAGAATAATAGTCAAATGGCGAAGGAACTGTTCCATAATTCTTCAGCGACTAAAGAACAAGTTGGTTAAGAAGATGAGTTGCTCTTTCTGAGCCAGGATGTCACTTGTACTTTGAGGGCAGGGAGGACTATTAAAACAACTTAGAAGATGGAAGGCAGAGTGTAGAGCTCATTACTCGGGTATGAATTATTCGCAGCTAATTATATGGGTTGGGAGGTTATGCGCAAACACAGTGCTATAGAATCAACACCTGCTTCTGTATTCAGTGTGTGATGTCTGGACATGCTAAATGGAGAAATCATTGAGTCTGCACACAAATTGGAGTTCAGGTCCTCGTGTGGTTGTTTTTTATAGGATGAAGAACAAGACGTCCTGCGTTCCACTTCCTCATCCATATGTTAGGGAGAATGACACAATCTCTTTTACTAGATTATAGGAATGGTTTAGGTATGAGTATGAACAGATATGTGACAACCGTAGTTTGTGTCTTATGCAAACATCTGCCAGCTGTGCTTGGCCAGGTTCTGAAATGTTCCTGGAGGGAGAGAGTGGACGTGTAACTATGCCTCTGGATGGGAACCTGGCAACAATTTCCTTGAGTATTTCCTTCCTGGCTTGTCTTTTACTTCTTTCTCACTCTCTGATTGCCACTCCTAACATTCTGGCACCCAGCCCATAGAGTATTGGTATTCATTACACACATTCACCACATGACTCTCTTGGCTCTGTGCCAAAGGTGGAAGTCGAAATCAGCAAATGCTTCCTTTATTTGCATTATAACTAACTTTCATTTCCTTCCCTGTTTATATCTGGGAGCCCTCATAATGTATACATTGCATTAAGAGCCCATGAAATAACAAGTCATTGCTTGTAAAACTCATTTCCCTGTCCTTGGGGCCTTATTAGCAATTGATAATGTTAATAATTGTCCCTCCGGAGCAGGGTTCATCAGGTATTCCTTGACCCCATTCTGTATGGTTCCTGGTCTTGAACACTTTGCTAAAATTCACAGAAAAACTTCAAGGGACTTCAAGGGAGGAAGGTCCCCTATACCCCTTCAATGCCAAAAACTGGCCAGGAGTCACGTTATTTACTGAGAATAATAGTCTCTTATCTGTCCTTTGTCACTCGGTCCTAGTAATAGTGGGCATGATGCCTGCATTCTAATTATTCTGTTATTCTAGAGGTTGCATTTGCCACAGGGCTCCTGTGCTCCCAAATACTCACAGATTCCCAAGAAGAGCTAAAAACTAAAACCATCTTTTTAAACCTGAAGACAACATAAGTGCTAGTAACCCATTTCTATTGGGTTTCCGCCTCCAAGTATTCTATCCATCTAGACCACAGCCTCCTATATTCTCAGAGGGAACTCTTTCTTCCATGAGGTTAAGAGTGCTTTAAGATCTTTAGGTTAATTCAGATGTGTCACTGAAGATGATCTTGAATTCAGGCAAAACAATACAATTACGATTACAACTATAACTGTCCAATACAGATATAAATAATGAAATTCCAAATACCAGAATGCATTTTGGAGTTTCAGTGTAGGTAATGAAAACCTTTAGCACTAATACCCAAGATCATATCAAATTGTTTAGTTTATGCCAAGTTTAATCAGATAGGATTGGAAGCAATGAATCACGAATAGAAAAGTAAGGATTCAGTTTGGGCTGGCATAACAGATATCGTGGGACAATAGTTTTAGCCACAGACATTCATTCTTCACAGTCCAGAGGCTAGAGGTCAAGATCTAGTTGCTGACTGGCTTAAGTTCTTGTAAGGGATTGGTTCCTAATTTGTAGCCCACAGCCTTCTTGCATGGACTTTCTTTCATGTATGAGTGTTAACAGAAAGCAAGCTTGTTTGAATTTGATCTTATGAGCATCCTAAGCTAAGCATGGCTGACACTGTGACTTCATCCAATCCTAAATACCTTCCAAAAATTCCCTGTGCAAACACAAGTACTCTGCATCATAACCCTATTTCATGAACTTGGAGACAATACAGTTCTGCCCATAGCACCATAATAAAACAAAGACACCCACTTCAGTCAAAAGAGAATTAATTTTAATACTAGATATTTAGTGCAGAGGTATGTTCCTCAAAGGAGATCACTGGGTTTTGAGGGCATCTTGATTACTAATGTTCATGGTTATAGAAGATGCCTTGATGTCTAAGAGTACAGAAAAAAAGTGGAATCAGTTTTTAGATCGTTTTTTTCATGGTTCTTGAAGTACTAGTATGCCTGCTGGTTGCAGTCAATCATTTGAAACATCTACTTAGGTGGAAAGGTTTGTTTTCAGAACCTTGATAAATCTCATGTTATGAGCAGACATTTAATAAATATTTTCTACGGTCAGTCAACAGGATGTCATTTTCAAAGAATAATTTTCTTTTCAACTGAATTATGCAAGAGCTAACAAAATTTAACATTGATATTTCAGCCATAAAGAACAATCTACCAGGCTCTTTGCTACCTAGAGCCAAGGTTGAAGAAAATTCATTACAGTCTTTTCTTATCCAAAATTCGGTGTGTGACAAGGCTTACTGCCCTTTAATTTAAAAGGCACTAAAAGGGTTCACATGTCCATAGAAGGCAGCCCTTCAGTTTGACCACAGTTCTTGCACTTTGGCAAGGACCAGTGATTTCCCAATGTGTACCCTTTCATTCTCAGCTCTACCCTTCCTATTAATAGCCATTTGCTTGAGATTGCAGTAGCCAGATTTTCCTGATTCCTGCCTGCGTAGCTTGCCAAGCAGTCAGCATTCATCTCCAACAATAAGGTCTATATTGCAAAAGGTCCAGGCTGCTTGAAGTCAATTGGCTCTAATTCCCTTTATCAATCCCTACAGTAGTCAGAGCCCTGCCGATGGGACCGTAGGAATAATTAAAATTACTTGGCAGAGCCTGCTTCCTCTGGGTACTATTTGGAAAGGAACAGTGTAGGAGCCCACAAAGTCCTGACTGAATGTGTTTTGTTCATATGGGCATAGCCATATCAAGGACCCCAAACGCCTCAGACCCATGGGAATAGCAAGGCCTTCCCCTGGACAGGCTGAGGGAATTTCAAATGACAAAGCTTTCCCCTGGTCCAAGTGCCAGTGTTGATAGTGTACGCAGAAACTATCAACCACAGCTTCCTTTTGTTTGTGCTTACTATAGTCAGGGACGTCTCCCCTACAGAGACCTCCTACTGAGATTGGCTAAACCTGTCCCTAGTTCAGTTGCACACAATACCTCCACCTCCTTGATTCAGATATTTAACATAAATTGAGGTTCTGAGTTGCTGCGTTGCCATTAGAATACGCACAGGCAACCCAATCCCACCTTTCCTGTATATGCGGCTTTTCTTTATGCAGGATGCGATCAAGCCATGCAAGATGTGACAGAATAGTGAGTGTCTGTCTTTCTAATTCTGTTTTCCTATATGCATCTACCTCAGAGAAACCCTTCACTTGTCTGATGTGTGCCTTCTCTAGGTATGTGGAGAGGTCTTGTCTCAACTGGATGGCAGTAGTGCCAGTACCATGGCAGTTGTGGTTATGAGCCACTGTCCTGCTTCCAGAATATGCCTTGGTGTGGTTCTAGTTCCTTCTGTGTTCTTAAAGTGCTTCTTTCCAGTAATGTGAAGTCACCACATGCTGGCAACCTTGTGTACCATGTGTCATACTTCATACATCAACTCGGTTGGGGAATCCTAGTACTACATCTAAAATACAGGTCTCAATTTCAGCTACTTCTCTAGCCTTTCTCTAGCCCAAACCTCCAATTTTGTCCATCCCAGCACTGTGGTAGTAATTACTATTTCCCATCCACCCCCTAGTATTTACTAGAGACAGAACAGTCTTTTCTTTAGAGGCTATTTTCAGGAATACCCATCCCTTCAGAGATAAAATCTGAGGATACTGAATTCCCTTATAGGTCTTGTACTTTCATAAAGCCTAAGTGTATTCTCTCATACTTTAAATAGATTCCTGTATAATGCCTAAGAGAATGCAAAATTTCTATATTTACTTGAAACACTCTTTAGGAAATAATGTTAAGCAAAGGCTGTTGTTGTTCATGCTTAATATTGATGCATTTTTCCCCAAATACTTTGGACCCAATGGTTGGTTGATATAGTGGAATTAGGACCTATGGGCCAATGTGTGTGTTGTTCAGGTTCAGAGCTGCAACAGTTAATAATAACAGTCAAATAATGAACCATGGGGAGGCACAGAATGTTACACATTACATGTCCATGAATTCCATCACCAGCATCCTTGTCACAGGTTTCCGGGCCTGCATCAGGAATGCCTGGACAGAGTTGGACATGAAAGGCACTAAAGCCTGGTCAAGTGCACACATGTTGCCTTTTGTTGCTGTCTTGTTGGTTTTGGCAAAAAACAAAACCACAGCCTGGCTGACTGAGACAGCTGCTAACTCTTGAGTGTACTTCCGGCAAGTATGGTTTCAACAGACCCTTCTGTGTATCTGGAAGTGGATACCCCAGTAGGGTTCACCTCTGAATAGGCAATGCCAATCTGTCTGCGTTGGTGTGGTTTGGCTATTGTTTATATGTAAATGACTCTCCTATTTTAACCTAAATAACTGCTGCCCATAAGAATGTCCTGACTAGATACCCTTTAACTACATAAATGTGAAGCACATTATATCCCAATGTGGACACTCTTTGTTTGTTTGAGAAATGTCCTCTCTGGATAGCTCTGGCTAGCCCAAAACTACCTATGTAGACCAGGCTAACCTTTAACTCTAGAGATTCACCTATCTTAGCTTCCCCAAAGTTGACATTAAAAGCCTGGGCCACCATGATCAGCCCTAGATGAACATATAATTTGTTTTTGTTTTTTAAAAGGACTAGTTGTGGCAGCTATTGCAACAGTGTAGGGCAGACATCTGAAGAGAGCACTTAGCCTGCTGGGGCATTGTTCCAGTTCTGTATTCCAGTCACTGGGTTATGTTTATTATATAGTTCTCCCATTTTCAAACCTATTTTTAATTTTCTGGTTCTTTAATTTTTCCAACTTACCAGATATTGGATTATCAGCACGGAGTTTATAGTAGTTCAACTCTGTCCCAGGAAGTGATTCAGAGAACGTGTTGCAGTAAACCCAACATGAAGTTACCTCTGGCCTGCAATGTTATCATCTGACAGGAGAACCACCTCCCGTGACCTCTTCCCCTGTATTTCAAGCTATAAATAAGTGCTAGGGCCCTGCCAAGTTGGGTCACTGTGGCTCACAAGGTACTGTCAGTTCCTTACAAACATTGCATAGCTTCAAATCTACTATACCACCCAAGGTGACTCATGACACCTGCTCCTCTTACAAAGGGACTGTGAGCAGAGACACCTCTTGGCTATCTATCATGAGAATGCAGTTATGAGGTCTTTTCTTTGCTGACTGCTCAGAGAAGTCCTCAGGAATCAAACAGGAAATCAGTAAAATCTAATGCTAGCTTCCCTATCCAAGGCAAGGAGGCAGAGTGAAATTTCTGAATGTTTTTTATTATGTTATATTTTACCTATTTACTTACTTATTGGGGAGGGGAGACAGGCCCTCACCATGTGAGTGTGGCTAGCCTGGAACTCACAGACATCCTCCTCTCCTCTCAAGTGCTAAGATTAGAGACATGTTCCATCATGATTTTATTTAACTTTTAATATATGTGGACAGAGAATGAGAGACAGAGAGACAGACCAACAGAAGTGAGTTACTTTAATACATTTGCTCACATCCCTGTGCAAAGCCAAATTTCTGCAGGGTGGACCACAAATTAGCTCAGACAATGACTTCATTTTGCCATGTTGAAGCGGGATTTCTGTGTGGGAGACCTCAGACTGTGATCTTGACACTTTTCATAGATTCTGCAAGACCCACCCACAGACCCACACGGACCCACCCACATTATGGAGAATAATCTATTTTCCTGGTTATAAAATATGCTAGGTGTGAATGTTAATATATCTAGCTACAAAATATCATCACAGAAATATTCTGGCTAGGGTCTAAATAAACCATAGGCCACCATAGGTTAGACAACGCTGACAAAACACTATTTCACTACTGTAGTTGAAAGAAGACATCCTGTGAATTTAACTTGTCACCACCAAAGCCCTCTAGATTCAGTGTTCATCTCTTGAATGCTCTCAGTCATGGAATTGGAGTCACTTCTCAAAGCTGCCACATCTGTCTTTGTATGCCTCTCTTAGCTGACAGAACCTTACTTGACCCCTTTATTTAATTCCAATCCCTTGTCCCATATTGTTCAAGCATGTGCATAATTTCAACCTCTGGAACACCTGAAGCAGGATGAAAACAAGTCACCTTCAACTATACCTCAAAATGTATTCTATAAAACATTCCGTTTTGCATGATTCTCAGCATGGTGTGAGAGATATAGAACATTCTGTGACCATACAAGTTTAGGAGACATTGCTTATCACCCCTTCCTTTGGAAGATTTACTCTTGGTTCTTTTTTTTTTTTTTCCGGAGCTGGGGACCGAACCCAGGGCCTTGCGCTTCCTAGGTAAGCGCTCTACCACTGAGCTAAATCCCCAGCCCCGGAAGATTTACTCTTAATCATATTAAAGGTATTACTATCCTGTAACGGATAAGCTAGCTAGGATGAGTTTTGACTTCGCATTTCCCAGAACCCTGGGAGTACTTCTCTCATTTTTCATTTCAGTATCCTGCAAAATTGAAAAATTAAGGTATCTACAGCTCAGGTGATTTGTTCCTCGGGACATTGTTCTCCATGATTATGACCACCTGTTAGCTGTGTTGAAGATCAACGCACCCCAGTTCTTAGTGGCTTAAAATCAAAGCCATTTATTATAATTTTTTCAAGTTGACAGTTCCTTGGGTGATTCTGCAGATATATTGGTCATGATTAATCTCAGCTAGGCTTATCCAGCTTGTACACGTAGGCTGAGGGGGTGATGAGTCTGGTCTTTCTACAGCTGAGATGACTCTTCTGTAACCCACGGGGCACTCACATTCTTCTTCTGGAAGGCTGCCAGAACAGATTTGTACATCAGATTTAAGTTTCTGGCATGTTGGCTACAATCTAGTGGCCAGAATAAGTGACTTAGGTGAGTTGAGAGGAGGAGGGGGAGACATCGCAAGTCATGGGGCAGAGTGGGAGGTTATGAGTGACATTAAAGTAATGGAAGCCATCACTGATTAGCATTCACAATAGTTATTAATGATAATCTGGGAAATGGTTCCCAAATGGTTTCTTCAGAATTCAATTAGGGGTGGTAACAATGGAACTCTCAAGATCCCCATCTCCAACAGAGGACCCAAAGAGGTTGTTACCCATTATATATGTTACCTTTCTGTTACTGTGATTAAAAAACATACCATGATCAAGGAAACTTATAGATGGAAGAGTTTATTTGGGTTTACAGTTCCAGAGGGTTCAGAGTCCATCATGGAGGGAGGTATGGCAGCAAGGGGTAAGAAGTTGAGAGATCTTCCACCTCAAGCATGAAGCAGAGTGAATTGGAAGTAAGATTAGACTTCATTCTCATCCCCTGTTTCCCTTTATTTCCAGTGATATATTTCCACCAGCAAGGCCTTAACTCCTAAACATCCCAAACAATGTACCAGCTAGAGACCAATTGTTCAAATTCCTGAGCCTATGAAGGATTTTTTTTTTAAATTCAAGCCAACACGTGCTGCTACCAGACCCCTATAGGCTCACACCATGTCATAATACAAAATGCATTTAGTCTAACTCTAAATGTCCCTATAGTGTTTGTGAGTTTCAACACTGTTTAGATGTCCAAAGTCTGGTCTGAGACTCAGGCAATTTCTTAGTTGTAACCTTCTGTAAAAAGAAAAAAAATCAAATTTCATACTTCTGATATATAATGCATGGAATACACTGTTATTCCAAAAAGAAGGAATTGGGACATAGTGAGGAAATGCTAGACCAAAGTAAAACCCAAACCCGGATCCTGTAGCGCCGTGTCTGATGTTAAGGACTTCTACCTTTCCAGCTGCTGACTATGACTGACTTCTCCCTCTTGGGGGAAATTCCACTTTCTGTCTACAGATTTCTCACGGCTCTGGCATTTTCAACATCTTGAGGTTCCTAGGTTTCCCTTTCACAGCTTCACATCATGGCCTCTCAAGGCCTTCTTGGAGAGACTCCTCTGCCACACAACGTCTGGCTTCAGTGGCTCTCTCAAAGTATACAGGAAGAATCCATAATCCTTTACTTATGCATCCTGCCAGTAGCACAGGATGACACTGCCTGATGTGGACTGCCAACTTAGGATGGATCCTCGACCCCTTAATCACATTAGTGCTTTTCTTGCTTTTCTTCACTTGCTTTATGGGAGCAGAAACACCTTATACTACTCTCTTTCACAAGTTGGAAGCTTAGCTGTGTGGGGTCTTGCCCTGAAGATACCCTTCCCTTTGTTCCTGTGTGGAGCAGATCCTGCATAGCAGACTGCCTTTCAGTGTCTTCTTAGAACAGTCTTTTGAGAGACACTTACAGCATTCAACTCCTTCTTTAGTTCAAAGCCTTCCACTTTCTTCCAGACAGCAGTGCATTAAGGTTCTTCATAGCAACAGCCTGCTCTTTGTATTCTGTATTAGGTCTTTTCTGTTGCTTTGATAAGGTATAATGGCCAAGGCCACTTATAGAAGGGGTAGTTTATTTAGATCTTCAGTTCTAAAGCAATAGGAGTCCACCCAGGAGCAAAAAACCTGGATGTGATCACATCTTCAACTGAACACTGAGGCAGAGAGACAGAGAAGTGGAAGCAGAGTGAAGCTGTAAGCTCTCAAAACTCTTCCCCAGTGACAACATTTCTCTAGTAAGGCCATACCACCTAAATGTCCCCAAACAGCATGCAGTTGGGACCAAGTGTTTAAATAACTCAGTTTACTGGGGGCATTTCTCATTCTAACTACAACATCCACAATCTTAAAAACTAGTTAGGTGATACTGACAATGAGTCTAAAATCTCTGATTTAGAACTTTTACTTTCCTCATTTATATGGCAAAATACCTGGTGGAGATAGGAGGTCAGTTGTTGGAATAGCATGCTCGCCTAACCTGATAGAAGAATACGGGTGGCACACTTCATAGACCTGCATCAGCCCAGCCAAGGCCAGGAGAGGTCAGCTATTCTCAGCTTACTCATGGGGTGGGGGTGGGGTGTATGTGCATATTTTGGCTTGTGACTTTATAGAGTACAGTCCATGATCATAAGGGAGGCATAGCAATGTTCATGGTGTTGAGAGCATAAAATTGGAGTTTCTCATACCTCAATAGACCAGGAAGCAGAAAGTAGAGAATACTAGACTCATCTTGGTTTTCTCCTTTCCCTTTTTAATCCATTCTAGGACCCTAGCTGATGGGAAGGTACCCCCTACATTTAGGGAAGATGTTTTCTCCTTAGTCAACCCTCTCTAAAAACACCTCAACAGCATGAGAGGCATGCCTCCTAGGTAATTACAAATCCACATAAGCTCACAATGTAGATTAAGTACTACTACCGTTCTTGGGTTCAACAGTGCTAATTATTCTCATCAATCATAAAGGCCACAAAGAATAGAAGGAGGTCTAAGACAGAGGTTTTCAACCTGTAAGTTATAACCCCATTTGGGGGTCAAATGACCCTTTCACAGGGGTCACCTATCAGATATCCCACATATCAGATATTAACATGGTGATTCATAACAGTAGGAAAATTACAGTTATGAGGTAGCAATGGCATACTTTTATGGTTGGGGGTCACCACAACATGAGGAACTATATTAAGGGGTCATAGAATAGGGAAGGTTGGGAAACACTGCTCTGGGATTCAGAAGTTGGTCCTCCTTCCCTGTGATCCTCTAGTCTGCAGAAAATGAGATCAATAAATGATAAGTTAAATAGCAGCAAATCAGTCTCCTTTTAATGCTATGACTCTTCCCTGGCTTAGTCTCTTTCCTGCCTATTCCTGTAACTAGATGCCTTCCTCTAACAATGACTAACATGAGTCATTCTATGAGTATCATGTCCTCAGTCAACATGAGCCCTATGGAAGAGGGACTTAGGCAAGTGATGCTAACATAATTGGACTCAGAAGAAGCTGGGAATAGGATTCCTATCTCAATGACGGAGCATGCCAGGAGCTCTATGAGGAATAATTGTAATTGACTGTGAGAACTGATTTGTATTATCTGCAGGCTAAATATGAAATTACATCCCTCCCTCAAATATATGTATAGGTTTTTCACCCAAATAGTTACACGTTGTTATGATTGGTAAAAGCCTAAAGCATTACTAAATTTCTGTGTGTTATGAATGCATATACATTCAAATGTTGGGAAGTTCTACTAGTCAGTTGGAGCTACCATAAGAAAAGACTAGTTTGAGTGGCTTCTTTCTAGCATTTCTGCAATCTAGAAAGCCAAATTAAGGTAGAAAGAGAGCTGGGAATGTAATGGATAGCATTACATTTAGACTTACCACAGCTGAGAGACCCTAATATGAATGTGCTTACTGTGAGCATAAAAATAAAAATGCCTCTAACCCACAAGGCCCAGGGTTGAGCAGGCTTCCCCCTGGCAACCCACTTCCCTTTTCCCCCAGATGTTAAAAACTATTCTTATATTGACTGGTCTTGTAAAATTTGCTGTTCTAGTGAACTGTTATTTCTGCTTTTTGTGATGACTGAAGACAACTGCAAGATATATATGTTAAAATTAGCCCCTGCCTACACATGGACAAAATTCATGTCATCATGGTTGGTGACCTTATATGCCCTAGACTGGTATGACTAGAGGCCACATCTTGGCGGGGCTTTCTCTCAGTTGCAATTCTGGTGCCATGGGTATCCAGTGCCATTGTTTAATAAAATCAAACAAAACTTGAGTCAGGCTGTTGAATCTCTTAAGGACCCCAGACCTACAATTTCTTGTGAGGCGTCACCTTCTTAGCTTACAGATGTCTGTCATAACTCCCTCTCTGTACATGTCACTCTATTTGCCTGTGGACAGGGAGGTAGGCAAGGAGGGAGGAAGGGAAGGAGGGAGAGAGGGAAGACACGGTGAGCACACTCACACTAGGGTATCTTGCCTTTTCATAAGGGCAGGACTTTTACTGAATTTAGGTCCTACCCTACTGGCCTCATTTAACCTTAACCATCTCCTTAAGCGACCTATCTCTGAACACATTCTGAAGGGGTTTAGGTCTTCAGTTCATGAATTTGGAGAAAGCCCAATTAAGAGCCTAGTAGGAAACTTTGCATTAGACCATTGCCAACCACAATAAAATGCTACAGTTCCTGCTGCCACCATATAAAATCACCAGACATGGTTGGGCTGTAGAAGCTTAGCTAATCTCCTTCCTTCAGCATAGGTTCACCAAACAGTTCTTGACTACAGCTATCCTAAGCAACTTGTAATATCCCTTGGCTTCTGCACTTACATGTTTCAGTTAGATTAGATAAAGCATTAGGACCCATACCTGCGTGGATTATGTACTTATATTCAAATAATGAGTTTATACTGGGCATGGTGCTGCACATCTTTTATCCCAGTACTAGTGTGGTTTCACATTCTGCTCCACCTTTGGGGTGAGGGAATGGCCAGGTGGGCAGGCAGAACTCAGAGACGGTTAGCTTATGCTCACCCTGTGCCACTGCTGTTGGGTACTGGGCCAAGCAAAGCACTGATACACCAGTAAGGGAGTGGGAAAATGAGGCCTAAGATGTGGGGAGACCAAAGCCGGGGTTCCCAAGCTCCTGGACACCCATGGAGTGGGCCTGCAGGGAAGCTGGGGCAGGGTGGCGGAGATTTCTGGCTCATTGGTGAAAGACCTCAGCTTAACAGCAGTTGTCTGGGAGTGCAGGGGAGCCTTCTTCAAGAGGCTTAGGCAGTGCAGCTCTGAAGGTGAAGGCCTTTTCTGTGCTCCCTACTTCGGTTCTTGATGAAAGAAACAAACCTTGGTTCCAAACTGTTTATGGATTTTTCATCGTGGGAAATGGGTGCATACTACCTCCTCAGGGTGGACTAGGGATTAAATACCTTCTGCAGGGAGGATTGTCTGAGAAGGGAAGCTTATTGGCTGACCCCTCAGGGCTCATCTAGATACCTCATTAGCATAGAGAATTCTGTTCTGCTCTACATGAGCACAGGTTACATTTCCTATGTGGGAAGTGTGACATGGGCTCCAGGCCAGGAATCTGGTAGGGAACAGGGAGCTGCCTACTGTCTCGGGTGGGTGCCAGGAACTCTGAACCCACTCACTCTTACCAAGTTTCCTGGCACAACCCATTGTCCCCCACACTAGGAGGATAATGAAGCAGGTGGGCCTCTGGATTCGAGGCCAGCCTGGTTGACAGAGTGAGTTCCAGGACAGTCAGCGCTACATAGAGAAGTTTTGTCTCACAAAAAAACAAACAAACAAACAAACAAACAAACAAACAAAAAATGCTGAATGATGCTATATCCTAGAATACTGCAATATAAACTTAAACAGTCAAATAAACCTGACATGCTCCCTGATTATGTTACAACTCTAAGAAAAAAAGCAAGCAAATCTTCCTCAAATCAGCAGTGGAAGTGTTACTGGGCAGGTATATGTTTTATATCTTTCTTACCAATAAAGGTATAGGTGAATGATATTTGAATTGCAATGTCTTTGTGCCTTACTGTGGCTGTTAATGCATTTTTACCCTCCTGATCCATATGTATTCTGGTGAAGCTAAGAAAGAAAGTGTTAATGGTGTAGTGAGTATGATTCTGTCTTATTGGCTTCCTGTATTCGTCAATAAAGTTATACTGTAACACAGTCATGTTCATTTGTTTGTGTGACGCATTGCCTGCTTTGGGTCACCAACAGTGGTGTTTAGTAGTAGAATGCATATGATCAACCAAGACAGCCCCAATTTCAATATTTGATCTTTTAGCAAAAAAAAATATTAGAAAACTAATTTTCAAACTACAGCGAAGACTGTGAGTTCAACACTAGCTCTGTTGATACCCTGCTGTGTGATTTTAGATGAGTTATCTACTTCTCTGATCCTTAGTTTTTCCAGCTATAGAGAAGTATGGTAGTACCTGTCTCTAAAGGGTCCTAAGGATAATGAGGTAATACTTGTTTCTTAAAGATCCTAAGGATAAAGAAGGAACATGTGAACACTGCAGCACAGGGCAGGGAGTAGATTAAAGAGCAGAACTGGTTAACAACCTGTGACAAACTAACTCCACACCGAAGATGTTACAGTAAAAGGAACTTATAATTAAGAAAAAAGAATAATGGTAATTACAGACTTGACTCAAATCCACAATGATGAAGGACCTTTCTCAGAACCTTTCCAAAGGCCTGCAAGGATTACAAGGATTCTATTTGTATATGGGGCGTGCCCAGTGGGAGTGGTCAAACACTGGCAAGAATTGTTTGGTACTGAGTCATTTCAGGAAAACAGAATAAATTTTGGGTAAGCTCTGGCTACACTAAGTCTGGTTCATTAATAACACTTTTAGTAGCTCGTAACCACACGTTTTGGGAGCTAGGGAGATGGCACAATGGCTAAGAATGCTGGCTATTGTTCCAAAGGTTCTGAGTTCAATTCCCAGTATCTATGTTAGGCAGCATCCCACTACCTGTTACTCATACTTCCAGGGGAGCCAATGTCATCATCTGGCCTCTGCAGGCAACTGCATGTTTGTGGCATGCACTTACATGGATAACCTACAACAAATAAAATAAAATAAAATAAAATGAAGCAATACTTAATCAAAATAGCATCTTCTAGTTGTCCCTAAAAGTAGAAGTCAGACAACTTAAATTCCATTTTCAGTTGTGTTTATAGCATCAGATCCTAGTTTGTAATTGTCTAATCCTGATAGTCTTCTGACCGGAGAGGGCCAGCCATCTGATTCATTGGTTCCATGGATCCAATTTCTAGCTTGACTGTGAACTTGATTCTCTCTTGTGGTCACTGGTTGAACCTTTCCTGCGGTCAGCTGTGGCAAACAGGCCCCTGAGGAGGATGAAGTAGTAAAACTACACGTGGTTGGGTAATTATCAAGAGTTTACCCCACTGGAAATCTTGTCTGGGTGATGACTGCTAGGTAGCTCGGCAGCATCCTGTTTTAAGTGCAGCTCTTGATCCAGGAGAAAAGGGCAGCGGAGGCAGCTTGCAGTCTCCCTGGGGTTACACAAGGTCATTGGCAGTTCCTTCAGTAGGTGTCAGCTTCACAGTTATATGGGAAACACTGAAAATAGTAGTTATAGGTGACAACTCAAGTTGTTTAGGGAGGAGTAGGAAGTGTGAATGGAAAATTCCTAATAGAATCTGGTGGCTGTTTGTTTCCTTATCACGGTCAGAAGTCTCTTCACAGATTTTCAAAATAAATCTAAATTAATCATTAACCCATGAGCCTGGCTGGAAAGGAGCCCTCAAGTGAGGAGACTCAGTCACATAGAAAGACTCAATTACCCCAGGAAACTCTGGTTCCTTATATCTTCTTTAATAAGCCACATAGGCTTGTTTATTTGTTCACTTGTTTATTTGGACAGTGTCCTTCTCTAGCCAGGCTGATGTGGAAATCATTATGTACCTAGATTGGCCTCGAACTTATGACAGACCTGCTGTCTCAGCCTCTCAAGTGCTGGGATGACCAGTGTGAGCAACTATATTTAGTTTCTAGTAAAGTGTTGAAATAGATGTTGGTTTTTGGAGTTTGCTATATTCGTAGCAAAGTTGACTGGGTGTTAGAGACTTCCCATATACCCCTAACTTTATACTTTTACAGCCTCCCTCATTATCTGTTTTCCAACTGGATGGCAATTGGCCAACAGGAATGTAGATAAAATTCCCACTATCTACACGTTACTAGGGTTCAATATTATTGAGTGCACCACGAGTTCAGGCAAACATACAATGATAGGTGTTCAGCATCATAATACATGATAACAGTTGTCTCTTTCCCCATAATCCTGGAAATCAATGACCTTTAATTGTTTCTATCATTCTTCCAGAAGATTATAAAGCTGAAATCGGGTATTATGTTCAATTAACTTCTCACGTTTCCTCAGTACAAGCTTAAGTTTTCTCCTTGTCATGTTATAGCTTTCTGCTTCATTTCTTTCTTGGTGTTAAATGATACTCCATTTTTTTGCCCAGACATTTTGTTATTTTTAATGTTTAAGTGTGTGCGTGTGTGTTTCGAAGAAGCCAGAAGTGTTACATCCCTATAGAGAGGTATTATGGGTGGTCGTGAGCCACCTCCTGTGGGTGTTGGGAACAGAACCTGGGTGTTCTGAAAGAGCAGTATGAACTCTTAGGTACTACACCCTCTCTCCAGCTCCTAGGATAGCTTATTCACACATCCTCCTACTAAAGGATGTCTTAGTTCCTTTCTCATTTGGAGTAAAGTTGCTACATGCATTCGTATGTATATTTATATGTGAACATGAATGTTATTTATTCTTTTGGGTAAATACTGAGAAGCATGATTGCTGAATTTGGACAAAAAAGTAGGCTTAATTCTGTAGGAAACTGCCCAACTACCTTCCACAGTAGCTGTTCCAGTTTACATTCTCACAAGTGAGGAATGAGGATATTTCTGCTCCACACCTTAGTGAAGCCTTGGGTGTGTTCAGGGTTCTGGATTTGGGCTATTCTAAGAGGAGTGTGATGGTATAAATTTGAATTTTATTTCTTCCATGATGGGGATCTTGATGATATTTTCATAAGCTTTTTTGTCACCTATATACCTTCTCTGATGTGCTGTTTATGTGTTTAGGTTGCATTTCAAGTGAAGTTTTCATAATGTTGAGTGTACGAGTTCTATCTGTGTCTTAAGGTTTTTAGTGCTGTAAAGAGACATCATAACCAGAGCAACTGTTAGAAAGGAAAACATTTAATTGGGGCTGGATTATAGTTTCAGAGGTTTAGTCCATTATCATCATGGCAGGAATCATGGCGGAATGCAGATAGACATGGTACTGGAGAAGTTGAGAGTTCTACCTTGATCCTTAGGCAGAAGGAGACTGTGTGCTACATTGGTCCTAGCTTGAGCATAGGAGACCTCAAAGCCTGCCAACACAGTGACACACTTCCTCCAACTAGGCCACACACACTACAACAAGGGCATACCTC
Source organism: Rattus norvegicus (assembly GCF_021556685.1). Lineage (NCBI taxonomy): Eukaryota > Metazoa > Chordata > Mammalia > Rodentia > Muridae > Rattus > Rattus norvegicus. The sequence continues at coordinate 237,551,462 of NC_141534.1, read as the reverse complement.
CTAATGCCACTCCCTATGGGCCAAGCATTCAAACACACGTGTCTTGGTGGGGGGGAGGGGATACCTATTTAAACCACCACATTATGTGTTTCAGATGACCTGTTAGACCTTTATCACATGTCTTGCCTAAGCATTTTCTCTATGGATTTTCATTTAATGGTCTTTTAATATCTCTTATAGAGCAGATGGGTTTAGTTTTTTAACAAATTCTGCCCTATTAACTGTTTTCTTTTCTCAAGTTGTATATTTTGTATTTTACCTAAAACATAATTTTCCAATTCAAAGGCACCCAGAATTTCTCCTCTTACCTTCAAAGAGTTTTATGAGTTTGTGTGTGTGTAGTTCTGTATCTATGTGAGCTCATTTTGTGAAGAGAGTCAGTGTATGACTGGACTTTAAAAGAAAAAACATTTGGCACATGAATTCCCAGTTGTTCAAGAGTAATTTATTGAAATTGTTTCTTTTCTACATTGTATTACATCTATTTCTTTCTAGAAGATTGGTTATCTATATGTCTGTGGGTCCATTACTGGCTTTCTATTCCGGTTCATTGATTCATTTCTTTCTTCTTTCACCCAATACCACATTGCCTTGATGGTTGCAGTTTTATACTATGCCTTGAAATCTCCTGTGTCTGTCCTCCAACTCTCTTCTGCTGTATTGATATTATGTTGAGTATAATTGATCCTTCATCTCTTCATATAACCTTCAGAATCAGTTTGTTTGGATCCACAAAATATTTGTTGGAATTTTGATTGGGGCATCCTTAAATTAAAGCATTTATGCACAGCGAAGAAAACACTCAGCACTGTGAAGAGAAAGTATCTAGAATGGAGAATATATTCACCAGCTATACACCAGAACCCTGGAAGCTGAACATTTCTCTTTAAAATGTTATTATAGTATATGTTTGTATGTTGTATGTGAATGATGTGTGGGGACACACACACATGTGCACACACACGTGCGCCCACACACACACACACACACCATGTGATGACTACAAAGACAACGACTTAGACAATGACTTATGTGGAGATTGGAGAAAAACTTCATGTGAATCAGTTCTCTCATCCAACTTCTGTGTAACCCAGGGATAGAACTGAAGTCACCAGGTTTGTGTGCCAAGCACCCGTACCTCCTAAGTGGTCTCACCAGCCCAAGAATATTTCTTGAAGGGTAGTTCATTCACAATTTTGTTTAGGAAAAATGCTTCTATTTTCTTTATCTCAGAAGCATTGAAATGGGAATGGCTCAGAGTTCTAACTCGGTCACTCTTTTCTCTCAATACTAGAAATAGTCACTCTACTTTTCTAGTTTGTGTGGTACTTAAGAGACATCAGACACACTTCTTATCTTTGCTGTCCTCTGTGGGAAGAATTGCCTGCTTTAGCAATATGATTTTCTATATTGGATTCTATACCTATAATTTTCTACATTGAAAGAAATATGTCTACTTGAAGTGTCTTCTGTTGTTGATGATGATGGTGTTTTGCTTGTTTGTTTTAATCGGGCTTAGTGTTGGTGTTTTCTAAGCTTCACAGATCTGGGACTTTGTGCTTGACAAGAATTTCTTAGGCATTATTGCTTTTTTGCTTTTGTTTTTGTTTTTCCCAGAAAGGGTATCTCTATACAGCCTTGGCTGTCCTGGAACTTACTCTGTAGACCAGGCTGTCATCAAACTCAGAGACTGGCCTCCCTTTGCCTCCCCATGTGTTTTCTTAATGTACATATCTGTCTGTCTTCTATGATTATCTATGTTATGTTCTTTTAAATTCTGGCTTTATTTTTTAAACCTTACTGTTTTTTGTTTTCTTCAATTTTGGAGATTTTTGTTGAGAATCTCAAGCTTAGAAGATTCTTTCCTTAGCTGTGTAATCTGTTGTGGATTTAGTCTAATGCTAGTTATGTTAATTTGGTCCCCCAAATTACACAGGACTCTGCACATCTGCACATAAGAAACTGAGGGACCCTGCCCCCAGTTGACATTGATTGATAAATAAAGTTGCTGGTAGCCAATGACTGAGACAGAGGTGGGACATTTATGATTCCAGGGCAAGGAACAGAGAGACAGAGAGAGACAGAGACAGAGAGAGACAGAGGGAAGAAGAAGGAGGAGGAGGAGAAGGAGGAAGAGGAGGAGGAGGAGAAGAAGAAGAAGAAGAAGAAGAAGAAGAAGAAGAAGAAGAAGAAGAAGAAGAAGAAGAAGAAGAAGAAGAAGAAGAAGGAAGAAGAAGAAGAAAATAGAAGACGATAGCTGCCATCCCGGGAGAGGGGCAGCTGCTACACCTGAGAATGTAGGACAGAGAGACAGCCAATATGTAAGAACTGGGGAAGAGCCCCCCTCACTGGATCTTGAGCATAAACAATGGAATGTAGATTTTAGTAAGTAATAATTCAGGAATATCAGAAGGGAAGTGTTAGCCATGTGGAGGTTTGGAAGTGGCCCAACCATTGATCTGTTTAAGGCATATTAAAATATAAGACTCTCTCTGTCTCTCTGTCTCTCTGTCTCTCTGTCTGTCTGTCTGTCTGTCTCTCTCTCTCTCTCTCTCTCTCTCTCTGTGTGTGTGTGTGTGTGTGTGTGTGTGTGTGTGTGTGTGTCTTTCATTCGGGAACCCAGATCATGGGGAGGTGGGGGTGGTATTGAGGAATGTGTAACCTGGTCAATTAAAAAGAATAATTGGCAACTACTACATTAGTCAGTGTTTTTGTTTGTTCATTTGTTTTCAGGTTCTATCTTAGAAGTTCTTACTCTGCTTGTATTGGTCTGTTACAGCCTGCTGCCTGCTTTACCTAGTAGCATCTTCAACAGGTGATCCACAGTTGCCTTAACTTCCTGTCTAATCACCCAACTTCCCCTCCATCACTGAATCATAGTCTGACGCTTGTGTGTTCTCCCTAACCTGTGTTTTTGTTTTCTAGTGTGTCTTGGAACGTTTTCCTAGTAGCCAGGCATGAGGTAATAGATATAATTAGCAGCTGGAAACAGATGCGAGACCAATGTGCAGAGGTGGCAATGATAAGCAATCTGTGATTGGCCTCTACCTTGGTGGGACTAGGCTTTTGAGCTGTGAGCTTCATGAGGGCTTCTGCTTTATTTTTTCCTCTCTTAGGCGAGATATGATGACTGGAGGGGACAGAATTGGGTGTTTCTCCATTCGCAGATTCAATAGACTCTGGTAAGAGCCTAGTACGTTAGATTCTAGTCAGACAGCTTCTCCTGGTGTCAGGCGTTATTAAGACAGCACAAAACATTCTGATGCATTTTAAACCAGTTTCCCCCTCACCCAGACGGAAGCATGGGATAATTTTCCTCCAGTATTCATTGTGAGCACCAAGTAGAGACCTAGGAGGCCAATCTGCGAATGTGTGGGGCTCCTGATGGCAGGGTCTGTGGTGCAGAGTGTCATGGGGTGAGGTTTAAAGTGCCGGGCATGGGGCTCACTGTTAGAGCTGACTGTTGCAGATAGAGCCTCTAGTTGACCATCAGTTGATTCCTAGCTCAGCATTGCTTCTTCCCAAGGGTTTTGGGTTTCTGCTCAGGACAGCCATGGTTCTCAATGTCTATTGTTTGTTCTTGGGGGAAAGCAGTTTACCCCATGGGTGACCTCATTTCTCTCCCAGATTCAAGAAGAGGTCTGGATTTTTAGTGTGTTCAACTTTGGACATACCTGCTCTTAGGATAGCATGGCACCCTCCAAGCTCATGCTCAGCCAGAATTAAAAAGTCTGATGGGTTTTAAAAACACCCCCATGGACAGTTCTAACACCAAATTTGTCAGAGTCAAAACCTGCCCAGTTCCTTCAGATGCTCTGCTGGTGCCTTACTGTCCTGTGTGAGAACTCTGACAGTGCCTTCTCCCTCAGATCTTCACATTATGCCTCTTCCCTTGTGCTCGTCTTGCCACTCGCTGAAGATCTCCCTCACCTGCTCTTCCTGGGTTGAATTTTATTATTTTTCCGTCCTGTCCATGAAGACCGCTTCCAAACATGCTCTAACTTCTTAGGAAGGTTAAGATTGCCCATCTTTTTGTCTGGAAGATGGTGAGACTGCATTACTGAAAGGAAGAGAAGATGGAGCAGAGACTGAAGGAAAGGCCAGAGACTGCCCATCTAGAGATTCATCCCATCTGCAGACACCAAACACAGACACTAGTGCTGGTGCCAAGCAGTGCTTACAGATAGGAGTCTGGTATGGCTGTTCCCTGAAAGGTTCTACCAGCACTTGACCAATACACATGTAGATACAGCCAACCATTGGACTGAGCCAGGGACCCCAAAAGAAGAGTCAGGAAAAGGACTGAAGGAGCTGAAGGGGATTATAACCCCATCGGAAGAACAATATCAACTAACTGGACCACCAAGAGCTCCCAGAGACTAAACACCAACGAAAGAGCACACATGGAGGGATCCATGGCTCCAAATACATATGTAGTAGAGGGTGGCCTTATCTGACGTGAATGGGAAGGAAGGCCCTTGGTCTTTGATGCCCCAGCATAAGGAGATGCTAGGGTGGTGAGTAAGGAGTGGGTGGAGGAGCACCCTCATAGAGGCAAAGGGGAGGGGGCAAAGAGAGAATGGGATGGAGATTTGTGGAGGGGTAACCGGGAAAGGGGATATCATTTGAAATGTAAATGAATAAAATGATTATTTTTTTAAAGCACGTATTTGTGGGGTTTCTTACTTTTTATCTTGACTGGTTTATAAAGGACCATGTTTCCAGATCTATTGTGGGAAATTTAACAAGACAAAGAAACCTAATAAGGAAATGGCAGACACTGTGATCCCTGCCTGGGGGTTATAGGCATTAATACCTTGGTGTGTTTCTCTCTTCCTTCTTGACACATTTGTTCAGTGCAGAGGCACTGGGTTCGGTCCCCAGCTCCGGAAAAAAAAAAAGAAAAAAAAGTTGCATTGTGATGAGAGTTCTTGTATGTAGAGCATTTACTGGACGTGGGGCAATACCTTGCATGTATATCAAATTATTTGATTTTCATTATAAGCCTAGCTTAGTGGTTCTCAGCCTTCCTGATGCTGCAACCTTTTAGTATAGTTCCACATGTTGTAGTGACTTCAATAATAGTTATTTTGTTTCTACTTTTATAACTGTAATTTTGCTACTGTTTTGAGTTGTAATGTAAATATCCAATAGGCAGGACATCTGATATGTGGTACCAAAGAAGTCGGGATCCAGAGGTTAAGAACCTCTGCCCTCCGTGCTACAATCTGAATTGTTCTCATGTTAAAATGATTAAACAGGGCCTAGAGAAGGAAGCTACTTCACTGGCAAGGATGAAGTCTCAGGCAGACAAGAGGTCATAGTGTGTTAGATCTCTGCTAAGTGAGTTCCATTGACACTGTATTTTACTATTTAGATTGAATGCATTCATTTGTTTATTAGTTTAATATAAAATTAGTTTAGATCAATGCCTTATTCAGCTGTCATCAGAGCTTCCTCCTGCAGCAGATGGGAACAAATACAGAAACTTGAAGCCAGACATTATGCAGACAGACAGACAGACACACAGACACAGAGAAAGAGACAGAGAGACAGAGACAGAGAGAGACAGAGACAGAGACAGAGAGAAACAGACAGACAGACACACACACAGAGAGAGAGAGACAGACAGACAGACAGAGACAGAGAGACAGAGACAGACAGAGAGAAACAGACATACAGAGAGACTGTGGAACACACAGTTCTAAATGAGGTGTCTCCATCAAATCCCTCCCTTTAGAACTCAGGGAACCCCACAGAAGAGAAGGCAAAAGTAATGAGGGAGATAGAGGAGATGGAGGAAACCAGACTCTCTAAAACAATGGAGCAAAGCTCATATGAACTCACAGAAACTGAAGCCGTAATCGCAGGGCCTATACCAGTCTACCACAGGACATTTGCATATGCGTTATAGCTTTCAATCTAACACCTTTGTGAGACACCTGACTGTTAAACAGGTGGGTCTCTGATCCCCATGCCTTCTCTTGGGGCTCTTATTTTTCTGTTGGCTTGGGTGGTCCAGCTCCCATATAATAGTTTTCATTTTATCTTATTATATTTTATTTCGTATGCTCTGTTGTTATACCTTAGTGGCCTGTTCTTTTCTAATGGGATCCAGATGGGAGAGGAGATAGGGAGGAACTGGGAGGAGCATAGGGAGAAGAGACTGTAATCAGGATATATTGTATGATAAACAAATTTGTGTTTAATAAAAGGGAAAAATCAAACGAGTTACTAGATTTTGATCAAATAATTAAAAGTATAATTTTTATGGTTCAAAACATGTATGTTTCAGTTTTTGACACCAAACCTTTCTTGCCTCCCAGAAATCAAAGCGAAGAAGTATTAGCATAGAAGACACCAAGGCACTCCATTCTTGTCACTACCCTTGTTTCTCATCATTTTTCAACTGTCCCAATAATCAATGACTTTGTCATGTGAGAAAGCGAGAAGGAGAAACGATTTCTCTAGCTAGAAGGATTCAATTACATTATCTTCTCCTTCCACTGTTGATCCCGGACAGTCTGGCAGAGAGGTCCCTGCACTCTGATGGGCAGGAACTACATGGCTTGTTCCCACATCCTATTCTTCCTAAGGGACTCAGGGGGCATCATTCATAACATTTGACAAATTACCAAATTTCCTTACCATATATGGAGAATTTAATGTATGAAATATTACATTCTGGGGGTCTGAACACTAATTATATGGGAATCGGTACCTAATGTACATTTTCTTACATTTTGGTGACTTAAAAATAGTGTTCCTCATTGATAAGTGGCTATTAGCCCAAATGCTTGAATTCACCTAGATGCACAGAACACATGAAACTCAAGACGGATGAACAAAATGCGAATGCTTCACTCCTTTAAAAGGGGAACAAGAATACCCTTGGCAGGGAAGAGAGAGGCAAAGATTAAAACAGAGACTGAAGGAACACCCATTCAGAGTCTGCCCCACATGTGGCCCATACATATACATCCATCCAATTAGACAAGATGGATGAAGCAAAGAAGTGCAGACTGACAGGAACCGGATGTAGATCGCTCCTGAGAGACACAGCCAGAATACAGCAAATACAGAGGCGAATGCCAGCAGCAAACCACTGAACTGAGAACGGGACCCCCATTGAAGGAATCAGAGAAATGACTGGAAGAGCTTGCAGGGGCTCGAGACCCCATATGAACAACAATGCCAAGCAACCAGAGCTTCCAGGGACTAAGCCACTACCCAAAGACTATACGTGGACTGACCCTGGGCTCCAACCTCATAGGTAGCAATGAATAGCCTAGTAAGAGCACCAGTGGAAGGGGAAGCCCTTGGTCCTGCTAAGACTGAACCCCCAGTGAACGCGATTGTTGGGGTGAGGGCGGTAATGGGGGGAGGATGGGAAGGGGAACACCCATTTGGAAGGGGAGGGGGAGGGGTTAGGGGGATGTTGGCCCGGAAACCAGGAAAGGGAATAACAATCAAAATGTAAATGGTGTTCCACCAGAGTATTATTAAAAATGCTGAGGCATCTCAACCTAAAATTATTTCTGGGCACAAATGTTAATCTAAGATCCTTATACTCATGTACTTCAATAAAGTACACTTTCTGTGTGTATCTCAGTTCACAACACTGAGCTCAGAGTTATCAGCACTGTGTAACTCATACTTGGATGGAGTCTCAAACACATTTTCCTGTCTATCACAACTCTGTGTCTAGTAACACAGGATAGCACTTCTGCCTTAAGTTTCAGTTCAATATGAACAGCAAAATGTCCAAATAAAGCACAAAAATATACAAAGTCTGGCACTCGATGGACTATAAAAATAGACATCTCCAGAGATGAAACAAGGAAGCAGAAATGCCTTGCTTAACCTTTGTTGGGGGTGAATGCACAAGGCTGTTCACTCTTGTTGGGTACTGTGCACATGCCTGTGAAGGGGGTCACTATTGGAGTTATGGATACACTTTAGTATATGCGTAAATCCTCAAGTATGCAATAAGGAATAATGAAAACTGGGCACGACAAAGCAGCAACTCCTTTCTCCATGAGTCTGTGTGAAGATAATGTTGTACATAAACAATTGTCATCAGGAAGTCTCCACTGTGACAACTGTTACAGATGAACCCACTGACCAGTGCTAAGCCCTGTGGGCAGAAGCTTGAGACACGAAGAGATTTGCATAGTCTTAAGGTATGACCCAGAACACCTTTGTTGACTTCAGAGAGAAAGAAAATACATTGACATTTACTTTAAATCTAATGTTTCATAATTAGTTTGTTCAAGCATTTGCATGGTATTAGTAGATGTTCGCCAGCACACGCAAATGTATGTGTAACAGAGCCCAAATTTTTGTTGCAAAGGGACATCTACATTTTACATTTTCTTAGCAGGTAATTAGCTGGTGTTCCATGGGAGCTGTTGATTTATGTCTGTTGGGTGAAACCTCACACTAGATATGCTTCAAAATAGGACACATTTCCACTAGGAGAGCCGAGACAAGGAGTCAGATGATGTCCTCTCTGACCTCTGCTTGACATGCACTAGGAAGTTACCACACTTGTTAGCATTTGCCTTCCAGAGAGAGGAGGGAGGCTCACAAAACTCAGAAAGCTAATGAAGCTTTCCACTGTGAACCTCGCAAAATGTTTGCGTGAGCTTCCCACTGCAAACAACTGTGGGAGAAAGGAGGCTGGCTCAGGTGAAGCTGTGTAGAATTGTTCCAGGAGCACTAGCACTGTGGCATTCCTGGCTGGACATCCATGTGGGGATGACTTTCCAATGAGGTAGGTGCCCTTGAGTCACCCACACTCTTTAGGCATAGCTCTTGGTGATCAGTTTCCTACTACAGAACTGACTGTGTATGCTTCACTTCTGACCAGGGTATAGCCAGTACAGGGGCTGCTTTGTTCATGCTTAAATCACTAATGGCAATATATTCATTCACAAAATAGAAGCTTAATAACCTAAATCAGAAATGGAACTGGTTAGGACTAGATCCAAGATGTTGTATGTGTTTTGGGCAAACCTTATGCATATTTTCTCATGGGCTAATGGTTGAACTAATAGCATATCTCTGATTGATAATGTCTACACAGATCTCACACAGAAGTGAAAACTGACCTTTTAAAGTACATCTGGGGGAGAAGAGAGATAATCAACCATAAGGGCACTGGCTATTCTTCCAGAGGACTTGGGTTTGATTCATGGCACCCATATAGATGCTCATAATTATCTATAACTCTCACACTAGAGAATCCAGTGTTCTTTTCTAGCCTCTATAGGCAACAGGTATGCATGTGGTAAACAGACATACATGCAGACAAAACACTCATATGCATACAATAACAATTTAAAGTGCATTTGGTTCAAAAGAATGTACTGACTTCATACGTTCATACGTGATCTTAAGGGTGTTATTCATACTCCCAACATTCTGTTAGACATGGTGCTTCTGTGGCCTTGGGAAGGTCAGTGATTGTTGTTGTAAAAATATAAAAAATAAAATGTTGTCTTTTATCCCTGACTTGGTCTACACCACAATGCCCCAAGCTATCTGCTAGATATCTTACCAGAAGCACACATCCCAATTCTGTGGCGGCCCAGACTAACCGCTGCACATTCCCTTAAACTTAAATTGCCACATGAAAGAACACATAACACAATAACCTCTGACCCAATAGATAAGATGTAATTGCCCACCTAAACATACAGAGCCCTATACACATCCATCCCTTAAGAATATTCATACAACATGTAAAGGTACAGCGTGGGATCTTAACGTCAGCCTCCATGTTGTTCCGGGTACTCTGCCTTCCTGTCTCTTCCGTTCCTGTCTCCTCCTCTTCCTTCAAACTTTTCTCCCGCCCACCCTTCCTTCTTGTCCAATGACAGGCCTCGTTCTAGCCTGTGCCTGCCTCACCTGCATGATGACATCATCCCACAGATGATCACTCCAGAGATTTTCTAAAGCAGTTTATCTGGAAAAGCTGGCAGTGCTGGGCTAGGTCCTAAGCACTGTGGCTTCAAGTTGAAGCAAATGCATCCACCAGGTTAGCTGCTGACATTACCAACATCTAAATGCCAGAGGCTTAGCTGTATTTCTTTCCTCATGAGAATGTGTTGCTGATGTTTCTGGTCTGTAATTATTCACCCGAACAGAGGTCTAAGGATGCAGGCTGCTTCCGTTTTACAGCCTTGTCTTCCTACAGAACTTCAGTTCTTGCCCGTCAGTCCTTCAGTTGGTAGGTTTTTTGTTGTTGTTTTTGATTTTTCTTTTTTCTCACTGTGTAGCATCAATAGACCTAGAACTTGCTTTGTAGACTAGGGTGGCTTCAAACTCATGCAGATCTGCTTGTCTCTGCTTCCAGAGTGCTTTTATTGAAGGAACACAGCACCATACCTGCATAACTGATATGTTTATGGGCCAGGGCCAGGGTGGTTTCCTGCCTCTCCACACATTTCTTAGATGTAAGTCAATCATATTTCCACATCCGGATGGGAGGCATTAAATTGGAAATCAGTAAATTGGAAATCTCTGTTCTTTGGAAACTCAGTTATGTCCTTTGATGTTTTGCTGGGGCAGACAAGTGAACAGATATTTTCCTCATGCAGACACATGAAAGGGTATTCAAGCAGACACGTGAAAGGGTATTGAAGGATGCTTTGCTGAGGCAGACCCTGGTGAGAGGATGTTTGGCTGAAGCAGGCATGTGAGAGGACACACGATGTTTAGAAAGAATATAAATGTGTCCAGGGACAGTGGGACAAGGGTGCCTTGGGTCTCCTTGTACTGCTTCACTGGAATCCACTGAAGATGCTCTGGCACTGGTTAGCTTTGCACTGCATTGCTGATCTTCGCTTGTCATAACTTCATAGGGAGTAACTCACCAGAGAACTTCTTGTTGCTGTTTCCACAGACTCCCGTGGTTTATTCTGGGTTGAGCTACAGCTGCTGCTTTATGTGTATGTTTCTTACTCTTCTTAAGACACTTAACACTTTTCCCCATTGTCTTCATCCACTAACACTCAGTAGTGGGGCTGCAGGCTCAGTCAGTGAAGTAACTGCCACACAGCGTCTAGACCTGGGTTCAAATCACTGACACCCACATAAAAGCCAGGGGTCAGCACACCTGCCTTTTACCCTAGTGCTGGAAAGTGGAGCGTACAAACAAGCAGATCCCAGAAACTTGCTAGCTAGTGAATTTATCCAATCAGTTAGCTCTGGACTCAGGGAGAGACCCTGTCTCGTAAGATAATCTAAGGATCATCATTGTGTTAGTTATTTTTCTGTTGCTGTGATAAAACACCATGACCAAGGCAACTTAGAGAAAGAAGAGTTTATTTTGACGTATGGTCCCAGACAAAGGGGTCATACTAGCAGAGGAGGCATGGTGGCAGGGTTACATGGGACGGGGTGTCAGGAGAAGGGAACATGGAGCATACATGAAGTGGAAGCTGGAAGAAGCTAAGAACTTTCAAAGCCATCCTCATTGCTGTACTTCAACAAGACTATACCATGTAAACTTCCCTAAGCAGCTCTACCATTAGGAGACCAAAGGTTCAAACACAGGACCTATGAGGACATTCTAATTTAAGCCAACAGAGTAATTAACCGAATGACCAAATGAAGATCTACTTTGGAACTCAGTCCAGGTCTCCTTGTTAACTTTACAGTGTTTGGGAGTCACAAAACATTTATTTTATTTTTTTACATGTATTCAGGGTGTGTGTGTGTGTGTGTATGTGTGTGTGTGTGTGTGCGCATGTAAGTATTCATGGGCACACAGAAACCGCAGCTCATGTATGGAAGTCAGAGGAAAACTTGCAAGAGTTGATTTTCTTTGTCCTCCATGAGGGTTCTTGGCCTCAAACTCATTCATTCACCTGCTGTCTTAGTTAATGTTCTATTTTTGTGAAGAGATACTATGACCATGGTAAGTCTTACAAAAAGAGAGGATTTAATTTGGTCTTTCTTACAGTTTCAGAGTTTTAGGCTATTTTATCATCATGGGGAGTGGCATACAGGCAGACATGGTGTGCAGAAGAAGCTGAGAGTTCTACATTCTGATCACTGGCCCAGAGAGAAGCTCTGACTTGGCATGGGCTTTTGACACTTCAAGCCACCCCCAGTGACATACTTCTTCCAACAAGGCCATATCTCCTAATCCTTTCAAATAGTGCCACTCCTAGTGAACAAACATTCAAATCTATGACCCCATGGAGGTCATTCTTATTCAACACATCTGGCTTGGCATCGACCAAGCTTTACCTGCAAAGCCATCTCTCCTCTCAACCTCTCATTGTGAATTTTGTTTTCTTACCAATACACTCAGACAAGTACTTTTAGCTACTTAGATTTGTAAGTTTTGCTCCAAATATTCATTTGCTACTCAATTACATGTTACTGCAATGTCTATTCATAGACCTTCTAAAAATAAGCTCAGGTAGATATGAGGCTTAAGGCAATATATAAAAAGAAAGAGATTTAATTTCCTTCTAAATTTAATTGACTTTGAACAACTGGAAAAGGATACTATTCATGCCAATTAAAAGATTACAGGAATTGAAAATAGTGATCTAGGTCCAGCTATCTGGACCTATAGGACTCTTACTAATACATAGGCAATTCAACATTGGAGATGTAGTCTAACACAGTTATCTTTACCCCTAAATACTCTCCTTATTCATTTATCTCATCTCATCTTTTAAATAAGAGCTCTAATTTATATAGCTTTAAATAGACCTATTTTAGAAATGCAAAAGAGACAAAATTTAAAATGCTCATTTCCTTCCTTTCAACAAACACATCCTGTCAAGGTGTGTGTACTCTTGGTCTCTTTTCTCTGTTCAGTTTTATTAAACATACAGATAAAAGTTGTAAAAGTCCATCTTGTTTTAGTTAGGGTTTTACTGCTGTGAGCAGACACCATGACCAAGGCAACTCTGACAAGGACAGCATTTAATTGAGGCTGGCTTACAGGTTCAGAGGTTCAGTCCAATATCATCAAAGCAGGAATATGGCAGCATCCAGGCAAGCATGGTTCAGGAGGAGCTGAGAGTTCAACATCTTGTTCCAAAGGCAAACAGGAAGAGACTGGCTTCCAGGCATCTAGGATGAGGGTCTTAAAACCCACTCCCATAGTGACACACTTCCTCCAACAAGGCTGTACCTATTCCAACAAAGCTCCAAATAGTGCCACTCCCGGGGCCAACCATATTCAAACCACCACAATCTGTTAATATGTCTTCTGTATGTTACTTTTTATTGCTATAATTTCACTTTGAACGTGATGGGAATAAAATAAACTAACAGATTAAAAAGCAACCCCTCTTAGAAAGGGACTCTTGTGTGTCCAAGAAAAGCAATGGGATCTTGAGAGTAGCTAAGGCCATTTAGGTTCTGTGATAGTGTAGCTCAAGGGTTCAGCAAGAGCTCAGCCTCAAACTTATGCTCAAAGTGAACATAATAATAGTTCATGGTGTAGATGAACTTTGGTGGGAAAAATAGTTAATTTTCAGTCAATAGTTCACATATTTATTTGTGAAATAAATTCAGCATCAGTAGTCACTTATCCTGGTCTTATTTTATTGTCCATGGTTCTGGTAGCCCAGATGTCTTTGTAATGTGAATGGTGAGTACTATCATCTACTTCACAGGGCTGTTGGGAAGAGGAAATGAGCACACAGTGAACTATTAGCCCAATACCTATTAGCTATCATGGCGCATGTGTGCTCTGAAAAGAATACACAGTAGTCTTTAATTTCAGAAAAGCCTGAATCAAGAAGTGATGCTCCCTATCTCATTATGTGAGTCTGGTTGTTGTTGTGACCAAATTACCTGACAAAATTAAACTTAGGGAGAAATTATTTATTTGGGTTCTCTGTTTGGGAAGATAAAGTTTACCGTGGAGAAGAGGGTCTGGTGAAGCAGAGTCTTTTAACTCATGGCAGCCAGGAAGTGGAATAAGGGACACAGGAAGGGGCAAGACAAGATAGAGACCCCTCAGACATTCTACTTCAGTGATCTGCTACTTCCTCCTAAAGATTTCACCACTACCAAAAACTTCACTGTCAGCAGGGGACAGAGTAAAAAGTAATAGACATATGAGCTTGTGGGGACATTTTATATTTAAGTCATAGCACCCAGCTTCCCATAAGGAATGTTTGACAGTATCTAAAAGTACCTGCTGATTATAGAGAGCTGCTACTGAGGTCTAGTGGTTAGACTAGTGGGTGATGCTAAATGTCCCACAATGCACAGGGCAGTCATACAAAGAATTATCCTCCCCGTAATGTCAGTATTGCTGGAAAGACTGTAAAACAGTGGTTCTCAGTCTTCCTAATGCTGTGACCCTTTAATACAGTTCCTCATATTGTGGTGACCCCCAATCATAAAATTATTTCATTACTGCTTCATCACTGTACTTTTGCTATGGTTATGAATCATAAGGTAAATATGTAATATGCGGAATCTGATATTCCATCGCCAAAAGAGTCAGGACCCACAGTTGAAAACCATTGCTTTACATTGGTATGTCACAGCTCGGGGTAGGGATTTTGCCATCAAAGTCCCAGGGTTAGAACATAACCTCTCAGATTGTCAGTCTATATAGCCTGGAAAAAGGATTGATTTCAACCAACTGATGTTAGTCGCCTGGGTTGTTGTTGTTGTTGTTGTTTAGATGCAGTATCAATGACTACACTGAATTGTTTGTAGACTGATACACTTAGGTGCTAACCATGTTTGAGGAAGCATTGGTGGAAGGAAGGAAATGGAAAGGAAGGAAAAGATGTAACTATATTATAATTTCAAAAAAAACCCAGAAGTCGGGCAGTGGTGGTGCATGCCTTTAATCCCAGAGCTCTGGAGGCAAAGGCAGACTGATCTCTGTGAGTTTGAGGCCAGCCTGCTCTACACAGTAAGTTACAGAATAGACAGGACTGTTACACAGAGAACCTATTTTGAAAATCCAAAACCAAAATAAAATAAAATAATATTAAAAATAAAATGTTAACCCTTTTCTTGCCTCCATCCTCTGTGACACGTTAATGGACAGATATGTTGTCCATCTCTGTGGTTGGATATGGCTGAGGTTTCAGGGACATAGGTCACTATGATAGTGAAATCCAAAAGAAACTGGGATCAATGGCCATGGTGGCTATTAGCATGAGGAAGCCGATGTTGGCTTCCAGGTTTCCTCAGTATCACAAGTATGTAGTAGCTCTTCTCAGCACTTCTCACCGGTCCCCTACCCTAAACCTCCCTCCCCACCCCCAGCTCCGCCTTCTTCGATAGCTACATTGTTTCTGCTATATGTTCTCTTCCTCTCTTGGTCCCCTCTCTCTGTCCCTGTCTCATTTGCCTGCACTCTCTTTGACTTGCTCTCTTGCTCTTCCCCCGCCTCTTGCCTCTCATGGCCCCACCCAGTATGCTGGCCTAGTCTACTACTTTCTCTACTCTGGACTCTTCCAGAGACCCCTGGCTGTTCTCTTTCTCATTGCTACAATAAAAACCCTTGCCCTCAGCCACGCCTTGGAGCAGGCCATGTCCTCATTTGTTACACTGATCTGCGTGTTTGACCACTTAAAGACAATTTTGGCACTCTTGGGGTAATTTCCCACCACCGAGGCAGCATCTTTGAATGACATGGAAACGAACTCAGTCACTTTGCGTGCTGCTATAATTACCTGCTCAGTTAAAAGTAGCACGATAACCCTGGTCTGCATTTAAGATCAAATTGAAACAACAGTTTAACGTTCAAAAGATCACACTATTGATTTCAGATGCTCACACAGGTGAATGGAACTACATTGAAATCTGAGAATCCAAAAAAAAATCAGGTCTGATTGTGGACCAAATACAGGATAAACTGAAAAGATTAAAGTTTTCCTGAGAGACAAGTGATCTAACTATAAGATCATAAAAAGGAAGCATAAAAGCATTTGAGAGGCTATATGAGGGCAGGGTAATTTGATGGACAAGGAAGTTGAAGGAATAATAACTTTTTGTTTGTGGGTCAAAGCTTGCACAGTGACTAGGTGCCCCTCTCCCACCCCGAGTCTTCTTTGAAGAGTAAAGATTAAACACAGTGAAATCTATAGAGTGAGAAACCCGACACGTCCTGCATTGGGCAGATTGGAAACAGACAGCTTGTAGGCTATCACCGGGTTATCAAAGCACGGGGCTGGCATCTCCCTTCTTTTCCTGGCCGAGCCTGTTTACTTCTATTCTCTTTGTTCCACCGGGTGCCACTTGTTTTATGATGTCTATGAGCCCTCAGTAGATGGCTTCTGTCAGAGGACAGCCTTATCACTTACCACAGCATCTCCCTGCATGCCTTATTGTCAGGTCAGCTTTCCAGCTTCCTACCAGTTCCTGTGGGTTTCCACATCCTCAACTCCCTACAATCCACACACTGGCGTGGACTGCCTCCTCCCAGTTTCGTTTTCTAACTGTAGACTTCGAATTCCTTCCCATTCTTATTTCTCTCCACTGAATGGACTTTAGAGGGGGAAGATAGATAGGCACATGACTGCCCATCCCGATCCTCTTAGGTCACAGAGCTTCTGTGGACTAGATTGGTCTTTACATTCAAGTTCTAACGTAGTCTGAGCATGCAGTCTGGGCTTAACCTAGCACCTTTTGCTGGTATGATGTCGGAGCCTTTTGCTTTTCTCTTTTCCACTAACAAACACAGAGAGAGAAGCCCCTTTCTTTGCAGATGGGTGAATGTCAGTAAATAGAAATACCAAAGCTCTCTGCGGTAGACATTTGAATTTTATGCCTTCTTTATTTGTTAGAATCTAACAGCCACTGGGGAGAAATCTTTAAGTCTCTGCCTCCTGCTTGCTTTGTATTGTTTTTTTAACTGTTTAAGGTGACAGTTGATGTGGACACCAGAGTCAGAGAGTGTATATATATCAAGGACGCTCTTTTCTCTGTAGTACACCACAGCATTTTAGGTGTATACTATAGGTTAAGTGTTCACATACAGAGGCCTGGCTCCTATGCTGCCTGTTAGATTTTCTGAAGGTAGAATTTGAAATGTTTGTTATTTATTTATTTATTTGTGTGTGTGTGTGTGTGTGTGTGTACACGCACGCGCGTGCACACATGTGTGCATGCGTGCATGTGGCACACTTGTTGGTGCCTGAGGTGAGAATAGGTGTGTTCAATCCCCTGAATCTGGAGTTACAGGTTTTCTCACAACATTCCCCTTGAGCCGCTGATGTAAGTGCTGGGAACTAAAGCCAGGTCCACTGGAAGAGGAACTCCTGATCTTAACTGCTGAACATCTCCTGCTCCTGAAGGTGGAGTTGTTTTTTTTTTTCCAATATGTTTCATATTTATGAGCCTGGCTCAGCTCAGGAACGTGGTTGTTTCTTAACACAAGCTCGCTGAAGCAAAGGAGCGATTGTTTCCCTCCTTCTCCGGGCGGGCTCTTTGCCAAGTGTATAACAATTCTCCTTTCTCTGGAAACTCGAACTTGGTGTTTGCTAGTCCTTCCTTGAATTCCTGCACCCCCCCCCCCCCGCTCACACTTAACTGACTAGAGGTGAACTGAACTGTTTCCAGGTTACACTCGCTTTCTTAAGATTGAGAAACTGAGAGCCAGTCTACATGACTAAGCCCAGATCACACAAAAGGCAGGAGCTCTTTCTAACCATTCTGGAAGTGAAGAGTAAGGGAAGCCAGCCTTCCAAAGCTGAAAAGCAGAGGTCACCACACAGGGAAGAACAGGCAAAAATAGGGTGAGAGCCCAGAGGCATTCCAACCCATTTCTGCTTTGGCTGTATTTCTCCAGTGTCCGTAAGACGCCTTTATATTCTTATAATAAATTCCCTTTAGTATTAAAGTGGATTCAAGTTGCTTTTCCATAATTGTGCCAAAAAATCCTCCATTATATTAAACATCCAGATTTCCCATTTCAATGAAGGAAATTATACTTGGCAGAAAAATAATGATCAGAAATGGTTTTAAAATTATGAACGTGACTGGAGATTGTTCTCGTTCGGTGATACGGAGTTTGCCTTTCATACCCAGGGCTCTAGGTTGTCCCTCAGCACGGAAGGAAATAAACAAGAAACCCAAAACCTCGTAAACAAGTCCGGGATTCTTGTAGTATTAAAATGGATTTGGATTTCAGAGCAGTGGTAAAGCAGTACCCGGGGGCTTTGTGCGTTCTTGGCTTTGAAACAATAGGAAGAATTTGTTCCCTTAAGATAAAGAAAGAAAAATAATAAAATGTCTGAACTCACCACAGATAACATTAAACTATAAAGCCAAGAGCCTGGCATTTGAGTAGGGTCCGTGAGACACACACATTTATTTTATGTTTCTGCCATTTTGTCTTCCTGCTACACCCATTGCCACTGCCATCTTCCATCTCATGGTGTCCTGAGCTCCTACTCACCTGAACATGCAGCCATCACTTCTTGTGAGAACTCCAGCAGCAGCCATATATAGGGAGCCTGTTGACAGGTGCCCTAGCTATCCATGATTCAGCTCCTGACGAGGCCGCTCCCAACAAGGCCAGTGACCTTCTCAGCTTCCTAGCTGTCCTGTCACCGCTTCCAAGTGAAACTTTTAATGACTGTGTTTACTTTGTTTTTTGTCATGTCCCACACCTGTCTAGCCTCATCCCATCCTCCACTCCCACCCTGTCCATACCTTGACAGGGGTTCACTTTAGACCCATGTCTTGTCTGCGTCCTTTCCTCTGGGGCTTTGACGCATGTTATTTCTTCTCCTGGAATACTTTTTTTTTCCTGTCACCCAGCTTTGTTTGACCCCTTTCACTAGAATTCCTGCCAAGACAGGACTATGCCTCCAGTTGTTTTGGTGACAGCAACAGACAGTATATGTAGTTCTGTAACAGTGTCAGCAAGTTTCACTGAGATAATAAACACATGGAAAGGTAGACCAAGAAAAAAGTGAGCAGAGAAAAAGCTGTCTTCAACTTGGCTCGGTTTTCAAACACTGAGCGCATAATTCAGTTTTTACTGTTTCTTTGTGGGTCATGACCCCTTTAGGGGCTGAACAACCTTTACATAGGGGTCGCCAATGACCATCAGTAAATACAGATATTTACATTATGATTTGTAACAGTAGCAAAATGACAGTTATGGAGTAGCAATGATAATAAGTTTGTGGCTGGGGGATCACTACAATATGAAGGACTGTATTAAGGGATCACAGCATTAGGAAGGTTGAGAACCTCTGCTGTAGAGAATATATGACTCGTGAGCGACATCATTAATAGTGGGAATATCTCTTTTACAATTAAGGAGGTAAGCACTGTCATATAATACCTTATTACTGTTAGCTTTGGTCCTAGCCAACCTATAGTAGTGGTGTGTGTGTGTGTGCATGAACACAGCATATTTATGTATATTGGCCTCTTGTGGGCCAGGTGTCAGTGTTGGGTTTATTTATTTATTTATTCATTCATTTATTCATTTACTTATTTATTTATTGAGACAGGGTCTTCCACTAGACCTGGAGCCCACTGATTTGGTCAGTTTAGCCTGGAGATCCAGAAATCTGTTTTCTCTTTCCCCACACTAGAGCTCACAGATCTGCATTGCTTTAGTGCCTGGAGTATGACTGCTGGGGCTATGAACTCGTCTCCATGTCTGTGTGGCAGGCACATCACTGAGCCATCTCCTTAGCCATTATTGAAGTCTTACATCTTTGACACAGTGATTTAATCTTTGGAGTCTGCGTTCCTATGTCTTGAGAGGTAAGCCAGGGATGTGGAGGGAAAGAGGACACCAATAGTAAGTAACTCTCAGAGTTGCAATAGGCCCTTGGAGTCATTGTTTAGGTCTGCAGTTCTGACAGTCAGCATGAGGTCGGCAGACTGACTGAATGGAGAGAGTCACGGGGACCTTCCTCTTCTCTACATATATAACTGAGAGCATGTAAACCTCCATAGAGGGCAGCCAACCCTGCTAGGGGAAGACTTCTCTCCCCTCCAGACTACAGCAGTCACCATGTGCTTGGTGAGACTTTCTGTAAACACTTCATGGTAAGAGGAGGAAGATGAAAGATTCCAGAGTTTCAGGATTACTCTAAAGTTTCCTGATAAGGAGAGTGAGGGACTTGTAGAGTGATGACAGACATTGATCACCAAAGAGAAAGGTTGAGAATCTTTAGGCAGTGAAGGAAAAGGACTGGAGAAGACATAGGAGGCCTGCCCGGGACCCAGGGTCATATAAGCCAGCTGCTTCTGGTCACCAGGCTGTCTGACAAACATTCCCATAGTAAAGTTTGGTAGATTGGCTACTTCAGGTAAATCTTTGTAGATAGTTTTCTTTTGGAACGAGTAGTCTGGCTGAGATGTTAAGGAAAGACTAACACCTAGAAAATACTCAGTTATACAATTACGTTGTCATGATTCATTTTCATGAAATGAGCTAAGACCATCTATTCTGGAAAAATGCTTCATCGTTAAAATTCCAATAAAATAAAAGCTGGAGATGTAGTTCAGTTGGTGGAATATTTGCCTGGCTTGCAAGAAACTCTGGTTTAATCTGGTTTAAACGGGGCACCATCTTGTAATTCTAGCATCCACACTCAGGAGAGAAAAGCAGGAAGATCAGAAGCTCAAGATCATCTTCAACAACACTGCAAGCTCTAGACCAGCCTGACTGACACAACACTCTCTCACATATAGAAAACCAAACCGAAAACAACAAACAAACAAAAAACAAAAAATGAAAAACCAACCAAACGAAAAGCAAACAAAACCAACCAAACAACAACCAAAATAACAAACAAAAACCTCAACAAAGAACATTTTCTGAAATTAAATACAAAATGCCTGCAAATGCTGTCCATGCAGCAAGAATAAGAATCCTGATGAGAATGGATCTTCAAGAATTCATCTGCACCTTCCCTTTCACTCAGGGGGTGGCCTCTTATTTGCAGCCATGGGAAGGAATCAGTGAACCAAACACTTGAAACCAATTTGCTGGTTTTCGAAGAGGTTATTGATTCTCACAGCGGGCATCTGCTTAGAAAACTTCATTGTTTAACTCACCGTGTGGATGATTCGTGCCACACACTATTTTAAGGCCGGCAGATTGAGCATAGTGTATATTCTGTCCTGGCTTTATTGGTGTCTTCAGAGGAGTTGAGAAATGTTTAACAGATTTGATTGTTGCCTTGAGTTAAAAATATCTGTATGTGCTCCAGAGGAAATGTCTGATTTGGTGATAGATACTTACTATAAGCATGTGCCTTGCTTTGAGAGAGGATGGTGAGAGAGACATTTCTGGGCGCTTTTACAGTGCTGAGAAGACAAGATTTATAAACACACAATTAAGTAAATATATCTTTGGGTCTTTTTTCATGTGTGAAAGTATAACTGCTTGAGACGTTGGTGATTTATGGCTTTCCAGAAACCCTATTCTTCATATAGTAGAGTCATAGTTTAGTGACCTTAATTTTCACTCTTCCAGTAAAAGGCAGCTTCCTTTTTTCACCACCAGAAAAGAGGACAGAAGAGGTCTGGGGACACCCGTGCTCACTACAGGATCTCGTGTGGTTTGATTTGTTTGTTTTACCGCATAGTAAAAGTTCAAGTAAGTACCAGTCAGCTTTGAGTGGGTGAGAATGACCAGAAGCTCAGCATGTTTGAGGTTAGTTCCTGCTCTGCGTTTTATGGAAGCTGAGGGTGGGGCATGTAGCTCACTGGGAGAGCACCTGTTGAAATTCAATTCCAGCATTGAGAAAATGAAACAGAATAAAATGATGAGATACAAGGCATGTATATAAAATGATTATGGTACAAACTACTCTCACACTTGCTTCCTCTCATGACTTTCTACCCTCCTACTTTCCTGCAGAATGTTGTTATTACCCCAGGAAAAGCACCTTCCAACAGGAAGCCTGACATTTTGAAGCAATCCGAGTTGCCTGATGAGTAGGAAGAAATTATTTCTTTCTCACGGACCATGAGTAAACGGATCGTTACAAGCCAGTTGGCGATCACAACCTTAACACAAGCAGGATGTCATCTGTGACTAGGAGAGTTTCTTTCTGCCTAATGGGGAGTGGCATCTTTGTTTCCTGGCCCTTACCTGTGAGCTCTTGTGGTAGGAGAAAGTCATCCCTGTGCCTTATTTATAATAGCCAGAAACTGGAAAGAACCCAGATGCCCTTCAACAGAGGAATGGATACAGAAAATGTGGTACATCTACACAATGGAATATTACTCAGCTATCAAAAACAACGACTTTATGAAATTCGTAGGCAAATGGTTGGAACTGGAAAATATCATCCTGAGTGAACTAACCCAATCACAGAAAGACATACATGGTATGCACTCATTGATAAGTGGCTATTATCCCAAATGCTTGAATTACCCTAGATCCCTAGAACAAACGAAACTCAAGACGGATGATCAAAATGTGAATGCTTCACTCCTTCTTTAAATGAGGAAAAAGAATACCCTTGGCAGGGAAGGGAGAGGCAAAGATTAAAACAGAGACTGAAGGAACACCCATTCAGAGCCTGCCCCACATGTGGCCCATACATATACAGCCACCCAATTAGACAAGATGGATGAAGCAAAGAAGTGCAGACCGACAGGAGCCGGATGTAGATCGCTCCTGAGAGACACAGCCAGAATACAGCAAATACAGAGGCGAATGCCAGCAGCAAACCACTGAACTGAGAATAGGTCCCCTGTTGAAGGAATCAGAGAAAGAACTGGAAGAGCTTGAAGGGGCTTGAGACCCCATATGTACAACAATGTCAAGCAACCAGAGCTTCCAGGGACTAAGCCACTACCTAAAGACTATACATGGACTGACCCTGGACTCTGACCTCATAGGTAGCAATGAATATCCTAGTAAGAGCACCAGTGGAAGGGGAAGCCCTGGGTCCTGCTAAGACTGAACCCCCAGTGAACTAGACTATGGGGGGGAGGGCGGCAATGGGGGGAGGGTTGGGAGGGGAACACCCATAAGGAAGGGGAGGGGGGGATGTTTGCCCGGAAAACAGGAAAGGGAATAACACTCGAAATGTATATAAGAAATACTCAAGTTAATAAAAAAAAAATCAAAAAAAAAAAAAAAAAAAAAGAAAGTCATCCCTGTGAACCTGCAATCAACACAAGCTGGGGGCCTTTCTGATGAAGGATTATTTTTAGGAACAAAATCCAAAGCTTCGCCAGGGGAAGCAATTAGCAAAGAAAAGAATCAAGGTTCTGCTTCTCTCAAACATCTGTGTCGACAGAAACAAAAACAAAACACAAATGGCCACAACAACAGAGTTATTTCTGTTTGGGGTCCTGCAGTGAGGGGGAGGATAGGAGAGCATCTTCTAAACTTCAGAAAGAGGAGAATAGAAACAAACAGACACAAAAATCACTGGCATATTTTACCCAAGGAGTGAGTTGGGGATTGGAGGTGAGCAAGCCGGACTGGGACATGCATCCCAGCAGGCTGAGGTACATGAGGACAAGCAGCTTGTCAAGCCTGCAGCCTCAGATTGCAGCCCTTACCCCATGGTTTAGGCAAAGGCTGTGTGGCAGGTCACCAGCCACATAACTGTCATGACAGCTGTGTGTCTTATGCATTGAGGATTGAAGCTTAAGGTCCTTCTGTTGAATTTCTTAAGGAAGCTTGCAGAGAATCCTCAGGGATGTGACCCCTGGGGAGGCAGGAGTCTCCCTTTACAGATGTTAAGATTTCCCTTGTCTTCTTAGCACCTCCAGCCCAGTCTACAGCAGCCACTAAGACATGAAATGCTGAGACAAAACAGCTGAGAGGAGCCTTTCATTTCTGCAGATGGAGAGACGGAATAGTATTTCCAAAGTCAGAGTAAGTTTAAGGGGGTGTACAGGACCCTGTTCCAGGATAATATTTTTAATAATTGACACCCATACCGCAACAGCTCTTTGCTTCTCCCCTCTAATCCATTCAGGAGAAAAGTTTCATCAGAGATCAGGAAAGACAGGCTTTGGCTATAAAGTTAAGGCCCTAAGGACAGTTGGTTCAGAAATTGTGCGGGTTCCAGCTATGGCAGAAGGTGAGATTTGAGGAGGTACAGATGGTCCAGGGAGGACAGAGGAAAAGAAGGAGAGCTGATGCGTGCTGGAGGGAAGAGGGACAGAGAGGAAAGGAGGCTGAGGGGATGAAGGAAAAGCAGAGAGCACTCAGGGGCTGCGGCCCTTTTCTGCTCTGAGAAACACTCCGCTCTGGTCCCCAGAAGTAGTCAGTATCCAGATGGCTTGGTGTTGTCACTCGTTCCTAAGTAGAACCCAATGTGAGTGGAAACCTGAAACCCAAAGTGGGTGAGTGCTGTGTAGGGAGCACGTGATCTCAGCCAACCCCAAGGGGCAGTGCACACTGTAGCACAGCATGCAAGTTTGTGAGTGTGCCTTCTGTGCTCAGAGTGTCACCAAAAAGGTGACAAAGGATCCGGAGAGTTTCCTAGAAGCTCTGTGGTATGAAGGCTGTAATGTAATCTGCCCTGTTGTACTCATAGTCAGAGAAAGTGTGTCAAATCTGGGAGAGTCCTGGGCAGGAGACAGCATGATTGTTGAGATCCACCCACCAGCTAGCAGGACATTCTAGCCAAAGCTGCAGCAGCAGGAGGAGGGGAGAGAGAGAGAGAGAGAGAGAGAGAGAGAGAGAGAGAGAGAGAGAGAGAGAGAGAGAGAGAGAGATCCCTCCATTGTTCCATTGTCCCGGTACAAACGATAGGAATGCACATATAGATTTGAGTGACTTTATGACTCTTACACTGAAGGTAGGCCTGGATTAATGAGTCATTATGGAAATATAAAGTTAAGTCTCTTTACAATTGTGTTTCCAGACTGAGGTGTGAACTCAGAAGTAAAGTTATTCAACAAATTGATAAGGATGCTGGAGAGATGACTTAGTAGTATTTGCTGCTTTTCCAGAGGACCAAGGTTCCATTCCCAGCACCCACCTAGGGTGGCTCACAGTCAAGACTCAGCTCCAAGGGATCCAATGCCCTCTTCTGGTCTTGCAGGCATCCAAATACACGTGGCATTCCTGCATACAGACATACAGACATACAGACACACAGACACACACACACCACACACATACATACACACCACACACACATACACACACACATGCACACATACACACCACAACACACACATATGTACACACACACCACACACACACATACACAC
Organism: Rattus norvegicus; assembly: GCF_021556685.1. Classification (NCBI taxonomy): domain Eukaryota; kingdom Metazoa; phylum Chordata; class Mammalia; order Rodentia; family Muridae; genus Rattus; species Rattus norvegicus. The sequence continues at coordinate 237,526,289 of NC_141534.1, read as the reverse complement.
ACCCACCACACACACACACACCACACACACACATACACACACATGCACACACACACCACACACACCACACACACACCACACACACACACACACACATGCACACACACCACACACACACCACACACACCACACACACCACACACACACACATACACACACACATGCACACACACACCACACACACACACATACACACACACACCACACACACCACACACACACCACACACACACACATACACACACACATGTATACACACACGTGCACACACATACACCACACACACACCACACACACAAATACGCATGATAAAAACATATCTCAAAGGTCTCCAAGAACATGTGTTTCACAAGTCAGCCAGCCTTACAGCCTGAACTACCCCAGAAGCTCTGTTTTCGTTCATTTAATCCCTGAGCAACATCCAGCAGGTCAGTTTATTTCTGTTCTACTGACAGATAAATGCAGGCTCAGTGGAATGAGGCTGGAAGAACCCTGTAACTGTGTGGCTTGGCCTGACACAGGTTGTTCCAACATTTTTGGGCATCCCTCCTCAAATCCTCCATCAACACAACTTCCCTCTGTCTTGTGCATGTCTTTATGGTGACCGACTTGTTGGCTTTTGTTCAGACCATTTCTAATTTGGACACTGCCCCCTTCTTTCTGTCCCTTTGACATCTTTTCCATTTTCTAGGCATTGTTCAAACCTACCAGTTCGTAGACATCTGCCTACCAGCCCCATACGCATCCCTTGAGCAGCTGTGCATCCTCAGGGCTTGGTTAAGCTCACGTCAGCTACCAAAGTGGGAACCCCAGAGGTGTTCTGACTGTACAGCGCCTTAGCATCCTGAGCTGGCCGATGGTCGTAGGCCTTGTATGTGTGTGTCAAATGGGATTAAAGCCAAAGTTCTGAAACATGGATTTAGTGTGGACTGGAGCTTGACCATGTGTTTAGTCCCATGCTGCTTTCTCTTTTTTCCAACCTGCTCCTCTCTCTCTCTTCCTCAATCCCCCCCCCCTCGGTCTCTTAAACAACAAAATAGTTTAAGGAATTTCCCAATGAAGAGTGACATGACCACCTAGCTTCTGTAATATCCACTCTCTTGTACATGTGTTCTTATATCTACCCATCTGCCAACCCTATCATCCAGCCTTGCTGCCTTTCAAACTCATCCAATGCCTGGGAGCGCTTTGGACCAGATGTGGGATTAATTCCCTTTCTCAATCCATCTGTATATGGCTTTGATTATGTTTTTTTGATTATGTTTTGATCTTAACCTGTGTCTGACTCCCCCTTTCTAAATTGGAGGTGGGTAGCAATGCCTGATTCGTAGAGTATGGTGAAAGCCATGTGAGATGGAACAAATACAGGATCTTAGACCTGGTATTCGATCAGTTAATGTGAGGGGAGTGGTGGGACACAATGTCCTCCCCCTCCCTCCCAGGTCTGGGACCTGGTGTGTGTTCAACTAATGGAGGCAGGGGCAGGGGGTGGGGACACAATGTTTCCACCATCTGCACACTTTCTAGCAATTTGGGGTTTAGGTCATCTTAGTCTCTAGGCCCTGAAGAAAAAGAAATGCATGGAGGCTGTTAATCTTAGGCCCTTTTTGATTATGAGGAAGAAGTTTCTGGTTCTATATAATGAAGTGAAGTGACCTGCTTTAGGCTTGGAAACTGCATTAGAAATCCCTGCTTCCCCCACCCTACTCTAGGAGCCACAGAACCACAGATCATTTGCTTAAACCCAGATAAGACCAGGGCAGAGTCAATGCTTGTCAAACTATAGAACTTTGTTGGAACTTGAGAAGATTAAGGGAGAATGTCAGAGCTCTTCGCAGCCATAAAATCTGGTTCCAGAGTCCCTTTATGCTGGGATTTGCGTATTTCAGAATATAAGCCTTCATTACAAAGATCCTCTAAGGAACATCCCTATTATGAAGCCATCTTTTAATTAGGCTTCAGATCATCTTGCCCCTAAAATGGCCCTGCTGAGTGATGGCTGGAGACTGCAGAATGAGGTCATGTTCTTTGGGGCTTTAGACCAAAGGGTGTTTAGGACATTGGAAGGTTGGTAAAAGAAAGCCTCCTTCCTATTTCCTGTCTGTATAACCGCTATGCCCATGCCCATGTTCAGCCCTCACAACTTCTGGCATGCCCTTTAGCCAATCACATCGCAGATATAATGGTGCGAATACTCACATTTTGGATTCATGAACTGTGGTTCATTCATATGAAGTCTTCTGTGGCACGTGCAGAAATCAGGCCTGCTAACTTCAAATTTGTGTTCGTGGGTGGCAGGAAGAGTTGTCCCCAGGTGAGCTGGAAAATGTCTCATGCCCTTAAAAATCCCCTCAAATTATTTCAGCCTCTTAGCTTGGTGCACAGTGGCACACCCCCTTAACTGCAGCATCTGGGAAGCAAAGGCAGGTGAATCTCTAGGAGTTCAAGGCCAGCTTGGTCTACATAAAGAGTTCCAGGGCAGCCGGTACTACATAGAGAGGCCCTGTCTCAAAACTAAACAGATAAATAAATAATTGCCTCTTGATTCTACATGTGTATAGATCTTCCCAATAAAATCAATGAATGATGGGGTGTGTCTGTTTCGAAAAGATGCAAATTTTGTTTTGTATTTTTAATTGTGTGTGTGTGTGTGTGTGTGTGTGTGTGTGTGTGTGTGTGTGTGTGTAGAGGGGGTAGGTACATGAATGTGAGTTCACTTCTCCTGGATGACAGAAGAGGGTCCAGCATCCTGCCAGAGCTCAAGTTACGGGCAGTTTTGAGCTACACTATGTAAGGGCTGGTCCTAAGAACTTGGGTCCTTATAGGATCAGTACATGCTTTTAACCACTGAGGCATCTCTCCAGCTCCTAAGTAAGTGGCTTTTTTTGTGTGGAGTTGTTGTTGTTGTTGTTGTTGTTGTTGTTGTTGTTGTTGTTGTTGGAGGGGGAGAGGAGGAGGAGGAGGACGAGGAGGAGGAGGAGGAGGAGGAGGATGAGGAGGAGGAGGAGGAGGAGTAACCCAGAGCCTTCCATAACCTAGGCGACTGAACATTCTGCAACTGTTGCCCTTTGCAGCCCCGAGCACGTCTTTTAGATGCCAAGTTTTGGTTGACCTTTTCATTTTCGGCTTTGTTTCTTTTTTCAACTAAGAGAAAACTAATAGAAAAAAAAAGATTGGGGAACTTTCTGAGATGGAATAGATTGGATGAGAAATAGAAGTAAGGGAAATGCAAGGAACCCAAGGAGACTGAATAAGTAAAGCAGTGCGCTGAGGTTATCGCAGCTGCTGGGAAAATGCTGGGGTTATCAGCAAAGGGTACAGCCTCGGATGCAAAGACAGGCATACAGAGGGAAGGAGTGCACTTGATCCATTTGAATAATACATCTTTCACATTTCATTACCCCAGACAACCGCCAGGCTGGTGCCATTGGGACAGAATTATAATTGCTCATACTTGGTGAATTATCTTCCTAGTCAAAGTAGCATTATTGGATACCTTCAACTCCTCAAAGTTTCAGTCAACAAGCTAGTCACAGACCATTTGGAGGAAAAGGAAGACCCTGTTGTCTAAGAATCTAGTGATATCATATGCTGCTGGTTAGATATTCTTTTTAAAGATGTAATATTGTAAAAGCTCTCTGGGTGTTAGTTGCTTAGAAAGCACTCTGTACATGATCATGCAATAGTTCAAAAAAGATTCATTTTGCTGTATGCATGTGTGTGCGTGTACATGCATGCGTGTGTGTGTATTTGTGTGTGTGTGTGTGTGTGTGTGTGTGAGAGAGAGAGAGAGAGAGAGAGAGAGAGAGAGAGTGAAAGAGAGAGACAGAGACAGAGACAGAGTATGCCAGTTATGTTTGAAAGGTGACTGTAGGGCAACTGACGCTAAACATGGCAAAATTTCAGGTAAAGTGTAATTTTACACATTTTCTCTTGTGTGCACACTTTTTTCTTTTTTATTTTATTAGATTTTTTATTTACATTTCAAATATTATCCCCCTTCCCAGTTTCCCCTCTGGAAACCCCCTATCTCATCTCCCAACCCCCTGCTTCTATGAGGGTGCTCACCTACCCACCCACTCACTCACACCTTCCCGCCCTAGCATTCCCCTACACTGGGCCACTGAGCCTTCACAGGACCAAGGGCCCCTCCTCCAATTGATGCCCACAAGGCCATCCTCTGCTACACATGTGGCTGGAGCCATGTGTCACTCCATGTGTGTACTCTTTGGTTGGTGGTTTAGTCCCTAAGAGCCCTGGAGGTTCTGGTTGGTTAATATTGTTGTTCTTCCTATAGGGTTGCAAACTCCTTCAGCTCCTTCAGTCCTTTCTCTAACTCCTCTATGGGGGACCCCATTCTTAGTCAAATGGTTGGCTGCTAGCATCTTCCTCTGTATTTGTCAGGCTCTGGCAGAGCCTCTCAGGAGACAGCTTATAAGGCTCCTGTCAGCATGCACTTCTTGGCATCCTTAATAGTGTCTGGGTTTGGTGACTGTATATGAGATGAATCCCCATGTGGGGCAGTCTCTGGATGGCCTTTCCTTCAGTCTCTGCTCCACACTTTGTCTCCATATCTTTTCCTGTGAGTATTTTGTTCCCCTTCTAAGAAGGACTGAAGCATCCACATTTTGGTTTCCTTCTTGAACTTCATGTGGTGTGTGGATTATATCTTGGTTAATTCGAGCTTTTGGGCTAATATCCACTTATCAGTGAGTGCATACCATATGTGTTCTTTTGTGACTGGGTTACCTCACTCAGGATGACATTTTCTAGTTCCATCCATTTGTCCAAGAATTTCATGAAGTCATTGTTTTTGATAGCTGAGTAGTAGTCAATTGTGTAGATGTACCACCCTTTCCATATCCATTCCTCTGTTGAAGGACATCTGGGCTGTTTCTAGCTTCTGGCTATTATAAATAAGGCTGCTATGAATATGGTGGAGCTTGTGTTCTTGTTATGTGTTGGAGCATCTTTTGGGTATATGCCCAGGAGTGTTATAGCTTGGACTTCAGGTAGTACTACGTCCAATTTTCTGAGGAACCTCCAGACTGATTTCCACAGTGGTTGTACCTGCAATCCTATGAACAGTGGAGGAGTATTCCTCTTCTCCATATCCTTGCCAGAATCTGCTGTCTCCTGAGTTTTTGATCTTGGCCATTCTGACTGGTGTGAGGTGGAATCTCAGGGTTGTTTTAATTTGCATTTCCCTGATGACTAAGGATGTGGAACACTTCTTTAGGTACTTTGTGGCCATTCAATATTTATCAGTTGAGAATTCTTTGTTTACCTCTGTACCCCATTTTTAACAGAGTTATTTGATTCTCTGGAGTCTAACTTTTTAAGTTCTTTGTGTATATTGGATATTAGCCCTTTCTTGGATGTAGGATTAGTAAAGATCTTTTCCCAATCTGTTGGTTGCCATTTTGTCCTAATGACAGTGTCCTTTGCTTTACAGAAGCTTTGCTATTTTGTGAGGTCTAACTTGACTATTGTTGATCTTAGAGCATAAGCCATTGGTGTTCTGTTCAAGAAATTTCTCCCTCTGTCCATGTGTTCAAGACTCTTCCCCACTTTCTTTTCTGTTAGTTTCAGTGTATCTGGTTTTATGTGAAGGTCCTTGATCCACATGGGCTTGAGCTTTGTATAAGGCAATAAGAATGGATCAATTTGCATTCTTCTACATGCTGACTGCCAGTTGAACCAGCACCGTTTGTTGAAAATGCTGTCTTTCCTCCACTGGATGGTTTTAGTCCTTTGTCAAAGATCAAGTGACCATAGGTGTGTGGGTTCATTTCTGGGTCTTCAATTCTATTCCATTGATCTACCTGACTGTCTCTACCAATACCATGCAGTTTTTATCACTATTACTCTGTAATACTGCTTGAGGTTAGGGACAGTGATTCCTCCAGAAGTTCTTTTATTGTTGAGAATAGTTTTCACTATCCTGGGTCTTTTGTTCTTCCAAATCAATTTGCAAATTGCTCTTTCTAACTTTATGAAGAACTGAGTTGGAATTTTGATGGAGATTGCATTGAATCTGTAGATCACTTTTGGCAAGATGGCCATTTTTACTATATTAATCCTGCCAATCCATGAGCATGGGAGATCTTTCTGTCTTCTGAGCTCTTCTTCGATTTCTTTCTTCAGAGACTTGAAGTTCTTGTCATACAGATCTTTCACTTGCTTAGTTAGAGTTGCACCAAGACATTTTATATTATTTGTGTCTATTGTGAAGGTTGTCATTTCCCTAATTTCTTTCTCAGCTTGTTTAAGCTTTGTGTAGAGGAAGTCTACTGATTTGTTTGAATTAATTTTATATTTAGCCACTTTGCTAAAGTTGTTTATCAGGTTTAGAAGTTCTCTGGTGGAATTTTTGGGTTCACCTGGCAGTGGTGATGGCTCCGATTCAGTGTAATATGGAATTTATAAGAGAGAATATAGAAGATTTTCAACTTTCAACAGTTTCCTATTTTTGTTAATAGTTGCCACCCAGAGCTGATAAGCATGTGCAGAATTCTAGGAGGGACCTACTTTCCTGAGCATGCCTAGCTTCTGAGAAAGAAATAAGACCCACATAACTAACGTAAGTTGATGCTCACTGTTCTCTCTACCTTACAATCTTAGTCACATCTAGAAACCAGCAATTTGGACCATGTAGGGCACCATCCCCTCACACTATGCGTGGGACTGATGGCAGCCAGCAAACCTTCTCCACACTCATTGCCACAAGTGCTGGTGTTCCTTGTTCCTAGTAAGATTCATGACCCTAGTGTCACCTGAAACACTTCCTTCTCTACACTTCATACGCTTCTACCTTTTTCATAACAATATATTGAAGACCCTAGTAAATATCTTACAAAATAAGACAGCTGATAATAATCTATATCTCTCTATATAAGTTAACAATCTATATGTCTAGATCCTGGGTCAAAATAAAAAGTAAAGTAGAAGAAGGGATTAGAGGAAGCATCTCAGTTAACCTGATTTAACTTTTCAGACATTCTGTTTTATTTAAGCTTCCACTGTCTGGTAGGTATTGTCTGGTATGAGAACCAGATGGATGATCAATTAGTGCTTCTTTATATGGAAGCACAGTATATCATTGTAAATATGTAGGAGATCTAGCTGGCTGGTGGCTCTTGCTGGGGCAAAGGTCTCTTCCTACCACCAGAAACATCTGTTTGGGGATGTCACCTACATAGCTGAGGTCTATAGCAGAGTATAAACTGAACTCCTGCCTAATCATGTAAATATTATTGCCGAAGTGAGAACATGCATAGGGCTGCCAGGGTGATCCAGATGCAGAAAGTCCCAGGTCTTTTTATGTGAGCAGTTAATTAGGCAGCATCATCAAGTCTGGAGACAGGCCCCGTGGTGTTAATCAAGTGGAATATTACCAGCTGCTAACAGCACAGGCTCTTTCCAGAAGCATCTCCTATACTAGACAAGAGAGGGACGCAGGAGTGGGAGGGAATCTTCTAAAGATCCAATAGCTAAGAGTCCCTGTAGAAGAACCGTGGGAAAGAGGTGCACAGGCGCCACCACGACAGATCAAATACTCTCGAGTCAGTGCTGAAGTTTAGGAAAAAGCCTATATTTGGAAGCCACTTAGAGCTGAGTTCAATACTCAGATTTTCCTTTTGCTAGCTTTGGAAAAATTTAATGAATGGGGTAAGCCTTAGTTTCTTCAAATTTAAGAGGGAAGTGACAACGCCTCCCTGGCGAGGTTTCATAAAGATGGGAGGCCTCACAGGAGACACCCAAGGGCAGGTGGGATGCTGTGACAGTGGGACGGAGTGAGGTCTGGATTTCTCTCTGCTGCTGACATAGCCTCTGTGATCCTGGGTGTACGTTTATGTGTTTAAAGTTTGTTTTTTTCCTTTTTCTGGAAAGGCAGGAAGGTGCAGCCTGGTGCTAACAGATGTGCTGCCTGCCACCCCGATGGAAGAGACCTGGGGAAATAAAAGTGCAGCGAGACATGGAGGGAGCCACTTCTCTGGGTGATGGCGTGGTCATCCCAGGCAAATTCCACAGGGCGTTCAGTCTCGCCACTGTAATCTAGGTCTGGCCGGAGGCCACCTGAAGTCAGCTATCTAGCTTCTTCTACCTTTTCTACATGACTGGCTGGCTGTTGGGCACCACAGTTGGGAATGCCATATGGAGCAGGTCTGTTCAGGGAGTACAGGCTCTCAGCAACGCGACAGACTCCTGGGAGGAAACCATGAGTTTCAGAAGGTAGGCAGGCCCTGTCTTGTACTATCTCTTTCCCTATATCCCTCAGCATGCCATCTTGTTTCTCTCTCTTCCCCTCATCAATGCTAAGCTGCTGGTTTCCCCCGTCAGAAGACCTTCCCTTGTTGGACAGAGGTAGTCAGGTGAGAGGATTGCTCCTGGACTGTATACACATACACAAGGCATGGGCAGGAAGCAAAAGGAATAGTTTCTAATTCATGCTTTTATCTTTACCTCCTGTTTTTAAATCCCAATGTATATTTAATAACATGTGAAAATATGTCTATAGATAAAGAGTCACAATCTGGGACGGTGGCCCAGCAGCTGACATTCCTTTCAACTCTCTGCCACCTCCAGGCCTGTGAGACTGCTGCTACCTGTTTCTATTTTGTATTCATACCCATGGCTGGAATAATGAGAAAATGAGGGCATGGGAGGAATGCTTTTCTCCTTTTGAAACTTGGCTTCCCACTCAAGAAGAGATTTCTTCCCAAATTGGCCCAAACCAACGAAGTTGAAGAGAAAAAAAAATTCACAGTCAAGATTCTTATTTTTTCAGTTTGTGTTGTTCACATGGCTTCCTCACTGTGATTCATGCGAAGATCCTCACACAATGTGAGCCTCAGCTTTGCCTCTGATAGAGATGACTGCCTCCAGCAAGGTTGCAATTACTCAAATAACTTGAATTCTGCTCATTCAATATCCCTGTTTCAGTGCCAACAGGGATAGAGCAACAACCATGACCATAAAATTGCAATGTTTTATTTTTAAAAATTTTAGGTTTTCATCGGCTTTGGAAGAAGAGTCAAGGACATGGGTAACTGTGAACTACATGGCGTAGAGGAGACTTTCCGTAGGAGTTGCTACACTTCTGTCCCTAGGAAGATGCCTACTCTTTTATATGCATCCCCAACTTGCTGGGCCACTTCAAGGGGATACGTACAGGAAGGAAACATATCTATGGGGTGAAACTGAAAAACAGCACTGGAATGGATGGTCAGAGCTCAAAGCAGGACTGGGGTGGACAGAAAAGAGTGTGGAAGTGGGCAAATGAGAGTGGAAGGCAAGTAAAGCAGAGTGGCCTGAACTGTTAAAGCTATAAAGAACACTAAACAAGAAATACAATGACCAGGAAAGAAACGAGAAGGAATCCCACAGGTGCCTGAAACTTGAGAAAGTCTATTAATCTGAAGGACCGGAAATTGGCTCTTCACAGGGAGGTACACCATGTAGTGAGGAGCTAGACCACTTTCCATCCTCTTTATAGACCCACGGGACATTCATTTGAAGGTCAAGGGTTCTGCAGAGGGTTTGCTAACCTGGAGATTTGAAGACTGATAGAAATCTGTTGCAGATTGCTTCTAATGAATTTATTCAGTCAGGAATCTGAGTGCCCAAGTGCTAAAGGTCCTTTTCCCCAGTTGGATTTTGATCAACCAATAACGATGCCAATAGCTATTGGCTGGGCATGGGGCAGGACACTTAGAGTTGCTTGGGTAGGACAAGAGAGAAACAAGGCAGATTCACTGTGTCTCGGGGAGGCTGAATGTGACACCATAGGGGCAGGAGATAAAGCCAACCAGCAATGTGAGATTCCAGGTGAGTGGTCACTGGCCACTTCCTTGATTGGGCTTGGGGTAGTAGGGGAAGGTTTAGGAGTGCCTAGCCTTTGAGGTAGCCAGGGCATTTGAAAATAAGCTAATTATGTGTATGCGTCTGTGTGTGTGTGTGTGTGTGTGTGTGTGTGTGTGTGTGTCTGTGTGTCTGTGTGTCTGTGTGCACATGTGCGTGCGCGCATGTGCTTCATTCGCAATCCAAAGATAGTTCCTGGGTGCCTATGAGAATGCAATCCGCCAGGAGCAAACCCCTTAGTGACGTTTATCCTGGCAATTTGCAGTAGTTCTTCATGGATGTGTAGGGAGTAAACAGGATGCCTGTGAATATACAAGATGCCAATGTCATATACAAAAACAAAACAAAAAATTGTTAATACGATCCCCAAACCTACAAGCTCTCCCCAGTGGGGAAAGTCTTAGACAACTCCAGCATCTTTAGACCATTGGTAACTGAAGAAGTCAAAATGTTTAAGAGCAACATCAGTGTACTTGAGGGAGCTACATTTTAGCACCAAGGAAGTTGTTATCAAGGACATTATATTAGAAAATAAGTTCTTTTAAAAAATAGGAATCATGCAACACACACACACACACACACACACACACACACACACAAATCCAGTGAGTTTTCAAGGAAAACAAATAATTGGTTTCTGAACACATTTATATGCTGAAATGATATATTTTACATAGCTCATTTTGAGTGTCATACAGCACATTTTAATGCTCCTAAACTCTCAAGGGAGAAGCAAGTAAAGAGAGTGGAATGTACTTTTTTATGTCTAACCTAAAATAGAACTTTGTAGATGTTGAATAAGGAGTCACATATGAGATTTAAAATTTGGCTTCCAGTGACAGAACATCTCTGTGGGGACAGCAGCTCCATCACATATCAGCTGTGTGAGCTGTCTGAAAGTCACCTCTGCCTATCACATGGTCAACTGCTTTCTAGGATGGTTTTGAGGACTAAGTGAGATACTCTATGTCAAATTCACCATGATAAACATTCTAAGTATTACAGAAATACATGGAGAAATGTGCTGCCTAGCTTTTTATCACTGTGACAAAATGCATGAGAACCATTGGCTTAGAAGAAAAGGGTTTTGTTTTGTGCTTTGTGTTTTGTTTTTGCTTGTTCTTGGGTGGCAGTGGCAGTGGTTTCAGCCCATGGTTGATTGGCTCTGTTCATCTCTGGAAAGACTATTGTAGTGGGAGCCCACCATAGCTCATGGTGCTGAGGAAGGAAAAAGAGAGAAATAGGTAACTGTTGTTCCAATATTCCCTTCAAGTGCTTGTCCCTAACAACCTATCTTCCTTCCACTTGGACTCACATCCAAGAGGTTCTAACAACTTTGATCCAGATTTTAACAAGTGCAGTTAGTATAGCAATGGGTAAGCAGCATCTTTCTTAGATTAGTTTTATATATTTTTTGTTTGAATTTCCTTATCAGGATTATGTAGTAATTTAAAATGTAGGAGCCATTTTCATAGGCAGTCCTTGACGATGATGATGATGATGATGATGATGATGATGATGATGATGACGACGACGACGACGATGACGATGATGATAACAAACATCAATTCCTGAGGTAGCTGTCTTGTTTACCTTTTATTTTGGCAGAAGAGGTTCTTGACAGATGTTTGTAGATAGTGAGATGACCTGACCATCAAGAACGATAATTATAGTTTGAGATTCCTAGGTCTAAAGTCTCATTAAATTCAACACTTTGAGAAGTTGCTTAATCTTGTTGAGCCCCTTTGTCCTTATCTGTAAAATTGTTATTATGTTAATGTTGATTCATGAAATGTGGTATGGCAGCAGTTACTCCTTAACCAGCTAATTTGCTAAAACCACACAGAGACTAAGATCTATCAAAATGAACCAAGTACTGAGCGATTAGTCCTCCATTCTCAACCTCCACACTAGTCAGGCTTCTTCCCAGACAATATTCTCAACTTCCTTGAATTTTTCATCCTTTCTTGACTCAGCTCTTCCCCTGATGCTTTCTCCACCTCTGTCATGGTTCCTCTTTTACTTCCCACCACTTTCTCCATACCTCCTAGAATTGGAAGTCCCACCTATTCTCTCTAAAGCTCTGTATTGGCTCATTGGCTTTTATTGGCAAGGCAGAGAACTGAGGAGGAACAATGTTTATACCAACTTGGGACTGGAGCTTCTGAAAATAAACATAACAAAGCCATTTTGGGATTGAAATAAGATTGATACAGTGGCAGAAAAATCAGCATTTGAAAACAAGGTTAAACTTTACACAATGCACAAAAACATTATACTACATTTTATCTTTAAAATGGGAATCCTGGCTAAACATGATGGGAACGTGCCTTTACTCCCAGCACTTAGGAGACAGGTAGGCAGATCTCTGTGAGTTCAAGGCTAGCCTGGTCTACACAGTAAGTTCTAGGACAGCCAGACTATGCAGCAGGACCCTGTCTCAAGCAAGCAAGCAAGCAAGACAACCCTGGAGCTCCTATACTCAACGATTGGTTTTCATTTATTTACTTATTTATTTTTCTTTTGAGATATGATATTGCTGTGAGTCACAGGCTGTGTATCACATACTCCTGCCTCTGCTTCTTAAATGCTAGGCTGAATCATCATGCCTACTTTTGACTTATACTATTAGTTAAGCATTTTCCATAAGAGACCATGGAAATGAAATGTAATATAATAAAATATCTTCTTTATCTTGTAAATAATATAATAAAATTTTGGATTCCAAATTTACAATGAAAATTTGAAGAGTGTCTATGTCAGGACTTTATATTTTCTGTCTTAGTCAGGTAGTAAAGACACTATGAGAGTATATTTAGATAGACTTGGCAAACACAGAATCTACCCATACCCCTTACTAGAACTGTGGCAGATATTACTAATCTATTTGGAATGTCTATCTACTGAATTTATACTTGCCTCCAAAGTTTTCTCCATGCAATACTCTAGACGCTATTGTCAATTTGATGAGGATTTATGATACAAGTAACTAAAATTCTTTTGAAAAGATGAGCCAATTTCTGGGCATTAGCTCTGCTAAAGGAGAACCAGATTAATTACTGGGTTGATTGTTGGAGTTCATTATAGACCTTGAGCATGGTTCAGATTTGTTTATATCAGGGATACATATATATTATTTTAGTAATGATGATAACATTAGAAACAGTTTAGAAAAAGATTATTTTCTTTTTATTTTGTTTTGTTAAATGTTTTGCTACACAACCATTTTATTGATTCTCTGGGAAGGTTGCATCATGTGCCCCATAAACATCCCTTCCCAGTCCTTCCATGTTTGCCTCCCCTTTTGTGACTGCCCCCCAAAAAGAAGTAAAAATAAAAATAGGTCTACCTTGTGTTATCTATATACTCACTGGAGCATGGTCTGCTCTTTAAATAGAACTGAGTTTTTCCTCTCTCATCACTCTGCTAGAGGCCATCAATTTTGAAGAGCTACTCTTCAGCATCTTTGTCACCTCTAAAAGTTCTCTTTGGTGGCTTCCTAGATTAGACAGGGGAAAGTAGAGGGGTGGACTCAAGGGTAGGGGTTGTCACAGCAACCTTTCCTGTCTTTTCCTCTTAACTGTGCATCTGTAGTCATCAATAGCACAGAAAACGTAGATTCCTTATTCTTCCAGTCAGTGGGAGCATGGAGCATGAACCACTACATGGTTTCTGCTGACAGCACAGACAACGGACATAGCTCCCTGCTACAGTAGGACCATGGATCCAGAAAAGGCCCTTGGAGGATTCCTGGACCACACAACTCAACATGGCCTCAGGTGGTAGTACAGACCACCCACATCAATAAGGACCATAGTGGCATCATGGCCTATGGACATTGATGTATTAATAGTAGTGCACTACAAACCTCAGACATCTTCTTGGCCTTTGGTCATAACTCAAGTTATGGACATCGACATAGAGTCCTGCTACAGTGGAACCACAGACCCAAGCATGGCCCTCTGGGGAAACAAGGACTTGGACATTACCATGGACCCAGAAGGCAATACAGGCCACTCAAATCAATATGGCTCCCAGCAGCAGGATGTCCTATGAAGATCAATGTTGCTGCAGGCTTCAGCACAGTATGGTCCTTGTGACAGTGTGCCACAAACCTCATCCCAGCTCCCAACAGATACACTGTCTCTTCCACTGTGTGCCCAACCAACCACCAGTTTGGTTTATTTTTATTTTTACATATTTTAAAATAAAAAAAATTATGCCATTTCTCCCCATTTTATTTTTACTTCCAACCTTTCTCATGTCTTCCATTCCTCTCAAATTCCTGGCCACTTTTTGTCTTATTGTTACATGTATTTTTGGCACATAAATACATAAATACAACCTTCTATATCCTTTTAGTTTGTTTGTATATATATGACTTCAGAGTTGACCACTCAATGTTAGATAACAAGTCTTGGTAATCTATGCTGGGGAAAACTATTTCTCCTGCTCTCAATATTCTTTAATTGCCTGTAGTACTTTGTCTATAGATGGGGACCATGAGATTTCCCTCTTCCGATGTTAACATGTTTATTGGTATTGCCCTTGTTCAGATCTTGTTCAGGCAACTATGTTGTTACCACAGGTGAAACTTTCCTGTAATTTATAGGAGACATAATCTCATAGCATATTTCCTGGTCCTCCAGCTCTTAGTATCACTATACAGCACGCCCCCCAACACACACACTTCTAAGATGTTCTATGAGCCTTATGAGCACCAATTATATTGTAGATCTGCCCATTGGGTCTGGGCACTCCATGATCAGTTGCTTTTTGCATTTTTCCTAGACCCAGCTGTAGTTTTCTGTAATGGTCTCTGTCTGTATCAAAAGGAGGAAAAAATGGTTTTCTACTCTCATTCCAGTAACATGTCTTCTGAAGTGACCTGCCTTCCCCCACTGGAAGATAAAGAATGTCTATATATTTAAGTAAACTCCTTTTGAAGTTCCAGTCAGAGATGATGATGAATAATCCTCTCTCATCCCTTTGAATAAACAGAATGAGCTACATAAAAGAGAGGGAAAGAGTTGACTGGCAACACCCAGGATCTACTGTTTGTGCTGCTGTGGAAGATTCTGTCGAGACAGATGACACTGATAGCTCTGATTCTTAAGAGATTTGCTATAGCCTGAGAAAATTTATTTGACATGTGGATCCTGCAGCCACTGACAGTGACTAATTTCCCGGAATGATAGCTTAGTTGCCATTGTTCAGTGCATTATACAGCTGGGCGCCTTTTATTGTACCTTTGAAGAAAGATAGAAATGATAAGTGTGAAGATTGGTTCCTCTGTGCTGATTGGTTTGTTAAACTCTGCCTCCTGCAGCATCTTGTAATCAGCATTGTTACATATCATTACGGAATCCTCCTCTTCAAGAAAGAGTAGTTGTGCTCTTCGTGAATCACTTTAGAAGACAAGAAAATCTGTGCTCCGGAGGAAGCTCTGTCTCCTAACGAGCAATACAAACAGGGAGAGAAGTCCAGTGGGAAATGGGCAGAAGATTTGGAGGGTTACACTGGCAAGGAAAGAAGATTCAAGAAATTGGAAAGAGTAGAAAGAGATACTCGCAGTAATTATCGATGGAGAGATACAGAGTAAGTTAATTCTGTGATATCATTTTACATGTGTTAGGTAAGCAAAATCAAGAAGCTGGCACAGACCTCAGCTCATGGAAACCCTTGTGCACTGCTGATGGGATAGAAGCTTGTGTAGATACACTAGAGACAGTAGAAAACTAGATCTTCGTTTTCTCTCTGATAAAGCAGGCCAAAGCCACTACTGGGCATCTGTTTCCCAAAGGAATTATCAAACCTCACATGAATCAGATGCAGAGGTGTCCCAATTTGCTTGAGATAGTTAAAGTAAACATCCCTGGTCTTGATGTAATTGCTGATATCACTCTCATTTCAAGAGTATATGCCTCTCTTCCTTTTTTGCTACAGACATGCCATTCAGACTGAGGAAGACCCAGAAACTCTAGGGCCACCACAAGCATCCAGGAGGCCACAGGAATGCTAGAGGCAAGCATCACCATAGGATCAACTTTGACAAATATCATCCATGTTGCTTCAGGAAAGTTGGTATGAGGCATTACCACTTGAAGAGGAACCAGAGTTTCTGCCCGACTGTCAACCTGGATAAATTATGGGCGTTGGTCAGCACACAGACATGGGTCAATGCAGCAAAAAACAAGACTGGAGCTGCTCCCATCATTGATGTTGTTCGATCAGACTACTACAGAGTTCCGGGGAAGGAAAAGTTCCCTAAGCAACCTGTCATTGTGAGGCCAAAGTCTTCAGTAGAAGAGCTGAAGCTTATCATGGTGGGAAAGGCATGGTGACAGGCATGTGAAGTGACTGGTCACACAGGATCCACAGTTAGGAGACAAAGGGCAGACAAGGAGTGTTAATGATGTTGAAACATCAAGACCCACCTTCAGTGACCCACTCCTTCTATATATGCATCCTCTCTCTCTCTCTCTCTCTCTCTCTCTCTCTCTCTCTCTCTCTCTCTCTCTCTCTCTTTCTCTCTCTCAGTTAAAAATATAAAGGTCCAAAGCCCTTTCTGGCATTCAGTGCAGTCTTGTGATTGCATTTTACAGGAACTCCTGTAAAAATATTTTTAAAAGCATTAAAAGTTACCTACTTCTGGGGTTTTCAACCCCATAGGAAGAACAATATCAACCAACCAGACACCCAGAGCTCCCAAGGACCAAACCACCAACCAAAGAGTACACTTGGAGGGACCCATGGCTCCAGTTGCATATGTAGCAAAGGATGGCCTTATTTGGCATCAGTGGTAGTTGAGGCCCTTGGTCCTGTGAAGGCTTGATACCCCAGCATAGGGGAATGCTAGGGCAGGGATGCAGAAGTGGGTGAGTGGGTGGGGGAGCACCCTCATAGAAGCAGGGGGGATGGGAATAGGGGGTTTGTAGAGGGGAAACTGAGAAGGGGATAACATTTGAAATGTAAATACATATAATAACCAATAAGAAAATAAAAAGTTACATACTTCTAATATATAATAGCACAGAGTAAATATTTCCATTTTCATAAATATTTCCAAAACAAAAATTAGAAAAAAGCAAGAACTCAACCTAACAGTCCAGACCACAAGACTCTGAAGCTATATATCCAGCATTTGGGACTCATGACACTCATCTGGGCTCCAATGGCCTTGGTTAGCCCAGTTCCCCCAGTTTTTCTACGCACAGCACACAAGGCTTATCTCTTGGGCCAGCAAAACTCCCCTCCGGCTGTTTACTTTGGAAGATGGTCTACTGTCCTGACGTCATCACCACTGTGGAATCCACACTGTACCTTAGACTTCACCTTCAGAACTTCTCAAAAACATCTTTTCAGGGCCTGGCTTCAGTGACCTTCTGGAAGGTCATGAGACTCCATTGTTGCCCCAGTATTGCATCTAACATACCTGTAAAACCAGTACTACATGTCTGCTGCTGCAGAGTTCTACAACCAGTTTGAGCCACAGTGACGTGTGTAGAATATGGTGGAAGAAAATGTTTTCAGCGGATGGTTTAATTGGATCAGGGAACTCCTTGGTTTCAGCTCAAGCTACCTCTTTTCAAATGGATTAGCATTTCCACCACCTGGAACCATCAGTGGGCAGAGTCCTGTTGTCCCACTGCAAAACCCCAGGGATCTCCTTAAAGGGCTCATCTTTTTAGCTGCCTTTTCTCCCTCATCACCTGCAACTTCACAGTCACTCATAGCTCTCCTCAACAAGTCGACATTTGTCATATTTTTCCTGCTGCATTTGTTACTCTCTCCCACCACAGAACCTGATTAAGAAGAGTGAAGAGTAACCATGACAGGGTCTAAACCCTACTCTGTCTTGCGATTTCCTCTGCCAAATGAATTAGTACATTGCTTTTGAATTCAGATTCAAAGTTGGTAGAATGAAGCCAAGTTCTTTTTCTTTTCCTCAAAAAATGTGTGTGTTGGGTGGTGGGGAGGGGGTGTTGATCAGAGTATAACTTAGTGGATTTGATTTTTCTCTGTCACCTTTACATGGGTTCTAAGGTCAAACACATCACTAGGCTCTCAAGACAGGCACTTTTCTTGATGAGCCTTCATCCTCTGCATGTCTCTCAGCATTCTTGTTTTCTGACTGCCACAAGTGTGGCTCATTAAGCTTACAAGCAGTCTAGGGCTTCTGTAATCTATAATTACAAATCCTTCCACATTCTTTCTGAAAACCCATCCTCAAGGCCTACAAGCCACACCATCAGGCTTATCATAGCAGAATTTTTCATACCAATTTTCTCTACCATTTGCTGTTCTCACTGTTGTGACTATATCCCCGCCAAGAAGAGACTTAAGGGAGGAAGGGTTTATTTTGGCCTATCGTTTAAGATGCAGATCATCTTGACAGGGAAGGCACCATAATAGAGGTAAGAGGCTACTGGTCTGCAGGAAGCAGTGAGCAGACAGGAAGTGGAACTAGACTCACCTCCAGTGACCCACAGCCTCCAGTAAGGTTCCACGCCCTGCAGTTTCCACAACCTTCCAAACAGCGCCACCATCTGGGGACCGAGTGCTCGAGCGTAGCAACTCTGGGGTACATTTCACACCCAAACCACAGCAGTTGTTGTCACAGCACATTTGCGGTAGTGGAAAGTGGAAAGGCAGAGTGTGTTAGGTTCCTGCTGTTTAGCACAGAGAAGCAACCGACTAAATGTGCTTGTAGCAAAACACTTGCATCTTAAAAGCAGGGCTGGATGGGAAGAGAAACAGATTGGGTTTATAAAAGTTACATTTGTATGGAGTTAAGGCCAGAGCAAAAACTACACATTCTACTGAACTCTAAAGGAGGCAAAGGGTGCAGTCAGAACTGTTACCCTGTGGCAGCAAAAGGAATAAGCAGGATGCATGAGATAGAATGGGAGGGGTCTTGGCTGGACCCAAAAAGCTAATAAACTCAGAGAAATGCGATGATTCTGCCTCAGGACCTGAATTTAAAAAGTAAGCATTCTCTCAAAATACATGGAACTGAGGGAATTTTAAAAACATACTAAAAAGGAGAGAAATATTCAAATATGAGCTTTCTTGGGAAAGAAGTATTTATTTATTTATCCCCCCCCCCTCCCACCGCTTTAAAGTTCCAGAAAGTGCTGGATGGAGGCTGCTTAAATCACTATTTGATATTGGACAAAGTGAATGTTAAAATATTTAGACAAAGAAGCAGAAGCCCATGTATATGGAACCGCGGCATCTAAGGCAAAAGCAGCGTAAAGCTAACGTCTAAAAGCCACAGCAGATGGGCCTGGAAACCTGCCAGGGACGGGTTTCAGATTTGGCACTGAACTGGCCAGCAGGCAATACACAGACAAGAGATGCCCTCACATACAGTATCTGTGTTGTCCAAAGGAAGAACACCCACAGACTTGAGAATCCTAAAAAGCAGTGCGTGTTTCCCATCCTGAAGCCAGAGAAGCTTGTCTTCTGAGCTCAGTAAAGAGGGCAGCATGCAATGCGCTACTGACCCGGAGAACTCATTTCCGCAGGAAGATTTAGTCCAAGACCATGTCGAGAAGCAGAATATTAATTTGCTCTAATGGAATTGAGGGCTCCACGATTCCCATGGAATAACCAGGTTTCAGCTTCAGATCACCCCAGGACATGTTCCTTGGTATCCATACTCCAGTAGCCTTCAGAACCATGGGCTCTCCCATTAGGTCAAGAATCACAAGGGCAGAAAACTCCTGGTCAGTACAGCTCTAGCTAATAAGAACAGGAAGAGAAGGGTTCTTTTCTCTAGATTCTAGGAGATCCACTGTCTCTAGACCCCTGAGGAGCAGGTGAGAGACTTTCCCCCATCTCTTTCTGAAACAGTTTCAGCTGCCATTAAACTTTTATTGACTGGAAGCCAAGCATAGGAAGTGCTGTAGAGTCCATAGAAAGCAAATATGCTGCTACTGTCTAGGGACAGGGCTCCCTGTTCAGTAGCAGACATGTGCAAAAGGCCTTCAACCTGAGAAATGCTCTTCAGATGTATACTTGGGGAGAGAAACAGAGACAGAGAGACATACAGACAGATGATGACAGAGACCAAGAGAGATAGAAGCAGAGACAGATACAGAGAGAAAAATCTGTGACATTCTATTTTCTTCTAGATTTGAGGCCAATACAGCTCATCAAACTATTTTGAAGCCTGGTATAAATAATCCTTGAGCATATCCAATTATACTTGATTTTGTATTCACCAAGCAACCCCTGCTTATTAATTCAATTTCCAAGAGTCTGAGAAAGGAAGTGGTAGATGTGCCAAAGCAGCTGTAATTATTCCCTCCCTGCAGCCAGTCCTCATGCAGTGTGACTTTGAGATTCCACCCTGCAATGCATACAGCCTAACTCCTTACCTCTCCCTGTACTGGCCTTGTGTTATGTCATGGCATGGTCGGTGGAACCAGCATTGAATCTAGGTCTCAAGTGGCCCTGCATGCATCCCTCCCATTCACTGAATCATATATACCCACCATGAGATGAACATAGGCCACGATCTGCCACAATGAGAAAGAAAGCCTATTTGCTCTGTTTGCTGGCAGGCTAACTGACATAAAGCTATGGGATTTTTTCAAGACACCTACATTTCCAGTTTACCTGTAATGAGAAGGACCTAGAAGAGAGGCGTTATTTAAGACTCCAACACACAGACCTGAAAATGGTTGGAGGAGAGTGAATGCTAATTACTCCCACTGGATCAAGCCTCCTGTGCTGGTTAGTTTGCACTGTCAACTCAATGAGCCAAGAATCACCCAGGAAGAGGGTCACACTTGTGGAACTGGGTGAAGCAGATTGGCTTGTCATCTGCAGGGGATTATTAATTGATATAGAAACATTAATTGATATAGAAAGATTGTTAATTGATATAGAAAGGTGCAACACACTGTGGGTGATGACATCATTTCCTAGGCAGGGTACCCTGAGCAGTTAAGAGCAGAGAGAGCTGCATGAGAGCAAGCAAGCAAGCCATCTGCATGCATCGGTTTCCCTTTGCTCGGGACTGTGACTGTGCTATCACTAGCTGCATAAGTTCCTACCTGTGTGCTGGAGGGATGGCTCCCTGGTTAAGAACCCTGTTTGCTTTTCCAGAGGACTCACGTTTGATTTCAGCACCCATATGGCACCTTACAACTCTCTGTAGCTAAACTTCCAGAGACTCCAAAATTCATGTAGTCTCCTTAGGCACTGGACACCCACATGGTGGACATATAAGCATGTATGTAGGCAAACCGTGCATACATATAAAATAAAACAACTCTTTACCAGGTGATGGTGGTATACACCTTTGATCCCAGCAATCAGGAGGTAGAGGCAGGTGGGTGTCAGTTTGAGGTCAACATGGTCTACAGAGAGAATTCCATGACAGTCGGGGCTACACTGACAAATCCTGTCTCAAGAAAATGAAAGGTTTTGCCTCCACTTCCCTCAGGGATGGACTGTGGCATGCAAGTTGTAAACTTAAAAAACCTTTTCCTCCATTTTTTGCCTTTGGTCAGGATACACACACACACACACACACACACACACACACACACACACAATCAAATATGCATTATGTTGTAACTGGCATTTTTAAAAGAATGTATTAGAATTTAGGTCACCCCTCTTCCACTCCCTGCTAGCT
The DNA here is from genome assembly GCF_021556685.1 of Rattus norvegicus. Classification (NCBI taxonomy): domain Eukaryota; kingdom Metazoa; phylum Chordata; class Mammalia; order Rodentia; family Muridae; genus Rattus; species Rattus norvegicus. The sequence continues at coordinate 237,504,772 of NC_141534.1, read as the reverse complement.
CAAGTGACAGTGGCAGAGTGTTGCTTTCTGTTAGAGTGTCTTTAATTCCCCAGACTTTCTCTGCACCTGCTGCAGTGGCAGCCACAACAGCTCCTCACAGAACTGAGCCTCTCTGCTGGGCTCATCACCTCTCCTCTGGGAAATGACAGGGAGTTGTGTACAAGTACCTGTCAAGAGAGAAGCTGGGAAAGCCAACTTTTAATTGGGTTCTGTAGTGGTTTCCGTGGCCAGACCTGACCTCCTGGCATTTTCCTTTTCCCTGAGTCCTGTTGTCAATTTTATTGTGAGGAATTTGGTAGGGCCTGGGTGCATCTCTCTCTGAGTCCCTGCTTTCTGTTAGAATGTGCTGAGCCTCATAATTGCCACTGCTGTTGGCTTGGTGGATCTTTTGATGTCTGGGATGGAGGCCCACGGGACTCACTAATGACACGTAGGGAGATCCTACAGGTGGGATGCTGCCTAGGAGACACCATGGTGAAAACCAGTCTGTCTGTGTCCAGCAAGGCATGAAAGATTTCTTTCCTTTAAAAACTGCCAGGAGCCAGACTAGTATCCTTAGGCTCGCCGTAGAGCGTGAGGAGGAGTTCGGGTTCAGGTTAGAAAATGTATAGAAACTTTGGGAATATTTTGTGAAATTGAAATTTTATTCATGCTCCTTCTCCCGTTAAGAAATTAAAGAGTTAAGCCATTATGCTGGGGTGATTCCTGGGATGGGAATGTAGAGCCTGGATTTGAGGCTCACTTGGGGAACATCCTGGATCTGCCATGCTAGCTGTGTGCCCCTAGGCAAGATACATGCACAGCTTTTCTGAGACTCTATGGAGTGAGATTGGTATTAAATTTGTCATGAGGATTAAGTAATTTAAATGTGTATAATATGTAGCATGAAGCTGAGAGCACATATGCACTTAATAAATGTGAGCTTAATTTCCACTCTCTGATCATCATTTCTGACTTGGTTTTGTTGCTATTGTTTGCTTTCCTGCTCTCTCTCTCTCTGTTGTATGTGTGCATGTGCGCACACACACACACACACACACACACACACACACACACACACTCTACTCTGTAAAGTGGTAGATGGATTTTTGGAGAACAAAATGGCCTGCATATATCAATCTTCAAATATATATAATTTTTGATCTAATAATATCAAATAACTGCATACTAAAACTGCGATCCAAATTTTAAAAATTTACAAAGCTATAGTCATAGCAAGACTGACTGTTGCTTTAAAAAATGATCTTTTTGATCATTTCTTCGTTGCCTTATTTTTTTAAATATATCGTCATTGCCCTTTAAATTATGCCACCTGCAGTTCTTTTATTAATGCGTCTGTAGAGTCAGTAAGTTCTCATTACTGTCCCAAGTCATTAAAAAGCAGATTGATTTCAATTCCCCCGTGGGCACGCAATGAATCACTTCTTGTACAAAGTTTGTCAAGTATGCTTATTTTCTTTACCCAGGGAACCATTTTTCTAAGCAAAGCTTCACTTTGGACCATGGCTCATCTTCATTGTTGAGGTATTTCATGGTACTAGATAAGATGGTCCTTCAGAATGCTGGCAAAGGGATGGCCAAAGTGAGTACACTTTGTGTATATACAGTCATGGATGTGCTGGAAGCAGAGAGAAGGAAAGTCATTTTCGGGTGGTCAGCTGTTCATCCCAGTGCAGGGTCCTCCATATTACCCTATTCCAATAGTGCTGTGAGAAAGCATTTTTAAGATGGAGCTTTCTAAGTAGAAAGCTGAAGCCCAAGATTACAAATGTCTTGCTTATAGTTCTAGAATGCCAAAGGTAGCGTGATCCTAAAATCCATGCTCTTTTTCTGTCCTCAGTGGCCTCAAAGGCCCCATACCTTTAGCTATGCATTGAAATCATTTTGAACACTATCAAAAGTAGCATTGGGGGTTGGGGATTTAGCTCAGCGGTAGAGCACTTGCCTAGCAAGCGCAAGGCCCTGGGTTCGGTCCTCAGCTCCGAAAAAAAAAAAGTAGCATTGCCTGACACATTGCTGGACAGGAGCAAAGTTAGAGAGGCCCTAGACATTGAGATGTACTCCATCTTTGAAAGATTCTACCCTATCACAGGTCAGTAGAATAGAGAAGGTAAAAATCAGCAATTACAAATTGCAAACACATTTAACCTGTCATTTAAGACTGGGGTGAATGCTCAACTGGTAAAAGTGCTTGAAGATTTGAGTGTGAGTGCCCAGTGACCATGTAAAAGAGCCAGGTGTTGGTTCCTGTGTATCTCCATATCTCCAGCACGGGGAAGAAGAGACAGGCAAATCCCAGAGTTCACTGAGCAGACAACTAACCTTACTCAATGAACACAGCCTGACAAGAGACCCAATCTCAAGGACAAAACTGAGAGACACATGAGATGGATAGCATATGAAGAGAGACAGTCCACACATGTACACAAAGACATGCTCGCATGCATACACACACACACACCACACACCCATGCACATATGCATGCACATGCACATATGCACACACAGAACAGAGTCATTGTGAAAAGGCCGTGTGTTGTATATTCCATTATACGGTATTCTACAAAAAGAAAATCAGGAAAGATGGTAGAAAGACTGGTGCTTTCAGGACCTCAGGGGGCTGCAAAGAGGGCATAAGCAAAGCACAGGCAATTGTTTAACATAGTGAACTTATTTTACATTATATAAAATAACATACATAAATATATAATATTCTGTTACATGTTATATCATGGTATTCTCTATCATACATTCCTTAATTATATAATATTGTGTACTTTCAAGGCCTACAGAAACTCAGTGACACAAAGTATAAGCGTTATTGTATACTAACTAAATGAATCGTGCAGGAGGGTGGCAGAGTCTTGGGTGGAATGTGGAATTGTGACAAATCTCTTTCGTTTACTCAATAAGTTGGAAATAACCACACTGAAAGATATGCAGACAAAGTGGGGCTAACCTAAGTAACTGTGGAAATCATTGACATCTATAAGGCAAAAACTAAGAGAAATGAAAATACACAGCACTGTGCTGTAGTTGATAGCATTTCTCATGACGGTTCACATTAGCAATTCTGTACAGCCAAACACGCATACTAGAATTGAACATCTAGAAGCACAGACAGTGAAAGGAGCCAGGTGTCTCATGGTAGGCATCGGTTGTTACAATTGAGTAAAGGAAGGATTCTGGAATCACCTCTGTGATACAGGATTAGAATTGAAGGTTTCAGTGTAAATTTTGTTCGTTGTATGTAGACACAAGCTGTTACCTATGAAAGTATCTACAGATAACACAGACATATGTGTGTGTGTGTCAGCATACACACAGATATTTGTGTAACTCAGCAGCTGAGATACCTTACAGTAACACTACCCTAAGTGTAACAGCCATGGCTACTCTGTAGATCTTAATTTCTAATGTTATTCTTTAGTAAAAGGAAGATATTTTGGGTAAATGACTGGTTCTAGGACTAAGGTGAGAAATAGAAAAAAATACTCATAAACACAGGCATGTGTGCACACAGATGGGGATATGACAAATTATCCCAAATTAACCAAATTAACTCCCAGTGGCTCAGCACGACACATTTGAATAACAAAAGAAATAAACCCAAAGTAATATGTATATGACTGCATATAATAAAATATAAAATATATTATATATTACATACAGACTATATAATAAATAGGTATATATAATTAATATGCATATGACTATGCCAAAAGGAGTAAGTTATTAAATAAATAATTTCTTTTGTCAAAGAATTCCATCCAGTGTGTGTAGATACTCTATTCTCAGAAATTACAGCATAGTTCCCTGTTCTTAAGAATAAGTTGAACACAGTTCTTTCCTTCCAAAGATGATAGTTTGGAAAAGGAATACCAAAACACGTATACTGAAGCTAAATCATTAGGGAGATATCAACAGACTCCATGTGAGGAACATACATATATATATTTTTTAAATCTTGCTAGCACTCCTCAAAAAATTTTTTTTCAGGCCATAAAGAAAACAAGGGAAGCAGCAAGAACTGTTACTATCAAGAGGAGCCCCAGGAGACACAATGCTGTTCATGTTGTGGGATAGCCTGGAGGAGATCCTAGCAAAGAAAGTTGGAGATGTTGGGTAAATCCTGAGGAAAGAAGTGTGGAGTATAGTTAATGATACTATATCAACAATAATGTATCATTGGGCTAACGATCCAGCTCAGTGGTAAAATGCCTGTCTAGTAATTGAGAGGGCGTAGATTCAATTCCAGAGTCAGTAGAGAAGGGAAGACGAGGAGGAGGAGGAGGAGGAGGAGGAGGAGGAGGAGGAGGAGGAGGAAGAAGAGGAAAAGTTAAAAAAGAAAAGAAAACATTGGCTTATTAGTTTAAAATGTACTAATTTAACATATTAGTAATAACAGAAATTGGGTATGATATATATGGAAACTCTATACCATTTTCAACTTTACTCTCAGAAGAAATGTTCATTTGTAATATTCGAATACCTCATCATCACCCCCAAGATTCTGCTTCAGCTTGTCTGGATTACAGACTGAAATTCAAGACCTTTGGATGTTCCCAAGGTGGCTCAAAGTCGTAACCTGCAAACCTGTGGAAAGGCGGTGTCTACAAACAGGCTGCTCCCCCCTTAATTATAACAGGTATCCTGGCCTGGCTGAATAGTCTGACTTAATGAGTTTAGCTGTTTGGATGCAGCAGTTCTTTAAGGTCTTTAAGGTCAGTGAGATGGACCTTAAAGCCTGCTTTTACCTGTTAAATTAAAAGTCTTATCCAGAAGCTTAGCACACAGAGTTTAGGGAAGTAGACAGCAAAGGACAGAGTGCGTGAAATCTGCTATGGGTTGGATCTGTATGTGGTAGGAATGTCTTTTCCCCCTTTGCATCTGTGTGTTAGAGGAGAGACACTCCTAGGCATAGGAAGTTTGGCCTTAATTAGAGAGAGAATTATTCTCTGGGTTTTGGTGGTGAAAAGGTGTTAAAACATATGACATCCTGTGACAAACGTCACTTTCAGACTCAGGAGCCACAGAACTGAAGCAATCCTATTTGTCTCCTGCAGGGGTTCAGGGTTGCTGTCAGCTAAGGCTCCAAGAATGTCCCATCCCCTGTTCTGGAGATGACAGGCTTCATCAAGCAGAGAGGGAGAGATTGAGGCAGTGTGACATAAGCTGGGTGAAGAGAGAAGGCCGAGAGGTGAAGGATCCCCCAGCCCCTCACTGACAATTTGGAAGTGAGGAGACTGCATTCCTACATTCCCACTCTTAGCTGAAAATCCTCAAGGCCTGGAGATCACCTCACCCACATCAAGATATGAAAGAGGAATATCTTCCCTTTAATTTTTCTTCCTCAAATAACCAGTAGTAGGAATTCTTACATTTTCTAAAAATATTTAACTTGCCAGAAAGCATTTTCTGATCATACCTTATACAATGCTAAGCCTTGAGGAGGAATGTTTAAAAATTAAAAAGTAAGCACAGCTTGTATTCATTTATCCAACCTACTATTTCATTGTGTCTCATGTACAGGGCAGCCAGGAGGTACTAGAGTTATAATCAACCAATCAATCAACCAATCAATAATGATACTAATAGTAATACAAGAACAGGATCTAAGTGAGGTTTTGGCTTCTTCCTTTCTATATTTTCCAGCCATCTAAGAGTTCGCGATTTGATATCTGATCCAGGTATTCCTGATGATTGGAGAAACACTTGGTCATAGATACGGGAGGTCTGGGAGATGGTACAGTAGTGTGCTAGTTGGGATATAAAGTATCTACCCAAAAGACTCACATGCTGAGAGCAGGGTCCCCATGGTGGATCTAGTCAGTAAGAAATGACAGAATCACAAAGACTCTGATGTCAGTGTCCAGCAGAGGCTCTGAGGCAATGCTCATTATTGTGTTAACTCAGCTTTGTTATTGGTTAGCAAGTCATGGTCATGTTCAGCTATTGGGACCATCTCTTTACTAACACGGAGTTTGGGGAGGGATTTATAGAACAGGTATTGGTTACTTTTCAGAAGACTGAAGATTTCCAGAAAATTATTAACATGAAATTTAAGTAGCTAAACCCTGTAAGGCGTTGCTGATCTAAGTGTGTATTATTAAATAATTGTTCCATTAAGGCATGTCAATGGGGAATTAAGATGTGACCCAAATTTTGTACTTCTTTTAGTAACTCAATGTAATGTGGAGCTAAGACTCAGTGGATCCCAGCTGCAGGCATGTGATATGAAGGAAGGGGAAGAGGGTGATGCGCCCTCGGGGAACTCTTACCAATTGTGCAAGCCACATCCTTATAGGAGTAGGCCAGTGTGTAGGTGTGTAGGGCAGCTCTCTCTCTCTCTCTCTCTCTCTCTCTCTCTCTCTCTCTCTCTCTCTCTCCCTCCCTCCCTCCCTCCCTCCCTACCTCCCCTCCTCCCCCTCCTCCTCTCACTCAGTGCATGCACATGTGTGTGCTCTGTGTGTGTGTGTTCATTTACTTCTCTGTTATTCACACGTGAACTGTGTTATTTTCTGCATCACTTTGACTAAAATACAGAGTACCTAACAGTAACAGATTAAAAGATTTATGCCACTCATGCTTCCAGTTTTTATGTTGTTCATGGTCCAAGAATGTTTAGCACCACAGACTTGAGCAGAACATCATGTTAGCCAGAGTGTGTGGCCCAGGATAGAAATAGCTTCATGCTAAGTAGAAAGTGGAGATTGAAACCGGAAGTAGCTGGGAATGAGATACCCCTAAGGACTCATCCCAGGTGACCCATTTTCTTTAGTTAGGACACATGTCTCAAAGTAAAAGGTAACTCCCACAACAGTGCCACTACTGGGAGTGGGGTGGTGGTGATGGAGAGGTTGGGGTGGGAGAGAACCTGAGTGTTCAAAACAAGCTGGGAAGGGAGAAAGCATTTCATATTCAAACCACAGCATTTGCCATCTAAAACCAATTAGTTTAAAGCTGTGGAAAGGCAGTTAGTGTGTCTCTTGCTATTGTCACGAGGGGTATGTGACCTTTAAGACACCACCCTCTAGACATTTTGATTCAGTGCAGCTCTGGCAGAGCCTAAAAACCCTATTCTCTAGAAACCCTATTTGCTCTATGTCCTTTGTGGCCCACTTATCTTTTCAGCAGCCCTTCCTCCCTCTGAGTCAAGTCCGAGCATCATCTGTTGAGTTTATAGCAGTGACTTTAAGGTGGGGTCTTGGGTTTTTTTTCTTCCAACAGTGAGTATCTAAATTTTTAAAGCTGCCTATTACAGTCTGTTCTTAGAGAACTTAAGTGATAATATTATGCCCTCCTGACCAAAGGTTGTAACATGACCATGGAGGCAGCATTGGTTACTAGCCATTGATAAGCCCACTAAACCAGGAGAGTGATATTGAGTGCCACCAACAGAGGGAAAATTTAATACCCTTCTCATACTTTTTTTTACTCTTTACAGGGAAGAGACATACTTTTACAGTTTCTTGCCTTCATATACCAACTTGGGCCAGATGCCATTGGATGGTCCTCTATGACAATTCTAACTTAAAGTGTCCACCACAGGGAGATGTGTGTAGAGGATGCTGACTTGTGGGTGGGGTTGTGGATGATGCAGAGTAGGAACCAAGGCTCATAGAGTTGAGTTCCTGGGGATAGCCTTTGAGGGTTATACCCTAGCCTTGCTCCCAGCTGATGGTGGTCTCTGCCTCTTTTCTATTATGGTGATGTAATCTTCTACTGTAAGGACCTGCCATTGCAGACTGAGCTGCTCCAGTCATCTATCTTGCCTTCCCCACCACATTGAGGTACAGCTGCTAAACTGTGAGCCAAGAGAAATCCCTCATCCCATAAAGTGTTTCTGTTGGATGTTTGGTCATAGCAATGGGATAAATAATACACATACCTGCCAGAGACAGTTCCTGTGATCAGGAGAGCTATTTCCTTAGGGGAGACATGACCACCTGGCTTGTAGTCATGAAAATGAAATAAGCAAAACAATATAGTGACATCAGGTCTATGGCTATTAGTTTTTTCTTTGTGTTTGGCAAAGGGAGAACTACCTACTAGATACTCACTTGAGATTTCAGGCCACACCCCTTCCTGCTCATACACCAAGCCGCATAAGGTCATGGGTGATGCTAGAATATATCAATGGTAGAAGGTTGCCCGGCAATCCAGTGCCTTTGTGTTTGTCCATTGCTGGAGTGAGACTTCCACATGGTGCAGACAGCTTTGACTTTCCTATGCTCTGTAGTAGCCCTCTGTGCTTCTACAATAACCTACAATAGATCCATTGGTTCAGCATGTTTGATTAGATGGAATCTTTGCTTTAGTATGTCAGTGTCCTTTCTGGGGTCAATAGAGGATACTTAGATCTCCCCACAAAATATCATGTAACAGTCCCACACTTGGCTTCCACTATGTTCCAGCACATTCCTGCTATGGATACCCTGTTTTTAGGGCAGGCTGGGTAGGTTTCTACTGTGACCATAAACCCACAAACCTTTGACTGGGTCCTTAGGGATATCTGGAACCTTATGGTCATCATTTACTGAGAGTTATCTGAGCCTGAGACTTTTTACATCCTGGTGCCATTATAGTAGGTTAGCTTTCCTATAGCTAATAGGCTAATTGGCCAGTCACAGCTAGTGGGAGCTTTCCTGTGTGCCCTTTTCTCCTGGTAAGAACAAGTCTGAAACCTGCTCATGTATTCACATTCCTTCAAATAAACCATCTATCTGTTGGATCTCTTAGCTTAGTATTATAGCTTTACGTTTTAGATTCTTAGATCCCTAGCTTGGCTCTGAGTCCCCAGGGTTGGGACATCTCCAGAGTGTCTGAGGACTATTGTGTGTGTGTGTGTGTGTGTGTGTGTGTGTGTGTGTGTGTGTGTGTGTGCGCGCGCGCACGCGCGCGCGCAAAAATGTGCATTGAAGAGTAGCAGGCAATGAAAAGTTTCCCATATTCAGGAGCCACAGTAGGCAATGACATCTTGTCTGCCACTCATCTGTATGTGCCCTCTTCTCCAGAGATTCCACTTTGTGAAAGTTCCAGGCAGCTACTACATCAATATGACCAAGCACACCACACATCAGCATGTTCAGCTCCTCTTTCAGAGAAGACACAGGATCCTGATGCTGTTGTAGCTCCACCCCCCATTTACCACTGAGAATTTTGTACTTCAGTCATATGGATCATACTCTTGGCTGGACCACATTTATTTTCATTTTCTTTCCTCCCTTCAAGTTACTTTTGAAGAGCCTTACTGCATCTTGTTTTGCCCACCTCCGGTTTTAGATCTTCTGTTAGAAACCCAGCTTTCCCTGTGGTGTGCAATACTGATCACTTGAGTTTTTAAAGGGTTAGGTGAGATCCAAAGTCTTGGAAGCGATCTGAATAGAAACACTTTTGGGTAGCATAATATACAATCACTTTCCCACCACCCATGAACATATTCAACCCCCCTCTTCTACTTCTTTGAGGGCATCAGAGCTTGTGGATTATGTTGGAAGAAAGAGATAAAGGGTAGACAGGAAATGAATAGGTCAGCCTTGTCCCTGGAACACCTTCATCTTTCTCCCCTCAGTCTTCCTGTGTCTGAGCTGTCAAGGGTATGGAGTATCCTTAGATTCTGGGAACTATTGGGTTTTCTCTTCTTTAAATTATCCAACTAGAAGGGGAGGAGGCCTTTAAAATTGGAATTTAGATTTATATTTTTCATTAAACATTCTTTTTTATGACAAGAGAAATAAGAAACAGTTTCAGAGTAGCTTACTAATGATTACATTATTCATTTACAAGATATTTTCTGTCCTTTGCATGCCAGACACTGTGGTATAATGTGATGCTATGACATGGTTTTAAAAATACATTAATCTTGGTTCCCATTTCTAACAGAGAGATCCCAAAAGTTGTGAAGTTTTCTGAGTGAGAGGAATGTTGATGTATGTTATTAAGACAACTAACATAGGGAGGGACACAGTTCACTGGAAGGAAGAAGTTGGTCACCAGAGGAACCCAAAATGTGGTTGGGGGAGTAGAGTTCTGAGTTCCGCATGTGACTTCTATTTCCAGGAGGTGGTCTGTAGGCAGAAGACAGAGTTCAATCACCAATGGCTGATGATTTAGTAAGTTGTGCCTACTAAATGAAGCTTCTATAAGAGCCCTGGGTCTAAGTGAGCTTCTTGATTGGTGGACACAGACAGCAATTCTGAGAGGCTGGCATGCTCAGAGAGACCATGGAATTTGTCTGTCTCCAGCCATATACCTGGCTCCGTGGAGCTCTTCCATTGGCTGTTTCTAGGTTGTATCACCTATAATAAAACGGCAATAGAAAGTAGGCAGCTTTCTTGAGTTCAGTGAGTCAATGACTGAGCAAATGATTGAACCTGTGTGTGTATTTGGAGACTGATACCTAAGTCTGTGGTAGGCTAGACTGAAGTATAGATGTCTTTGTAGCTAGTACCTAGAGCAGTGACACCTTCTATCTCTATTTCTTTACTTGTGAGAAGTGAACTAACTGAGAAGCAGCCAAAGGAATTCCACTGTTGGCCACTTTGTTGTTGTTATAATGAATTGAAGAACTGGCTGTTATTTGAATAATGTATCTTGGGATAACGTATTGAACAGAAACAGAAGTTTCCATTCTCAAAGTCTGCAGTTATACAATGAGTTTAATAGGGCTCTTTAGCACAATGCCTGATACCATCCATGAATTCACTGAACTCTACTCATTCTTGTCTCAGGGACTCATCCTTGGGGATCATCACATCAGTGGGCTCTGCGCTTTCTATCCCTGTCTGTGAGATCACTGGGGGTCCAGCTTCCATTTGGAAGCTGATGAGAAGGAGGTGAATAAAAGCAAGGGGTTGACTAATATGGTCTTGTTTCCTCCTTGTGAGGCCACCACTGGCCTTATGTCTTTTCACAGTGCTTTTCTCCTTTTACATTCAGATAACTCTTTCTGGTCTTCTAGGGCCTGGGGAGTGGTAAAAGTGTTTCAGTTTCTTGTGGTTCTATTATACCTGTATACACATTTGTAAAATAAATGAATAAATAAACAAAGTTAGTAAGTAAGCAAGTTTCATTAAAGATGCTTCAATTTATTCTCATAGGAGTGTTCCATCTCTTTGGGACCCAAACCCAGAACTGTTGTTGAGAATTCTGGATTTATGGTTTGCAGAGGGTGTTGACTCTTCTTTTAGTTGAGTTGATGCCATGTCAGCTGTTTGGCTGTTTATGAAGGTCACCCGGCCTGCAATGATAAAAACACATAGAGCAAAATGCTTATCTTCTTACTTCCTTTGGCACACGAGAGCAGAGAAGGGGCCAGAGCACCAGCTTTGCTTTACAGCGTTAAGAATTGCACTTTTCTTTTTATTCTTTCACAAGCACTAATAGGAAGTGCATTCAGAAGTGGGTATCACTTGGGAAGCTGGAGCCATCCTGACCCATCACCACCCTGGCCTCCCGAGAGAGAGAGAGAGAGAGAGAGAGAGAGAGAGAGAGAGAGAGAGAGAGAGATTTTAGAAGATGGGAACCTGAGCCATGTCTCATAGCCTAGTTCAGCTGTCCTGGAGTATTCAGTGCAGCAGAAACGAGAGCCAGAGTCTGAGGAGCTAAAATGACTGCTTTGAAAGAATATTACAAGCAACTTTAAAGGATTTTAAAAATTCTTTACGACACCCGCGGATCCCGGCCCGCAGCAGCTCTCTGCTCCCAGACCCGGTGAGAGAGAGACCCAACCGCCTGGTCAGGTGGGCACTCCTGAGGCTGCAGAGCGGAAGAGACCACCAACACTGCTCACCCCTGCCCACATCCCTGGCCCAAGAGGAAACTGTATAAGGCCTCTGGGCTCCCGTGGGGGAGGGCCCAGGAGCGGCAGGACCCCTGCCGGAGACACCGCCGGACCCTGAAGGAAACAGACCGGATAAACAGTTCTCTGCACCCAAATCCCGTGGGAGGGAGGGCTAAACCTTCAGAGAGGCAGACAGGCCTGGGAAACCAGAAGAGACTGCTCCCTGCACACACATCTCGGACGCCAGAGGAAAAAGCCAAAGTCCATCTGGAACCCTGGTGCACTGAAGCTCCCGGAAGGGGCGGCACAGGTCTTCCTGGTTGCTGCCGCTGCAGAGAGCCCCTGGACAGCACCCCACGAGCAAACCTGAGCCTCGGGACCACAGGTAAGACCAAATTTTCTGCTGCAAGAAAGCTGCCTGGTGAACTCAAGACACAGGCCCACAGGAACAGCTGAAGGCCTGTAGAGAGGAAAAACTACACGCCCGAAAGCAGAACACTCTGTCCCCATAACTGACTGAAAGAAAACAGGAAAACAGGTCTACAGCACTCCTGACACACAGGCTTATAGGACAGTCTAGCCACTGTCAGAAATAGCAGAACAAAGTAACACTAGAGATAATCTGATGGCGAGAGGCAAGCGCAGGAACCCAAGCAACAGAAACCAAGACTACATGCCATCATCGGAGCCCAATTCTCCCACCAAAACAAACATGGAATATCCAAACACACCAGAAAAGCAAGATCTAGTTTCAAAATCATATTTGATCATGATGCTGGAGGACTTCAGGAAAGACCTGAACACACATAGGGAAGCACAGGAAAACATTAATAAACAAGTAAAAGCCTACAGAGAGGAATCGCAAAAATCCCTGAAAGAATTCCAGGAAAACACAATCAAACAGTTGAAGGAATTAAAAATGGAAATAGAAGCAATCAAGAAAGAACACATGGAAACAACCCTGGATATAGAAAACCAAAAGAAGAGACAAGGAGCTGTAGATACAAGCTTCACCAACAGAAGACAAGAGATGGAAGAGAGAATCTCAGGAGCAGAAGATTCCATAGAAATCATTGACTCAACTGTCAAAGATAATGTAAAGCAGAAAAAGCTACTGGTCCAAAACATACAGGAAATCCAGGACTCAATGAGAAGATCAAACCTAAGGATAATAGGTATAGAAGAGAGTGAAGACTCCCAGCTCAAAGGACCAGTAAATATCTTCAACAAAATCATAGAAGAAAACTTCCCTAACCTAAAAAAAGAGATACCCATAGACATACAGGAAGCCTACAGAACTCCAAATAGATTGGACCAGAAAAGAAACACCTCCCGTCACATAATTGTCAAAACACCAAACGCACAAAATAAAGAAAGAATATTAAAAGCAGTAAGGGAAAAAGGTCAAGTAACATATAAAGGGAGACCTATCAGAATCACACCAGACTTCTCGCCAGAAACTATGAAGGCCAGAAGATCCTGGACTGATGTTATACAGACCCTAAGAGAACACAAATGCCAGCCCAGATTACTGTATCCAGCAAAACTCTCAATTAACATTGATGGAGAAACCAAGATATTCCATGACAAAACCAAATTTACACAATATCTTTCTACAAATCCAGCACTACAAAGGATAATAAATGGTAAAGCCCAACATAAGGAGGCAAGCTATACCCTAGAAGAAGCAAGAAACTAATCGTCTTGGCAACAAAACAAAGAGAATGAAAGCACACAAACATAACCTCACATCAAATATGAATATAACGGGAAGCAATAATCACTATTCCTTAATATCTCTCAATATCAATGGCCTCAACTCCCCAATAAAAAGACATAGATTAACAAACTGGATACGCAACGAGGACCCTGCATTCTGCTGCCTACAGGAAACACACCTCAGAGACAAAGACAGACACTACCTCAGAGTGAAAGGCTGGAAAACAACTTTCCAAGCAAATGGTCAGAAGAAGCAAGCTGGAGTAGTCATTCTAATATCAAATAAAATCAATTTCCAACTAAAAGTCATCAAAAAAGATAAGGAAGGACACTTCATATTCATCAAAGGAAAAATCAACCAAGATGAACTCTCAATCCTAAATATCTATGCCCCAAATACAAGGGCACCTACATATGTAAAAGAAACCTTACTAAAGCTCAAAACACACATTGCACCTCACACAATAATAGTGGGAGATTTCAACACCCCACTCTCATCAATGGACAGATCATGGAAACAGAAATTAAACAGTGATGTAGACAGACTAAGAGAAGTCATGAGCCAAATGGACTTAACGGATATTTATAGAACATTCTATCCTAAAGCAAAAGGATATACCTTCTTCTCAGCTCCTCATGGTACTTTCTCCAAAATTGACCATATAATTGGTCAAAAAACGGGCCTCAACAGATACAGAAAGATAGAAATAATCCCATGCGTGCTATCGAACCACCACGGCCTAAAACTGGTCTTCAATAACAATAAGGGAAGAATGCCCACATATACGTGGAAATTGAACAATGCTCTACTCAATGATAACCTGGTCAAGGAAGAAATAAAGAAAGAAATTAAAAACTTTTTAGAATTTAATGAAAATGAAGATACAACATACTCAAACTTATGGGACACAATGAAAGCTGTGCTAAGAGGAAAACTCATAGCGCTGAGTGCCTGCAGAAAGAAACAGGAAAGAGCATATGTCAGCAGCTTGACAGCACACCTAAAAGCTCTAGAACAAAAAGAAGCAAATACACCCAGGAGGAGTAGAAGGCAGGAAATAATCAAACTCAGAGCTGAAATCAACCAAGTAGAAACAAAAAGGACCATAGAAAGAATCAACAGAACCAAAAGTTGGTTCTTTGAGAAAATCAACAAGATAGATAAACCCTTAGCCAGACTAACGAGAGGACACAGAGAGTGTGTCCAAATTAACAAAATCAGAAATGAAAAGGGAGACATAACTACAGATTCGGAGGAAATTCAAAAAATCATCAGATCTTACTATAAAAACCTATATTCAACAAAACTTGAAAATCTTCAGGAAATGGACAATTTCCTAGACAGATACCAGGTATCGAAGTTAAATCAGGAACAGATAAACCAGTTAAACAACCCCATAACTCCTAAGGAAATAGAAGCAGTCATTAAAGGTCTCCCAACCAAAAAGAGCCCAGGTCCAGACGGGTTTAGTGCAGAATTCTATCAAACCTTCATAGAAGACCTCATACCAATATTATCCAAACTATTCCACAAAATTGAAACAGATGGAGCACTACCGAATTCCTTCTACGAAGCCACAATTACTCTTATACCTAAACCACACAAAGACACAACAAAGAAAGAGAACTTCAGACCAATTTCCCTTATGAATATCGACGCAAAAATACTCAATAAAATTCTGGCAAACCGAATTCAAGAGCACATCAAAACAATCATCCACCATGATCAAGTAGGCTTCATCCCAGGCATGCAGGGATGGTTTAATATACGGAAAACCATCAACGTGATCCATTATATAAACAAACTGAAAGAACAGAACCACATGATCATTTCATTAGATGCTGAGAAAGCATTTGACAAAATTCAACACCCCTTCATGATAAAAGTCCTGGAAAGAATAGGAATTCAAGGCCCATACCTAAACATAGTAAAAGCCATATACAGCAAACCAGTTGCTAACATTAAACTAAATGGAGAGAAACTTGAAGCAATCCCACTAAAATCAGGGACCAGACAAGGCTGCCCACTCTCTCCCTACTTATTCAATATAGTTCTTGAAGTTCTAGCCAGAGCAATCAGACAACAAAAGGAGATCAAAGGGATACAGATCGGAAAAGAAGAGGTCAAAATATCACTATTTGCAGATGACATGATAGTATATTTAAGTGATCCCAAAAGTTCCACCAGAGAACTACTAAAGCTGATAAACAACTTCAGCAAAGTGGCTGGGTATAAAATTAACTCAAATAAATCAGTTGCCTTCCTCTATACAAAAGAGAAACAAGCCGAGAAATAAATTAGGGAAACGACACCCTTCATAATAGACCCAAATAATATAAAGTACCTCGGTGTGACTTTAACCAAGCAAGTAAAAGATCTGTACAATAAGAACTTCAAGACACTGAGGAAAGAAATTGAAGAAGACCTCAGAAGATGGAAAGATCTCCCATGCTCATGGATTGGCAGGATTAATATGGTAAAAATGGCCATTTTACCAAAAGCAATCTACAGATTCAATGCAATCCCCATCAAAATACCAATCCAATTCTTCAAAGAGTTAGACAGAACAATTTGCAAATTCATCTGGAATAACAAAAAACCCAGGATAGCTAAAGCTATCCTCAACAATAAAAGGACTTCAGGGGGAATCACTATCCCTGAACTCAAGCAGTATTACAGAGCAATAGTGATAAAAACTGCATGGTATTGGTACAGAGACAGACAGATAGACCAATGGAATAGAATTGAAGACCCAGAAATGAACCCACACACCTATGGTCACTTGATTTTTGACAAAGGAGCCAAAACCATCCAATGGAAAAAAGATAGTATTTTCAGCAAATGGTGCTGGTTCAACTGGAGGGCAACATGTAGAAGAATGCAGATCGATCCATCCTTATCACCCTGTACAAAGCTTAAGTCCAAGTGGATCAAGGACCTCCACATCAAACCAGACACACTCAAACTAATAGAAGAAAAACTAGGGAAGCATCTGGAACACATGGGCACTGGAAAAAATTTCCTGAACAAAACACCAATGGCTTATGCTCTAAGATCAAGAATCGACAAATGGGATCTCATAAAACTGCAAAGCTTCTGTAAGGCAAAGGACACTGTGGTTAGGACAAAACGGCAACCAACAGATTGGGAAAAGATCTTTACCAATCCTACAACAGAGGCCTTATTTCCAAAATATACAAAGAACTCAAGAAGTTAGACCGCAGGGAAACAAATAACCCTATTAAAAATGGGGTTCAGAGCTAAACAAAGAATTCACAGCTGAGGAATGCCGAATGGCTGAGAAACACCTAAAGAAATGTTCAACATCTTTAGTCATAAGGGAAATGCAAATCAAAACAACCCTGAGATTTCACCTCACACCAGTGAGAATGGTAAGATCAAAAACTCAGGTGACAGCAGATGCTGGCGAGGATGTGGAGAAAGAGGAACACTCCTCCATTGTTGGTGGGATTGCAGACTGGTAAAACCATTCTGGAAATCAGTCTGGAGATTCCTCAGAAAATTGGACATTGAACTGCCTGATGATCCAGCTATACTTCTCTTGGGCATATACCCAAAAGATGCCTCAACATATAAAAGAGACACGTGCTCCACTATGTTCATCGCAGCCTTATTTATAATAGCCAGAAGCTGGAAAGAACCCAGATGCCCTTCAACAGAGGAATGGATACAGAAAATGTGGTACATCTACACAATGGAATATTACTCAGCTATCAAAAACAACGAGTTTATGAAATTCGTAGGCAAATGGTTGGAACTGGAAAATATCATCCTGAGTGAGCTAACCCAATCACAGAAAGACATACATGGTATGCACTCATTGATAAGTGGCTATTAGCCCAAATGCTTGAATTACCCTAGATCCCTAGAACAAACGAAACTCAAGACGGATGATCAAAATGTGAATGCTTCACTCCTTCTTTAAATGAGGAAAAAGAATACCCTTGGCAGGGAAGGGAGAGGCAAAGATTAAAACAGAGACTGAAGGAACACCCATTCAGAGCCTGCCCCACATGTGGCCCATACATATACAGCCACCCAATTAGACAAGATGGATGAAGCAAAGAAGTGCAGACCGACAGGAGCCGGATGTAGATCGCTCCTGAGAGACACAGCCAGAATACAGCAAATATAGAGGCGAATGCCAGCAGCAAACCACTGAACTGAGAATAGGTCCCCTATTGAAGGAATCAGAGAAAGAACTGGAAGAGCTTGAAGGGGCTTGAGACCCCAAAAGTACAACAATGCCAAGCAACCAGAGCTTCCAGGGACTAAGCCACTACCTAAAGACTATACATGGACTGACCCTGGACTCTGACCCCATAGGTAGCAATGAATATCCTAGTAAGAGCACCAGTGGAAGGGGAAGCCCTGGGTCCTGCTAAGACTGAACCCACAGTGAACTAGTCTATGGGGGGAGGGTGGCAATGGGGGGAGGGTTGGGAGGGGAACACCCATAAGGAAGGGGAGGGGGGAGGGGGATGTTTGCCCGGAAACCGGGAAAGGGAATAACACTCGAAATGTATATAAGAAATACTCAAGTTAATAAAAAAAAATAAATAAAATAAAAAATAAAAAAAAAATTCTTTACAAAAAAAAAAAAAAAAAGAATTGCACTTTTCATTGCCAGAATGTACATCTTACTCATTGTGACTTTGGCATCAACTCTACATTGCAGCTTTGAAGATGCATTGGTGGTCTGGGTTTATAGGAAAGGAAACCATGCGGATGAGGGGTTAAGAAATAATATGGAAGTTATTGTTATTAACATTTTATTGGTAAGATGGGACAGGATAACAACATTCACAAGTTTAGTAGTTATTCCTGAAACATGATTCATGTTGAACATTTTAGTGAAAAGAACCCAGGAATAGACCATGAAAAGAGGGGGAAATGTGTGCTTGTCTTGTAGAGGTTTTGCCATAGAGAACATTATAACATTGATGTTTGTGATTGGTCTCACTGAATGGGCCCCACCCTAGCACTTGTCTTAGAATCTATTAGTTTTTCTGATGAATTTCTTGTGAAAATATATGAACTTGAATGCTTTGCCCTTTTCCTGAGCATTGCCTTGAGCCTCTTTTACTTTCTAAGTCATTACTGGAAAATGCATTAGGCTAGCCAAGAAGTATACATTTAAAGCTAGTTTCAACTGGTCTCTGATCCATTCTCATGAAGATGAAAGGGACACCTTGTGTAGAAAGATCTCTGCAGAGTTCTTGAGAGACTGTCTCCATACCTGACCTAAAGAAATGAAGACTTTCAAAGGCTATTCACCCCAATGCTATAGAAAAAAGGTACGCCTAGACACACAGTGTGGTGGTTTCCATTAAATACCCTTCGGTGACATAAGCCAAAATAAACTCTTTCTTCCATAAGTGAATTTTGGTCATGGTGTTTTGTCACTGCATCAGAGAGGAACAAATATAAAAGTTTGTACCAGAGAGTGGTCTGGTGATGTTAAGGAGCTGACAATGCTTTTTTCTTCAATATGGGAAGACTTTGAAACTTTGGACAATAAATGTTTTATCAGCATAACTTAATGGGCCATTCTAATAGAGTCTATGTAACAGAAGTGCTGAGAACAATGTAGACTATGGAAAATCAAGAGGCTTCAAACAATATCTTGATAAGAACTGGGCTAGAGTCCATTCTTCTGAATGCAAGATTCTGTCTGCCTATGCCCTAAGAACTTGCCTAAGGAAAGTAAAAGAAATAGACTCATGCTTTGGTGGAGGAAATTTCAAGACAGTGTAATACTGAGTGTTTTGCATGGTGGTTACTGGCAACTCTTATGTAGGTCTACAATAATAAAGAGTGAGTGTGGCAAAAAGAAATAAAAGATGTACAGTTTGGAGAGAAAAAGAATACTAGAAAGCTTAATTAACAGTCAAAGATTGTGCTGAAAGAGGATGTGATTGTTCAGAAGCTTAATGTCATTGAAGAGAAACTTCCTGCTTTGAACTGGGGCATTGACAAAGATGCCCTTAGGGTGAGACCTCTCAGTCTAATAAGAGTTCAACTTGTGAAAGAAGAAAGAATTAAGGGTTTCTTGTTCCTAGAAAGCAAGTGCTTCAACAAACAAAAGCTGCCATGAATGTGGTTGTAGAGGGCCATGTGCACCCCAAGGAGGTAGCTGAACTTGGCAGTGTGATCCATGTGGCTATGGGGCCACAATCTGAGGTCATAATCTGCCTCCATTTATTCAGGATACAGCTGAGGTCAATGTGTGGCATTGAGTTGTGGCAGAGTGGCACTCCTTGGAATCCACGAAGCCACAAGGCCATGACAGACTGTTGCATGAAGTTGGGAAAGTGAATCCCTGAATTTTAGTAAAGACCATAAGATGTTAGAGATGTCAGAGAGAGTTAGAAATCTACCAAGAAGAACTTCATATAGAAAGTGGAATGAGAAGGAAGGCATGCTGTAGACAGTAAAACTGGAGGGGTAAAACCATATTAACCCTTTGAAAATAGAGCAGTAGATATCAGACATAGAGCTAGAGGATTTGATAATTGTTTTTACTGGATGTCAGTCTTGCTTTAGTCTAGTGTTTTATCACCACATTCCTGTTCCTCCTTTTCAGAATGGTAGCATATATCCAATGCCATTGGGTGTTGAAACTATGTAATTTTTATTTACAGGGGGTAACAGTTAGGAGAATGCATCCAATCTCAAGAGACTTTGGATTAAAAGCAACATTGAGATTGTAGAAGCCTATAGGGACTCATAAAAATGAAATAAATGCATTTTGTATTATGATATAGCCATGGGCCTATAAATATCAAGGGGTACTAAGTGGTGCTTTGAATGAGAAATGTCCTCAGTTGGCTCAAGTATTTAAACTCTTGGTCCCTGGTTTGTCATACTATTTTGGGATGTTATGGAATCTTCAGGAATTGGAGTTTTTCTGGAGGTACCTTACTGGGGTGTCCAATGAAGATTCATAACCCCACCCCTCTTTTAGTCCTTTCTGTGTCTCTAGCTCTGTCTGTCTCTGTTTCTGTCTCATCTCTATCTCTTTCTGGTTTGCGTTTGCAGTTGACTACATGATCTCTTGGCTTCCTGCTCCAGTTGACTGTAGCCACCATGTCTGTCCCTGCCATTAGGAGCTCTCCCCATGGATTCATTGGTCATGACGAGTTATCCCCTCAACACAAGTAATTAATAAGCAACTGATAGGTATAGCCATGTTAATTTGCTAGGACTAACTTGAAGGCCTTCTGTAATCAACTTGTTTAAAGAGTAATTTACTGGGTTGTAATTCTGGGGGATGGAAGTCCAAAATCAAGGCATTGGCAGGTTTGTTCCTCTGGAGAGCTGTGTGTGTGTGAAACTCTTTCTTTTTAGCTTCTTGGTGACCGTCTTGGAGCCATATCTGTCCATAAGATCTTCTATTTATGGTTATTTGTGTCTAATTTCCAGGCCTTTGAGGGCACTAGTGATACTGGATTTTAGACAACCAGAATGACCTCATATTGACTGATTTGTGTCCAATTTTCAGCCCCTTTGAGGGCACTAGTGATACTGGATTTTAGACAACCAGAATGACCTCATTTTAACTGGAGTACCTCTGTAAGGATCCTCTACCCAAATACAGTGATGTTCTGGGGTTGTGGGGACCAGGGCTTTAATAGTGAATCCTGGGAAAGATGGAGCAGGGATAATTTAGCCCCTAACACCATCTGTCTAAAGACTGAGAGCAACTCGGTTCTTCAATACCCTTGTTAGCTTTTATTCCTGTCATACTAATTTCAATATTCTCATTTACAACTTTCTTTTGCCCTAAGATAGCATACCAGAGTGTAGTTACAACTAAGAATTTTTATAGACACTTCAAAGAATACATTTAGGGGAAAATAAAGCTGAAGCAAATTCCAGGCAGCAATGGCTATTATTAATATATCCCAGAAATACTCATTTTTGGGATAAACAGAACTTTTCATTACTCTCTGGTGGATACATGATGTTGAAATTTTGGGGTATAATGTTTTAAGAATTATTTTATAAGTTGTATTTTATGTTTTAAATTGTGATAATAAGAACATGTGTTACCCCCCTCCCCTTGAGTCCCTTTACTTTTGAGAGATGAGATCTCCCATGGAGGCAAGCTTTTTTTCCCCAATGTCCTTTCGGTATACTTTTGGCAGGACCATAAACAATACAGGCATTAAATTCATCTAAAATGGTTTTGTCAATGCAAGAGTGCTAAAATCATATGAGGGCAGGAGGAAGCTGTGTCAGGGACTCTGTAGAGGTTTACCTGCACATTGATAGGAAGATAGATTTCTTATGCTGGACCAAATGATCTCTTGGGGAAGGAGACTCTAAACAACGCAAATGCATCTTTCAGCCATACACCAGTCATCATGGTCAACGTGCCTTGATCAACCTCACATCAACCCAAGGTGTTTTGATCTGTGGTATCTGAAAACAAGTACCAGAATGTTGAACTCTACTCCCAAGACTCCATTCTTCTTCATCTTGTGTGGCCCAAAATACTTGCTGCAAGTGGGTAGCTGCTGACAAAGCACCAGTATGCTCCCTTTGAGCCCATAGCCAAAGTCTTCTTAGACTTGCATGGCTTCACCAGGCACAGCAGCAGCAGCATTTCACCGCTGAGTACTCCCCTCCTCAACCCCCATGTTCAGGGGAGGCTTTAGAAACTAACCCATAACACACATGTTTCTTGTGGGAATTGGTAAATGTCCAGAAAGAAATGGCATCTTCTACTGAACCTTCAGCAGAGTTAACTGGCTGGTGAGAACTCCAACAGTTATGGAGTGATTGGAGGGTTGAAGTCTAGAGCCTAATCACAAATTATCTTGGGCCATTATATTTTAGTAGCCATTTGATCACTTCTTCTATATGTGACCTAAAGGCTTTGTCACTATTGAGAAAGTCCACAGGACTGTACAGATAGAATACTGTTTTCTAACCAACCAAACAGCTGTCAGATAGCCCCTGAGGCTGTAACATGTTTCCCTCTTTCCTTTAATCTACTCACTTGATGTTTCTATGGATGTATTAATAAAGTGTCTTATTTATGACTTTTTTGTTCTGTTACCTTAAAAACATCATCAAACTGTTACAACATTAGAACACAGACTTTGAAGTAACTTAACTTTGTCTTTCTGAGCCATAGTCATTCATATTTGGCTCCAGAATAGACTTTCTCTTTCCTCTTATTTAGAGGACTATTTTCTGAGCAAAACTGCTACCATGTTTTCAAGTCCAGCTTGGCCAGCTTGCCAAAGGTCATCACAACTGGGCTTGTTGACTGTTGACTTTCCCTCTCAGAAAAGGGGTGGAGGAAGTGTTAAGGGACCCTTTACTGAGTATGCAGCTACCCTACCTTCACCCCAGCCAGTCATGTGCAATTCTGTCTTAATGGCACATGGGTCTCTGGGAGATGCTACAGAATATAGGGACTCTATACACAGTCATAGGAGAGTCATCATCTATGCTGGGTACAGATGTTCCAGTGTAGCTGCTCATAACCTCACCCATTGCTCTGTAAGTAAGCCTAAACTCATTGGGTCCCCAGGGTGAATATTGTTACTGAACCTCAATTTATCATTGAGACCATAGGAGGAGGGCTTAGATGTTGTCTACAAGAGAATGAATTTTAGCAATGCCCCCTTTGCAGTGAGTGTTGTGTTTCTGCATCAATATTTGACACCCAACAGAGGTAATAATGGGTTTTAGGCTGTGACCCCAAACAATACTAGCAGGTGCTTCTCAATGGAATTATTGAGACTGTTTCAGTCCATGTCCTGAACTGGAGAGTTTATAATTCCTCCAGAGCATCAACTTTCACTATATGCAAAGGAAAAAATGTCAATGACTGAACAGGTTTGGAAAATGCCATATATTGCACCCTTCCTTGATACTTTTGTACCTGTTGGAATAGAGAAAGCTTTTAAATAGCAATGAAGAAGAGGTTTCAGTTTAAGCAGATGTGCCCAATAGTTTCTTGATCAAGAAAGCATTTGTTCATACAAATCCTGCAAGGAGGTTTTTGAGAAATCCTGTTTAAAACCTGCATAAGCTTAATGCCTAGATATTCATTGAAATAAGCTATATGTTAAGCTCATGGGTTACAGAGCAAGAGCTTCCTAGGGAATGTTGCCATGGCTGTGAACATGTATAGTAGGTGGGTGACAGGCACCCAGAGCTGGACTCACAGACTTTGCATCCCCTGGGGTCTTTCCTAATTGTGGGAAGGGTGACAGTATGAGTCATCATGAGCTTGGCCTTAACAAGTAGATGACCTGGGCTGGCAGTCAGAAGGCAGAGCATACATGCCTTGGCCTTTGTCACCCAGCTCTCATTGTGCTTCATTGGTTAGTGTCCCATCCCTACCTAATCCCAACGCTCCACCACACCCAGGTCTTGGTGTCTACATGAGCTGCCTCTCTTCCAGAGCTCAGCACATGCTGTCTGAAGCTGAAGAGGAGGGTGTTATTGAGTTGATGACGTAATGTCTACACTGCCCATGTCACCCTGGAGAAGCAGCATTTGGTCCAGCGAAGCTGCCAAGGGAGGCAGGATGACCACATGATAGAGCTGGTAGGTGGATGCTCCTGTTACAAAGACTCTTTGGTTCTAAACACAGAGGCTACCTTGAGCAAGCTTAAGACAAGAAGAGTCCTTTGCAGGAAGGTAATGATGCAAAAGACAGAATTTAAAGAATCCAAACATTCTCCTATGGTTTGAAAGCCCAATTGCATAAGAGATCTTTAAGATTCAATTGCTGTGTTTTTTTTAAAGTCCAGTCTGTGATCAAATGCCTACCCAGCTCTAGCATGTCCAATAGGTAGCACTCTCATCTTTCCCATGAGAACCCTGATTTATTCAGAAGTCTTCGTCAGTAGCTCAACATTAGGGAAAATGGACTTTCTAGTTGTTTATACTCTCTAGGTGATGGGCCATGCCATCTAGTTCTAGCTGGATGTAATTCTGGGTAGCTTTTATTTTCTTTAGGTAAAGGGACCTTACCTGGCATGCTTCTTTCTGTTCTTGCTTTTCCTTTTCTTCTCCAGTTACAGACACGCTGTCTGGTAGAGCAACAGCTACTGTGATCAACATGTGACAAACATGGGATACCACCCATGCACTCATGCCAAGAAGAGAAGGCACAAAGGAGGTGCCAGCATCTCTCATGACCGCCCTGACACCATGACACCGGACTGGGAACTTCCTGGTTATTTCTTATTTGAGAAAAATGACACCCTCCCTGTTGAGCTCACGTCTTGATGATTGTTCTTACTTCCACCAAAGCATTCCTAAGTGGAAGAGTTATGCAGGGAAAACATGGGTGCCAGGAGACAACTATGACTCACAGTGATTCAGTCTCTATTATGAGAGAGGAGCGTCGGCTCCTGGAAGCATGAGATGTCTCAAAGAGGGTGCCGAGGCTCCCTACTGCTGCAGAGAACAGAGAAACTCCTCAAGCCTCTGCATCCCTGTTCTAGCTTGAATTCATGAATTAATTAAAACCGATTCTTGTTCATCCCTCCTTACCTGCTAGGTGTTTTTCTAGTGCTCATGGCAGATGGTTGCAGATGCTGGCTCTCATTAAGCTGACATGGCAAGAGGGAAGAGACAATAGCCACGGAATGAAAGGAATGGGTTTATTCTGGGTGATGAGAAACCTGATTGCATAATGTAAACTGGAGCATCATGTTGATGAGTTGAGGGAAACCGTAGACATCAAAGTCTAAGAAACTGCTGTTTTAAAGGAGACTTGATTGGTAAAAAAAAAGACAAGTGAGAAAGTCCAGAGGACCAGGCTACTCAGGATAAAAGGGTCAGTGCAGTAAGAGGGGTGGGGCTGACCTGATGGAGAGGGACAGGTGGGTGGGTATCTGCGGCAGGGGCTTTGGAATCTCACCCTGCACCAGCATCTCCACTCTTTGTCCTTCACAAAGCTCCTGTTGCTATCTGAACTCTGTCTAATACAGTTTGCATTATGAGTTTTCTATCATCTGCTATAACTGTCAAAGCCCAGAGGAAGGGATTGCAGGGGTCCATGTGGGTGGCTAATACCCTCCCAGACTAATCTCCTTCTGTCCATTCAAAGCATTGGAGATGGATTCATCACTCCCAGCCACAGCTCCCCAGGGGACTACTTTTCTCATCCAAAACCAGGGCTGGCTTCCCTTGGAATGGGGTCAGTCTTGTGCTGGAGGGACTGGCAGAGCATTCAGTGGGCACACAGCTGCTTCCAGGCCATGCTCCAGTCACCCTGTCAAGGTCCTGCTGTCACGTCAGACAAGTCTCCTGCTGGTGGCTGCCCATGGAGAGACCTCTGCAGAAAAAAAAAAAAAATCAGGGAGTCAGCGAATGCCCCAGGCTATGGCATGCTGCCTAGGGTGGCTCACAGCCTGCCACAGCTGCTCAGGCCTGGCGTCATTTTCAAGTGATACTTATCAGAGAGGCAGTCACATGAGATCACAGGACCACAGCCTCCCTCAAAGGTCATCCTGTATTACATACCTCATTCCTCTGTCATTACCCAGAGCCAAGTGTCGGAATACCACCACCCCTGTTTCTAACATGGTGCCTGCTAATCTGGATCTTTACAGCTATGGGAGAAAACCACTGCTCTTTTCTCTGACACTAACTTGCTGGCAGTTGGATCCATGACGTCTTTAGACAGTTAGTTACCTTTCTTGTGGGACTGTGGGGCTTGACAAGGGTGATCATTCACCTTAGGCGGAAGGAGTTGCCAAGAAGTGCCAGCCTACTTCTTCAGATAGCTTGTTTCATATTTCCTAGACCTGGGATGCAAAAACACCAAGTGCCAAATCTGGGGAGAGCTTGAGATTCCAGATGCAATATAAAATAGAGTTCAAGACTGGACCAAGATTGATGCTCGTACTATAAAGAAGGTTCTTGGAGATCTATGCAGTGCTTTCACAGGTAAGTGGGGTGTTGTATGACCTCTTTGTCTTATGGGACAAACAAACTCAGATGCTCCTGTATCCACCATGTGACCTTTCTACACCTCTGTGTCTTCACTTACACCTTCCTCTGTGCTTGGTGTTATTTTTCTTTCCACAGACAAGGAAACGAGACCAGAATCATCAAACATATTTAGCTGGCATTAGCAATGCAGGTGGAGATTTCTGATTTCTACGTCTGCCTGTATTTCCATCCTCTGGGGGAAGGAGGGGCTTGATGGCATAGCAGAAGTTAACCACAATGTAGGTAGGGTGATATGCACGCAGGTTCTTCGAAGTCTCTACTGGTGAGGTAGGTATTCTGGGTAAATAGGAGTCCAAACACAGACCATCGGCTTTTGGTGGTGCTCCTTCATTATCGAAAATGTCCCACTAGAAAGTATGCCAGCAGAAGCAGTGTTCATGAAGCCCCTAAAAAAAAACATGGTATCTTCTCAGTAGCTCTTCATAATCAAAACATTTTATATGTGTATGAGTAACTATGTGTGTAATGAGCATGTATGTGTATGTGTGTCTTCATGTATGTGCTTGTACATGTTTGCAGAGGCCAGAGGTTGACGGCAGGTATCTTCTTCCACCACTCTCCACTCTAACACACGGGCTCCTGCTGAACTTAGAGCTTGATGATTTAGCAGATCTAGCCAGCCATCTTGCCTGGGGGATTCTCTGTCCCCCCCTGCCCTAATGCTGGGACTGCACAAGGACTGCCACACCCCTGAGCTTTTATGAACACACTGAGGATCTGAGCTCCAGTCTTCATGATCGGCGTGGCAAGTGCTTCATCCAAGAAGTATTCTTCTAGCCCTTTCCCTCTCTTGTTTCAGTCAGCACTGTGAGACTCAGCACGGCACCGCAGAGGCCAGGCTGTAAGAACGATGTGGCTGGATGTAATTCCTGCTTCTGATGCTGAAGCCAGGTATGTCACGGAACCTGTCTGTGTCTCAGTGGTCCGTGAACAGCACAAAGCAGCAATCGAGCCTTTCCGAGAAGGTAGTAAAGACCGAGGAGGTAACCGAGATGTGTGGATACTCCATACGATTAAGCCATTACCCACGGCTGTTGATTCAGCTGCAGGAGCATGGACTCAGACCTGAGTGTTCTACAGCACTCCAGAAGGACTAGCCATAGGTCATGGCAAGAAATATCCCAAAGATACAACTGAGGACCATCTCTCTTAACCCTACGGACTGATCTGCTCTGGACTCTGAACTCTCAGGGTTATCTTCATTTTCTGCCAGCGTCACCCCTGTAACAGCAGAAAGCTCAGCTCACTACTTGAAAATCAAACGCTGACCTGAAGGTTATACTAAGTATCTGATCTGAAAAGAGAAGCAGAAGTAAGCGCCTCTTATGTAACTTGGAGGGCATAGAGGAGCCAACGAGAAAACCACTGGCCTGAGCTTTCTTGAAGCACCATAAATCTCCTGTACTGGTTTCCGGTCCTGGCCAGTATGTCTGCTGTCTGCTGTTTTGGTCTTAAGATCGGCTAGTGGAGAAAAGCTAATTTGTACTGAAAAGCTACAGCATGCTACTATTCGAAGTTATTCCTGTTATATAAAACAACCTGCGGTTTCTTTCCAGTTTCTCAGCAATATTCTGACTTAAATGGATTGCTTCCTGTAAGTGTATCTGGTTCCCCACACAGAGCTGTTTCTTCCTCCCTCGTTCTCCCTTTCTCTCTCTCTCTCATATACATATCCTTTTTCTGTATTTAGATCATCTCTCCACTGACCTTTCCACAGCTCAGCATTCTGTTGTCAAATCGAAGCAAAGTTGAAACACAGAGCCAAGTAAGAAACTGCGAAATAACAGCTTAGCCTTCACAAGGCAAATGCTCTCTGGGCTATTTCTGGCCAGAGCAGATGTGGCCTTGATGGACTGTGGAAAAGACCGTCTCTCAGGTAAAAACATGTTAAGACACCAATGATGCAAGTCCTTCAGTCCACAAACTGATCATAAACTAGAAGGCACAGAGGAGGAAAACTGGACCCGGACTCATGGGCAATCCTACACCAACCATCAATCTATGACCCTCCTACTACATCAGCAACTAAACCAAACACAATCCCAAAACTCTGTGTGCTGTCATCCAACTTGGCATGGCGCATCAGAGTGATAGGCTCGCATCAGAGACAGTCGGCGTCTCCTGAATTCTAGCTCTCTTCCTCCCACCCCCAAAGAACACTGTATTCAGCTTGCACGCTTAAGTGTTTCCTTGCGAACATGTGTAATTCATGCTTGCATGTTACCGAGTGTATGTGTGCGTACATGTATAATTCAGTAAGATGAAATATTGCTTTGCATAAACAGACCTTCCGGAAAGCACACAGAACATCTTATTCTGCAACTCGTTTTAAAATGTCACTAGATTTTTTTAGCAATTTAGTTGTTGGCACATGTGCAACACAAAGCAACAATTTACTGAGGCAGTTTGTGGAATACCGTTTCCCAAACAGAACACTACACCTATTTAGCCATTCCTCAGGTGAGGACTATTCAGGTTGCATCTCATTTTCCTCGGTCACAAAAAATTCTTCAGAATACGTTTTTACCAAAGCCTCTTCAACATGATAGAATTTTCTCTTCTCACAGAAAAAGGTACACTTTACATGAAAAAACCAGCACACGTCTATGCTATATTTATGTGTGTATATATATGCAAATGTAGAGAGAACATACATTTCCCAAAATAAAATCTTCCTTTTATTCAGTTATAATTTAGTTTAGGAGAATATAGTCTACTCCCTGCCCCCCTGGCTGCAGAACTCCTCAGCACGATGCATTAAAGTACTCCCACTACCAGTAGAATCAGGTCCACCAATGGTCTTGGACACAAGCAGAGACAGGAGTTTCTTTGTCTTGAGGAGTGCCCATGGTATGCAAACGGATAGTCCTGTCCTCATGAGTTCATGAATTAAACAAATAAATGGATATAAGTATTTAGGAACATTCTATGTACAGCTAAAACACAGCTTTCCAGCTACTCAGTGTGACACACAACTGAAGCAGAAGTCCTATTTTAAGCTTTCTGGGTCATAGTTTCTTATTGATTCTAAGAACACACACACACACACACACACACACACACACACACACGTTTGAAGGATAGCGAGAACGAGAAAGAGATATAGAGACAGACTGAGACAGACTGAAACAAAAACAGAGACTAGACTTAACTGTTTTTGCAGATACTTTTTTTCTGGAGCCCCAAGATCCTGCTGACAGCCTGAGATTCTACTACAGTGCAGGAACATCCAGGAAGGGCAGGGACGGGGAAGGAGCGGGTGATGTTCTGGGCCCTTCACCTCTGTCCTTACCCCAGGAACCCCATCTTAACTTTTGACGACTATATTTCCTTTGAACGTAATTGACAAAAACTGGATACACCCTGAAAATAATTATTAAACTATGTATTTAGATATCTTCAAAAATATTTTAAGAGTTAAATGAATAAAAATAACTTGTGAGTCTCTAGAACATCTATAATCGTATTCAGAATTAAAGAACAGGCTTGCTTAGAAACGCAGGGTTCCCTGAGTTGGGTCTAGACAATTCAATGTGGGCTTCCTAACCTGACAAGTAACCCCTTCTTCACGCCACTGTGAAGGCTGGACTATGTAGAACGTGCTTAGAAAGGTACAGGGCAATAAATTCAGCACTGTCGTGGGCTGCAAACTGGCATCTTTTCGGCTACCATTTTGACTTTGTTAGCAAGAGGCTACTTAGAAAACGCAACCCCTCTGTGACGGTGCCCGCACTGCCACGGTACCGAGAACCGGGAGTAGGCCTGTGAGGTTTAAGAAAAAATCACATAGTAGGGTCATTCGTGTTACCAGAATGCTAAAGCTTTACTGAGGTTTACAGAATATATAGCCAAGTACACCAAGTAGAAAATTCCAGGGAAGCACAGAGGAAAAACAGGCTTACACCCCACCCCACCCCACACACACTGAGGAACAGAAAAACAGGAATTGATTCAAGGACATTACTGTTCAGGTGTAAATGCCCAGGTGTCACCACCCAAGGGCCAAACTGAAAGGTCAGGATGTTCCTTCTCAGGAACAAAAGGTTTTCACTTGCATCAGCAAGGCTCAGCAGGGGGCAACCACTTGCGCCCCTCCCCACCCCCCAGGGTCCGACATCTTTGCACTGTGCTTGTTTACTCTGTGAATAAGGGGCTGATGTAAATTTTCCTGAAACCCTCTTCCTCTCTACGCACTGTTCCACTTGCTCTCGATAAAGTTTACTTGCACAGCAGGGTGCTCAGACAGTTAAACTATTATATTCAAGTATTATAGTCACAGAGATGAAAATTTTATTATCATTTTAATGACAATATCCAGCTTCTCGTGGGTTTATTTTGCATTCTCAAATGCAAACTCCTAGGTAGTAACTTGGTAGTGAAGTGAGTTAGTGGTGGCTACGTGTTAATTAATTTGTACAGATTCATAATTCTCTTTCCCTTCGCTCTAGCTTCCGTCACCCTCCTGGGGCTGGATTAGTGCCTCCTCCTCTCAGTGTCTGTTGCTTCCCTCTGATTCACCGGGCTTGTGTTTCATCTTCTCCAGTGCCTGCATCACTCCCAGGCTCCTAAAGCCTCAAGGGTTCTTTACTTCCCACCACATCAAACGTAGTACGTGGCTGCCTGTTTTCACGGCTCCTCCTAATCTGTTTATTCCTTACATCTCCAGCTTTATTTCTTTTGCCAGATGTGATCCTGGTTCCTGTGGCTTGGAGATAATGGGATTTTTGTACACCTCCCAAATTTGAACTCTGCATCATTTTTTCTTGGACTTCAGCCCTGCTCCCTTCGTCAAAAGCATGCATAGACACTGCCCTCTCCCTACTGGGCTATGGGAGAACGGCTATGTGGTGGTACCACAGGGATGGGGTAGAAGAAAACCTTTTGTAGACCACCATTTCTCAGTTTACAGGGAGGAGATCTAGGCCCAAAGGGTGGCTTTCCAGAGCCGTTTGTATAGCTCTACTATGCTGCTACGTTTGGCAGAACTCAAGCCACATATGGGCAAGTGGAAATAGTAAGTATAAATCCAGCAGAGGGTGGCTCAAAAACCTATAGAGTCATAGCCACACACCCACATGAGGACTGAGCAGGTCACAAAGCTCCAGAGAACATGCCTGAGGGGTAAAATGAGAGCCGGGAGAAGGCGATGCATCAGAAGAGGTATTTCTTTTCTTTTTATTGGATATTTTTATTTACATTTCAAATGTTATTCCCTTTCCCGTTTTCCCATCCATAAGCCCCCTATCCCACCCCTCCCCCTTCTTCTATAAGGGTGTTCCCCTTCCCAACAACCCCCTTTCCCACCTCTCCACCCTGATATTCCCCTGCACTGGAGGCAGGACCTGAAGCAGAGACTGTGGTAGAACTGGCTTGCTCCTCCCAGCTTTCAGACCTTGATTACTTAAACACCCCAGGACCACCTGCCCAGGGATGGTACTACCCCAGTGATACGGGTCCTTCCACACCAGTCCCCAACTAATAAAATGTACCAGAGACTTGCCTACAGGCCAATCTTACGGAAGCATCTTCTCAGTTAAGATTCTCTCTTCCCAGATAGGTATAGGTTAGTGTCAAGTTGACAAAAACCAAGCAGTACAGTATCGTTGAATCTAATTTTATCTTCAATTTTTGTTTGGCTTTTCTGTTTCATAAGGCTATGATTTGGAGAAAACTTCTTTACCCATAAAACAAAGGTGTTAGTTATGCAAAGATCACACATGGGGCTGTTCTACATCTAAATGTCAAATATATTTGTTCATATTTGCTTCTAGTAATCTGTTCTATTTTTATACTGTCAATTATAATGTCTCCGTTTTTGCTCCTCATTTCATTTGAACCTTTACTCCTTTTTTTCCCTTTTAATCTAGCTAAGGGTTTATTAGTTTTGCTTATGTTTTGCAAAAACCAACTCCTTGTGTTGTTGATCTTTTGTTAAGCTTTCAATGTCAAGTTCACCGATTCCTGTTCCCATCTTTCTCTGGACTTTGTTGTTCTTAGGTGTTCAGTTCCTTATGGAACAACTGCAAGTTCTTGAGATCTTTCTGATTTCTAAAACAGTGGTAAGTTTAGATATCAATTGCTACCAACTTCTTTCTTGGTACTGCTTTTGCTTTTGTGTGTGTGTTCTATTTCCATCTTAATTGTTCCAAGAAGTTTCTTCGTTGACCTACTTAGCAATCTGGTATTTTATTTCCATGTATTTTTATGGTCTCTAAAGTCTTTATTTTACTGATTTCTGATTTTAATAATACAATGTGATGAGTCTGCTGAAGAGAAGCCTGTACTTGCATTGTACTGTTCACAATAATTAAGTAGAAACATTTATTTATCACATGATGGGTGAAAAAAGACTGCTCGTGTAATTCTCTTTGCCCATAAATAGAAAGTAGTCCTTTTATTTGCAATGACATGAAGAGACCTGGAGGACTGGGGCACTGGGAGGGAGGACTGGATGGAGGATGGGAGATTGGGGTACTGGAGGACTGGAGTTCATAATGTTACATGAAATAAATCAGGCACAAGAGGGACAAACCTTCATGAGTTTCCTTGATGTGTAACCAAAGGTTACTTATCTCATAGACTGGGGAACGGAGTAGCTGCCACTGAATAAGGACAGGAAGGAGCAAGGCAAGGCCATTGGGTGAGTAGCAACTTGATAACTAGGGGAAAGAAGAACTACTGTCCCCTTGCAGAGAAGGCTGACAATAAAGATACTCTGTACTTCAAAATTATAGAACAAAAGATGTTGAATATTTTCACCACAAAGAATAGCAAGTGTTTAAGGAGCTAAATACATGAACTCTGAGTTGAACATCGCACAATGAATACATGCATTCAAATATAACATGGTGTCCAGTAGAACATGTATAATTGCTATATCAAAACCATGTTTAATGATGATTATAACGGAGCTGAAAAGTTCCTGTCACCTAGGGATGATGAAACAATGCAATGGGTTAGTCATGTGTTTGTAGTGGTGCACACAAGCCTATTGTGCACACATCCCTACTAAGCTCACAACCATATGAAAATACAATGCATATAGCTGCCTATGGGCACGTGATAATAACGAGTAGACTATCGGTTTATGTACTTCGTCTATTTTATATTTCTGTCATTATTTTCAAACTCACTCATTCTACTTATGAAAAAATGTACTGCAAATAGTAATAATGTGCTATGGATACAAAAGCCCTATAAATCAGGCATTTACGTCACATATTGGCTGTGTCATTTTTCTCTTGTGCTTCGTTTAACTTACAGTGTTTTAGCCACATTTTTCCTAGGAGCAACAACAATGCCACGCACCCACGTACCATTAGCTGACACAGGTAGCAGACTATATAATATCCAGCTTTGTCTAAGTTCACATTGTGATGCTTCTACAATGAAACCCTATCTATGTATTTCTCAGCATTGTTGTGCAACATAAAGAGAGGCACCTGTTTCTATGCATTGCCCCTTGTCAAGCAACAAGGACAGGAGAGCATCTAGTGACAAGGAATCTTGTTCAAACATTGAGGTCCATTCCAGGAAGAAGCGGGAGCTGAAACGCAGCAGAGATCTCCCAGCAGTGACTCCTAGTGACTCACGGAGCTTTGCAGTGATAAAGTACCTCCACACACTAAATATGAGGAACATTGAAAACATTGCATTAAGTAAGACAAGGCACAAATGATTGCATTATTCGATTTATATGAAAGGACTGGGAGAGGGAAGTCTGGAGTCTGGTGGTGTTAAGATATTAGGTTTCAAACCTAACGAATGCCTGAGGTTCCTACTAAAGTAAACCCAGCTGCCAACATGAAGCAGCATCCTGCATCCCTTCCCTGTTACAGGCTCTCCTGGCTTATATACCCTGCCCCTTACCTTGAGCTCTCCAGCCCAGGGGTCTGGGCTGCTCTTCCCTGTATAATCCAAACATTTCCGTTATCCTGATCTCTTTGGGCCTCCTGGCTACTGCACCTGGTTCCCTCTCCCCTCTTCCTTCCCCTTCATTTTCTCCTCACATGGCTCAGGGTCGTGTCCACTCTGAATTCTCCCAGATGTCCCTGCCTCTGGCTGTGTCTCCCTTTTATCTACAGTAAGCTTTCTCCTCCCCCAGCCAAGGAACGGTCATGTCCATTCCTTTTTATTTTTCATGTTTTCATTCCTCTGGTGCTGAAAACTGTAACCACTCATATCCCTTCCTCCCTTCCCTTCTCCCTCCCTTCCTCCCTTTTTCCACTCAGGCAGTAGACTGGTGTTACCTAGAGCTCTGCACTGGGGAGGAGACTGTGAAGTGACTGTCATTGAATATGAGGCTTATGCTCTGAGGTGATGGAGAAATTTTACAATGAGATATGATGATGGTTATACACCTGTGAATATAGCAGACGTACTGGGTTGTATGTTTTGAAAGAATAAAGTTTATGAGATGCGAATTAAATTTCATTAAAGCTATTATTTTAAAAACTGTTGCATGCAAACATCTTCTTGGATATGAGACAATTAGTTGTTCTTTCCTGATTTAATTCAACATGGCGCTCTTGAAAATTACTGTTCTTTTGCATATTATTCCTGTTAGATTATTATTTTTTGATGCCTCTTCACATGTGTCTGCACAGCTTAGCCAGGAAGATCTCAGAGGAGATCCTGGATTCTTCTCCTTGGATTTTGTTCATGACTTTGTTCTCTTATCACTGGTTCAGTTTGACTGAGGTATTATATTATCTATCAAGTTTCATTCCTTAATGTCATTTTCTTTTTTCCTTTGAAGTCATTTTACTTTGTGGAAATGCACGCTGAGACTCTCTATCTCTAATTCTTCATGAAATATTTATTTGTTTGTATCAGAAAGAATGCATGCATTCACAGCTAACATGCTGCATCATGGTGTGTTTCTAACATTACCTCTTCTGTTCTTTAAGTTACCTCAGGCTTGGCCACTGAGAGCCCCATCAGGCTGGCTTCTGTAGCATTGTTGTGTGTGTCTGACTCCTGACTATGTCCTCACTCTGACACAAGAAGGTGCCTCCTTTCATCTTGTGCTCTGTCTGCCTCGGTACCAGAAATAGCTCATTTTCCTAGAAGTCCCTGCTTCATTTTGTGGTATTATGTGTTTAGATACCAATGACCATGGAGGCCTGTGCACTGCTGGGTCTGGGCCCTCCCAGTCCATTGAGCAAGAGTAAAACCTTGCTTGTACATTACACATTGTGTCTCTTTATTATTCATTCTGAGTATGTGTTCATACACCCTCCCTCCTGCCTCACCAGAGATAGAAGAGCAGTTCACAGTAACGCTCTTACTCCCTCTCCACACATCTGGTCTAGTTTCTCCTTTCATACCCATGTAACTTCCTCTTTCGAGACTAAGAAACTTTGTTTCCACTGTCCTTGAGATAGTTCTGCGTCTGCTAGACACCTGTGAAATTGTCAGCTGTCCATCCTCACACCAATCAAGTTCCAAACCCCTCCTTTCTTAGACCCGGATGATAACTTTTGGGTTGAACTGTTTGAGAGTAGATAGCAGTAGATTGAGGAGAAAACTGTTTTTCTATTGTGACTTACTCATTAGCGAACTTCTAATGTCCACTGATAATTCTAATATCCGCCCATCTGTACTTTGTTTATTCTTCTTTAATTTAATATTTAAATTTTAGGAATTTATTATCATGTGTGTATGTTCATTTATATACACATAAGGCATGGTGTGTGTGTGTGTGTGTGTGTGTGTGTGTGTGTGTGTGTGTGTGTGTGTGTGCAGTACCTGCAATGATGGGGCACATGTCACAGGGCATGTGTAAAAACCAGAAGACAATGTTGTGTAGCCAATTTGTTCTCCGTCTCCCTCTCCCTCTCCCTCTCCCTGGTTTGTGGGATTGAAGTCAGGTCATTAGAGTTATGTAGCAAGTGCCTTTAGTCAATAAGCCATCTTGCTGGTCTTCAAAGTGTCTCTAAATTAATTTATCTTTCTGATAATGAAAAAGCTTTGGAATACTAGAACTTTCCCAGATATTCCTTTAATGGCCTTTTCCTTTGGATTCCATGAGAAATAGAAGGAATGCAGGGCTCCCTCTTGACTTCTTCCCAGTGCTTTTGGCATGGGAACTCTTTAGGAATGGAGGCTGTGCTTTCAGAGCGGACACCAGTGAGAAGTCTCACATAGCATCTACTTGCAGCAGTGACTCTAAATAATGCCCCGTGAATGTTTATCACAGCAGCATGCATTCTCTTGTGGGAACAGGCAATAGATTTCCTGCAGTTTCAAGAAAAGTTCTCAAAAATTTAACCAAATTCCATTTGTTACCCAGTATTGGACAGAGGGGATTTGTGGGAAATGATCGATGGAAAGCAGTGTCAGCATCACTGTCTTTGACCTGCTCCATGTCCAGACTGACCCTACAGAACTTCTGGGAGCCCAGAAGAAAGTTAACCAGCATCATACACCTGCTTCGGGAAACATTTGTAATTTTAAGCAAAGGTAGAATCTGAGGACATTCCATGAAGACTCTTGTCTCTCCCTAAGTCTTGATAATTGTCAAACTGAAACCCAGAGCACGATGCTTAAATAATGTCTGTAGTTGCTCCCTTGGTGGCAGATGTTGTCCTCCTATCTTGTTGCCACCCTCTCTTGACTTTGTGTCTAATGTGAGTGACTTGCTCCTGTATCTGTGGGTGGCTGGCTAACCTTGGAGGTGAGCACTCTGTGAGTCTGAAGTCTGTCCCTAACAGCTGATAAAACCTGAATTGCTCTACTGTTTACATTGAATGGCTCACCATTTCTTCTCCATCTCACACCAGCTATTCTAGTTCTGCTTAAAAGAGATCTTTCTGATCCATGTAGAGTCCTCTAAAGGATCAGCATATGCCTGTGTGTGTTCACGTGCACATATGTATACACACGCTTCCACAATGTATGTGTGCTTCTGTGTATATTTTGATAATGTGACTGCTTCTGTGAAAAAGTGCGATTTCTGAAGCTGTAAAGAGGAAGTAACCTGGTGATAATCTTTGCTTCGGTGTCTTTATGTATTATTGCATCAGTAACGGACTGTTGGGCAAATGTGCTTCCCAATGACTCATGTGATTCAAGCAGGCCATTGGCTCTGGTGACCCAGAGAGACTGTAACCCACTTTTTTTCAAGGCAAGGTTTCTCTGTGTAGCCTTGGGCCTTGGCTGTCCTAGAACTCTCTTTGTAGGCCAGGCTGGCCTCCAACTCACAGCTTTCCACCTGACTCTGGCTCTCGGATGCTGGGATAAGAGGCATGCTACATATATGTATGGGCCATGTGTGAGACAGGCTCTGAATGGGTGTTCCTTCAGCCTCTGTTCTAAACTTTGCCTCCCTATTCCCTCCCAAGGGTATTCTTGACACAGCCAGAATATGGCAAATACATAGACGAATGCCAGCAGCAAACCACTGAACTGAGAATAGGACCCCTGTTGAAGGAATCAGAGAAAGGACTGAAAGAGCTGAAGGGGCTTGAGACCCCATATGAACAACAATGCCAACCAACCAGAGCTTCCAGGGACTAAGCCACTACCCAAAGATTATACATGGACTGACCCTGGACTCCAACTGCATAGGTAGCAATGAATAGCCTAGTAAGGGCACCAGTGGAAGGGGAAGCCCTTGGTCCTACCAAGACTGAACGGCCAGTGAACGTGATTGTTGGGGGGAGGGTGGTAATGGGGGGGAGGATGGGGAGGGGAACACCCATATAGAAGGGGAAGGGGAGGGGGGAAGGGTTAGGGGGATGTTGGCCTGGAAACTGGGAAAGGTAATAACAATTGAAAGGTAAATAAGAAATACCCAATTTAATAAAGATGGAGAAAAAAAAAGAGGCATGCTATGCCACCTGTTGACTGTAAATGACCTTTAAAAAAAGATATGCATGAAAACAAGGAGCTAGTAACGGCACCTGCATTTCTAAAGCATGCTCACTCATAAAACTGGTAAACCATATCCCCTATATATCCATAAATCCTGGGAACTCAGTTCACTTTCTTTTCCCTCTCCCTCTCTCCCTCCCTCCCTTCCTCTCCCTCTCCCTCTTCCTCCCCCCCCCACTCTTTTTGGTCAAAAGGTCAATCAATAATATCCAGGACAAACTGAGGAATGCAGTGACATTGGGTGATTGCAGTTGGTACTGATAGAAGCTGACTCCGCCCAACTCCTGGAGGAAAACTTAGTTATCTGTTTCATTCTATAAGCTCATTATAAGTTCAAAACAACAGTTCCACATGGCCTTGCTTTACCATGGTACACACTTGGGGCCTCATCCTTAAATCTGACCTGCAATGAATGTTATTCCTTAATCACAAATCTGTCTCAAGCCCATTTCTATTCTTAGTACAATTTATGAAAGTTTTTTGTATTCTCTATTATGCATCGCTTACTTACTATTCTATGAGGAGGGATGCATATTCTAGTCTTGATTCTAATTTTATTATATCTTTACAGCAAAACAACTAAAACCATCTTCTTAAACTGTCTTCCTAAAATTATTTGAATCAAATCAGGAATTCTATAAAGTCATTCATTCATCTAAATAGCATTAATTCAATAACAGTTCATTTTCATGTTGATCTGCAGAAAATCCAACAGGATGGGCTGATGTCTAGGACTCATTAGGCTATGTAATAGTGGCAGGAAAGGCATATCGGCAGTGAGAAGCCATCCTGGGATGAAGTCTCTGAGGTGGTGGGCAATCTCCAGAAAACTCAACTTGCTTGTCATAACCTTTTCTACATGCCCTGTGCCCCTCCCTCTCTCTGGGCCCATACTTATTGGAAGCATTGCCTATATTATACTGTGTGAGTGTTAGGGGTGTATTTAAGTGAAGGCAAGAGTTGTTCCTGCTAGTAAACCTGGGTTTCCAGAAACAAAATCTCCAATCATTAGTATTTGCCAGTTTCTGTATTATTGCTATCCCACCATAGCCACTTGCAAACCATCTGTGTCTTGCCCTACCAGAAGATGTAGACATAATCCACAATTGCAAGCCAGTGTGAGCTGGCTCCTACATACAGCTTAGCCTTGATGGCCAAGAGCTTAAGATAAAATTGAGTGGCAGGAAAGGCATATCAGCAGTGAGAAGCAATCCTGGGATAAAGTCTCATTTAAAACATTAAAGTGTCACTTCAGCCTGTGATAAGGATAGTGAAAAGGGACTCTAGAAAGCAAGAAGGTAATAAAGTAGCATGGACTAGATTGCAAAACTCTCTGTTTCCTAGACAACTATATTTAAGTTTATTTAAGTTTAGATCCTCTCAAAGGTCTTGGGACTGAAAACCCAGGGAAGAGATACATATGATGAGCCTGAAACGAAGTTACAAGACAGGATGAGGATGTGGGTTTTCATACTAAAAGCAGGCTCTATCCATTTGTGAAATTAAGGCTTTGAAGGAAAATGATGAAATTGTATTCTTAAAATGTCACTTTAGAGTTATCTCATTTAGGGCTGAGGACCCAGAAGAGTGGCTTTCAACAACAGTAGCATTTATCTTGCCCATAGATTTGCAGTTTGGTGGAGGCATAGTAGGGATATTTTGTCTCTGCTTTTCTTGACCTCAGGTGGAGCCATGAATGTTGGAGAATAGGGTTATCCTCAGGAAACCCCCTCCCCCACCACATGTCTGGCATGACTCTTGACTAGGGGCAGTGGCAGCAACACTGACTGGTGATCACCTTCATATGATTGTAGCAGGCCTGCAAAGATGACTGTCCCAAGAACCATATAAATGGTCTATTAACCATTAGGACCCAATTAAAGTCACCTAGCATCATTCCCCTCCTCATTTCTATAATCAAGACAATCATGATCAGACTCAAAGAGAAGGAAAACACTGTTTCCTTTGATACTAAGTAACCATTCTGCAAGAGCATGTGAAATTGGGAACACTAATGGGCATTTTTTTAAAACATAGTTTGCTACAGTAAGTCTGTCTCCACAGATGTCAAATCTACAGTGAAAATATGGAAAAAGAGCCAGATGCTCTTAGTTCTATGGCTGCATGTGAGAATTATGATTTTATCTTTAAAGACAGGATTTATGCATTATAAGAACTATAAATCCTTAAGTGGAAAAAGCAGAGGCTTTTTAAATTTTAAATTTACTTTCAACTATTAAGACATAAATATTGCACAATTATGAGATACTGTGTGATATTTTGATAGGTGTATGTATTGTACACGTGATATTTTTATCTGTTTAATATATCTAGTCCCTGAAATATTATGTCTTTATGGTAAAAACATTACCCTTCTCTGGCTTTCTCAAGTACAGAGTACTTCGTAATCATTTGTTGTTACTATATGGTAAAAACCTCTTCACTCATATCTCACTGTTTCTTGTCATTCATCGGTCAACCTGATCCTCCTAACCCCAAAGGATTTTGACACTGTCTCACTGTCTTTCCAATGCCTGGCACAGCTGTTCTTGTAACATTTTAGCTTTCCTGTGTGCCATGAAATTTATATAAATTTAAAAGGCAAATCGATCTTTTCCAACGGTTGGAGAAGTCTACCTTTTCCTGAGCTAACCCAGGAACTGGTGAGTTTACACCATTTGTTTTTGTTTTGTTTTGTTTTTAAGCTTAACCCTCAAATGCAAAAAAAAAAAAGACAAAAAAATGGGACGCAGAGGAAAATTCAAGAGAACAAATGGTTTGCAGAGGAATTTTGAGTGCTTGTCTTCAGTGAGTATTAGCCTCTTTCTATCTACCAGCTTGGTTTCATGTGAGGGTGTGAGACACTTAATGTGTTGTGTGAGAGTCAAGCACGTTTCTCATGTTGTTCATTTATTGGATTTGAATCAACTTTTGGGTTCACATCCCTGCTGCCCTCGGTTCCAAGTGGGGCAGACACACAGATCATTATTAACAGGAGACCAATCACTGTGCCTTTATTGACTACTGCAGAGCCCTGCTTAGGGGGTTGACAGGAAACATCCCATTAGCAGAGCTCGCTGGATCCCAGTCTCCTTTCATTTTGTAGTTTGAATTGCTAGTTCATAACCAGATATAAATTACTTCTGCCGGGATCCTAATTTCTCAAGACACCATTATTTCATACTTTTATTTCTTTGAACATACCCAAGTTCTTGCCTCATTTGAGAAGTTAAGGTTATTACGTAACAGAAGCTTCAAACAGAGCGATTTTGTCGTCATTACCCATATACAAGCTTAGCACATAAAACAAGTAAACAAACAAGGGGACTGGTGTAGAGCCAAGTGATGGAGTACTTACCCACCATGCACCAAGCCCTCAGTTCAATCCCCAGGATTACCACAACAAAACTTACAAAGCCTAAACACAATTTGTAAAATCTAGACATTCAGACTATTTCCTAACATGTGAAAAAACGGCATTTATGCATGATCATACAAGTGAGTTAAATTGTGTTTGGTGCATGCACATTTGTGTGTGCTGATAGACGTGGTCTCTGTGCACTCACGGAAGTGAGGGGGACTCTGGGTGTACTAATATCATTCACCATTGCTGAGAGACAGGTTCTCTCAGTGAATCTAGTGCCAGACTTGGACCAGTCTGCTCCAGTTCCACCATCTGTTCTACAGCATTGAGGTTCTGGGTTATACTGGCTTCTTCTGTGGGTGCTGGGGTTTTCATTCAACAACTCATGCTATGCATCAAGTCCAGTTACTCCTGCCCTTAAGTTAAAATTTTTTAATCTACGTTTTATTTTTGAGACCATAATATATCATTTCCCCCTTCCTTTTCCTTCCTGTAAACCTTCCATGTACACATCTTGTTCTCTGTCAAATTCATATTTATGGCCTCTTTTTCTTTGTTCATATATATATATGTGTGTGTGTGTGTGTGTTATATACACATTATGCATATGTGCATTTATATGCCTATATATATGCATACATTTACACACACATATAAATGTGTGTGCATATATACATATACACACATATATATTATGCATATATAGGAATATATATTTCTAAATATAAAAGTACAACCTGATTATTCTTTATAATATCACTTGTATGTCTATAAGTTTAATAGTTTTCCTCCCAAATATTTTCTTGTTTAGACCAAAAACTACTATTAAGTCAACACTTTATATTCCAGACATTTGTTAAGCTTCAAGTATTCAGCCTCTTCTCTCATGGAACCATGAAGCTGAAATAGCAAAACTAGTACGTGTATGGGCTGTGTCTTCCCTGAATTGACAGCCTAGATAGAATCCAAGTATTTCAGTGTGCATTTGTACTTGTAGGAGTCATTTCCTGCCGTCTCCAGCACAGATACTTCGTTATAAAATCCGTCAGTTGATAGGCTCAACTTGGCTGTTTACCAGCTTGCCCAGGGGGCTTTTATGAATTATGAATTATGAACTCTTGGCTCCCACATTCTGAAGATGTTGGCTCACAGGGCAAGTATGAAGATGAGCAGTGTATAATGTCCAAAGGTTCCCCCAATACTTCTGGTATCAGCCTGGACTGATCCAGAGTGCGGGAATCGAGAGAGCCTGCCTTGATCAAGCCTCTTAGAGTTTGGAATGATGTCACATTTAAACGTCCTTGTGACAGGCGACCAGTGACATAGGTCTACGGTAGGCTGCTTCATATTCACGTGATTTACATGGAAGCCACAGTCTGATAACAAACAAGGAAAGGCAATCTAATTTAGACCTTTCATCATTATTTCTCTTTGAGTTTTATGTATGGACTATAATGTTTTATATGTAAATATGTATAATAATGCAGATAACCATTATAATGATAATCTGGCTACATTTCTTCTTTCGGATTCCCCAGGTCCCTCAC
This sequence comes from Rattus norvegicus, assembly GCF_021556685.1. Lineage (NCBI taxonomy): Eukaryota > Metazoa > Chordata > Mammalia > Rodentia > Muridae > Rattus > Rattus norvegicus. Next base: position 237,461,465 of record NC_141534.1, on the reverse strand, counting down.
ACCTCACACAGAATAAACGAGCAACCATCAGCAATGAGTGTATTTAGAAGAAGTTCGCCATTCCTCATCAGAGTGAATATTTCTGTATGTCACCTCAAAACACAGGATTTCTACAGATAGAGTAGATAAAAGTTTATTTTCACACGGAGGACGCTAAGGCACAAAGCAAGAGGCAAATACTTGGAGGTTCGTGGCACAGTCTCGGCGTTGTGTGAATTGTTCGGTGTGGCCTGTGTGACCTATATGTGGGAGGCATTATATATATAATTTCCTTCCATTGATGGGAACAGAGAATTCTGTTGGTTCTCTCTGCAGTTATGTGGTGTGGCCTTCTGAGGGAAATGGGTTAAGAGGGAATCTAATCCTCCCTCTGGCCTTGGGATTGCTTAGAACTGTGGGCATTAAGAAGGGCAGAAGGGAGACCAATCCCACATACTTCTATCCCTAGGCTGTATGATACAGGCTATACGATATGTCTTCTGTAAGTGTGTTGTCTACATTGTCCCTTAACTTGGTGTACTGTTTAGCAATTTTGTCTTACTCCCTTAGCTGTGGTCTCTTAGAGCGGAACAAGATTCCTGACTCCTGCGTTTATCTGTGGATATGGATATAGATGTTGGGTGTTTGTCCTTTTGACCCTGTTAACAGGCATTGTGGCTTGAGTGTGCCAGATGTCAGCCATGTGGTAGAAAAGATGATACGCAGCCTGCTGTTCACTGCATGGTTCTGAATCAATGCTCAGACCGATGGGGAGCTGATGAACTAGTCCTCGGATTTCCTGCACTTCCAGATCTTCATCTGAAAGCGATGGGTAAGACATCTCCTCCAGAACAAAAAGGGCAAAAATAGAAAGTACATATGATATAAAACCGAAAGCACACATACTAGTCAGACCAGTAAAGTTTCCGTTTGCTAGATCCAAATGTGTTAAGTGCATCAAGAAAGTTCAAAATGCATTGTCTTCAAAACGGAAGACTCCTTTTGCGACTGCATTCTGTTATTCCTCTTGTTATTACATTTCAGCTTGCTCTAGATGTGTCACTCAGACAAAATAGATAGGCTCTGCACTAATACCGTTGGAATATTTTCTTTTCCTTTGAAATTTTATTTGCAATTAGCATGATACGTTGGTCCTAAGGCTTTCTTACTGGTTATTCTTTAGCATTCTGAAATAAAACTACAACCCGTGTGGGTTTCTGTCTGTTCCCCACCTGCACCTTCTGTTCCCATCTTTATACCAAAGGTCTGTTAGATCAGTGCTGCTCCTGGCCATTTGCAAGTTGAAGAGATCTTGGGGAATGCGGTTGTGGAGGATGGATTGCTCTCAGTGACTTTGCAAAACTGAAATGAGAACATTGGTTAATAAAACATAAAGAATTCCTCTGAAAATTTCCAAACCATTGTCTCTCGGTTTGTATTTGCATCTGACTGTGTATGTGTCTGACAGCCAGGGATGCAAGATGACTCTTCTGTGGCATGTGAAGGAGGCTAACAGCCCTGTGAGGTGACTTAAGACCACATTAGCTCCAGCTTTGTAGGTTTATTTTAGTCATCTGAGAAGGTCAATTGGTTATTGGTGCTAGAGGGAACTAGCACCTTTTGCCTGTAGATTAAATACAGAATTGAGAGCAAGGGAGGTTGAAGAGATTGTTCAGCAGTAAAGAGCGCTTGATGTTCTTCCTAAGGACCAGAGTTCAATTCCCATCACTCACATCTGGAGGCTCACAACTGCCCATAATTCAGGATCTAACACCCTCTTCTGTATTCTCAGGATACCCTCACATGTGCGTGTGTACGCGTGCGCGCACGCGTGCACGCGCATGTGTGTGTGTGTGTGTGTGTGTGTGTGTGTGTGTGTGTAATGTTAAATTTTGTAATGTTAATATTTATTTAGCTGAGTTGAAGCTTTGGATATGGGGACTTGCCCTTCTAGGTTCCAGTCTGTAATTCTATCTGTTAATTCCTCACCCTGAGGATTGTAAAAGGTCCTTAGAGACTTTCCATCTATTACTTTAACCTAAGAATAGAATCATTTAAGCACTTTAAGTTTTCTGGTTGGCACAGTTGGAAAGTGGAGGAGAGATTTGGAGGTCTCACAGAGGACAGCCCAAGCCTTAGTTGTGCCATCTCCTCAGCTTTGCAATGGACCAAGTTACTTAACATCTGTGAGCATGTTTGCATATTCATGTCCCTCAAAAGATGGGTGGTATAATGAGATTTGTGCATTAGAAGGTGTCATCAGGAGCTTGGATGCTGGGTGGACATCATTAAACCATGGAGCTTGTTCCTATGCATGTGAACTGAGCTCAAGAGAATATGTGAGAATTAATTGTCAATAATAAAACCCAGGACAGGTTCTTGGGTAGTGATAACCCTGCCTGGCTTGGGGATGGAGCACACTGCCGGCAAGCCTTTCGGAGTCATTGTATCAAATGGAGACAGGAACAACAGGAGTCATCAGGCAGCTAGGAGAAGTAAGGAGTACCTTGTCCAACTTCCCTATAAACTGGGTCACTCACTGCATCCTTCCCTTCTTTGTTAAATTATAGTAAGAAGCAAACAATGACCTGGACATCCCAGGGATGTGCCTGACAATTCTGTGTAGGGCCAGCTAAAAAGTACCACTAAAGGGAATCAGGTTCAAAAGCATGTAAGATGCTATCTCCGTATTTCTAAGTCTGTCAGGTCAAAAACCTGTCTATGGAGTCTATGTGCTCCTGTTACAGCTCTCAATATTTGCTTCCTTATGTGTCTGAAGCTCAAGACCATCAGTGTAGGGAGCTGGGCTATTTCTCTCCTCACAGTGGAATCCTTGGTTTACAGCAGTTACAGCAGTTCCTAGTGCTGGTGAGCCTTCATTATCTACCATTCTTCTGCCATAGATGCAGAGTGCATCCTGCTGTATCTTCTTTTCCTGGTCTTCTCCTTTTACCCCTGCTAGCCTCTTAAACCGCCAGCACCCGGATGCTTTGTCTGAAGGATGTGTCTGGCCACTGAGCCCCTTCAGCTCCAAGAGGAAGGATGTTTCAGATGCTGAGAACTGAGCCTCATCTCAGCTGCTGTTAGAGATATCACATGGCAATTGGTGGATTAGTATCTCATACGCCAGGTCTCTTCAGAGAGAAAAAGCACTGTGAACTGACGCTCCCTCCTAGAGGAGGACGGAGGCTCACAGGACTTGAGAATCTAATGATACTTAAAGGCCTGAGAAGCCAATGCAACTTAGCAATTGCAGAAAGTAACAAGATTCACAAGATCTCTCACCCGCGTTATGAAAGCAATAAATGATTTCTTAGGGGGGAGATGCTCCTATCAGCTGCAAACTGTGCGGGAGGCTCCTGGGATACAGTGTTCTTCAGTTTTAACTGATGATGGGTTTGGTACTTTGGTAAAGCAGCTGACCGCTTCTGAGTCACTCACATGCTTGTAATCAACTCCAATAAATTCATGGGTGCCCCAAGCTAGATTTTAGTGGAATAGCTTTTTGTTGTTGTTGTTGTTGTTCTGTTGTCTCTGTGTTGCGATGATCAAAAATGTGTCAGGTCTCCCCACGAGAAGTATACAGCACCTCTGAGTCATGGCTCCGAGGTTGGTATCTAAGCCTCTCTTAGTGAAAACTTTCTTGATAATTTGACATCATTTTATTTTCTCTCTTATCTTACTTCTTTTCCAGTGCTTCTTGGAATTCCTCCTTCTACCAAACAAGCCACTGACACTGGAGTATCTCAGGCTCAGTAAAAATAAACCATCCAATAGAATGGATGGGATTGCTTCAGTCTCCTTGTATCTATTAAAGCCTGTTTTGTGACCAATTATATGGCCAATTTTTGAGAAGGTATCATGAGGTGCTGAGAAGAAGGTATATACTTTTGTTTTAGGAAGAAATGTTCTATAGATGTCTGTTAAACCCATTTGGTTCATAATTTCTGTTAGTTTCACTGTGTCTCCATTTAGTTTCTGTTTCCATGAGCTGTCCTTTGATGAGAGTGGTGTGTTGAAGTCTCCTACTATTACTGTGTGGTGTAATGTATGTTTTGAGCTTTAATAAAGTTTCTTTTGTGAATGTAGGTGCCCTTGCATTTGAAGGATAGATGTTCAGAATTGAGAGTTCATCTTGATAGATTTTTTTCCTTTGATGAATATAAAGTGTCCTTCCTTATCTTTTTTGATAACTTTTGGTTGAAAGTCAATATTATTTAATATTAGGATGCCTTCTCCAGCTTGTTTGAACAAGGGACCCCAGTGGAGGACTTAGAGAAAGGACTGAAGGAGCTGAAGGAACTTGCAACTCCATAGGAAGAACAACAAGAACCAACCAGACCCCACCAGAGCTCCCAGGGACTAAACCACCAACCAATGAGTACACATGGAAGGACCCATGACTCCAGCCACATATGTAGCAGAGGATGGCATTGTCCAGCATCAATGGGAGGAAAAGCCCTTAGTCCTGTGAAAGCTCATTTCCACAATGTAGGGTAATACCAGGGTGTTGAGGTTGAAGTGGGTGGGTGGGAATGGGAGCATCCTCATAGAGACAGGGGGAAGGGAGAAGGGACATTAAGATTGGGGAAGGGATACCATTTAAAATGTAAATACATAGAATATCCAAGAAAAATTAAATATTAAAAATAAAACACACACACACTCACACACACACACACACCCCTATCTATTGAGCTTCTATGCCCCTATTCTATTTATAGGCAATGTTGCTCCCATTATACCAAAACTGCCTATTTCTATGGCTTTGTTTGCTGCTAGGCTTAGGTTTGGTTTACAATCTGTCCAGGATCATCAGGTATATCTATCCCAGTCTCTAAATGGGAAGCGTATATCAGGAATAAGAAGTGCCCAGAGATATTTCTGTTGACATACAGAGGCAGACACCTCGGATGACAGCTCCCAGAACCCAATATTAGTGTCACCTGCAGTGAAGCCTTAACTAGCAACTGTGCATGTGATGGTGGCTGCATGGAAAATTCTGCTTCAATTTGTTTTGAGGGCTACTCCTTTCCAACCTCTGAGACTGATTCTCTAATCTCTCCAATGTCTTTTCTAATAAATTTCTCTTCTGCAAAATATCACTGTTAGTTTCTGTAGCTTGTAACTGTGAATGCTTTTTGCATCTGTCAGGATCTAGCCAAGAAAAGAACCCTTAAGGTCTTTTAGACAGGTGGAATTTAACAGAGATAGATAATTAAAGGGGTGATAGAAAAGCTGAGACACCAAAAAAGAAGCAATGAGGTGACCAGGATGAGGAACAGCTGGAAGATGCTGCCTGTCTCTCCCCAGGGTCAGAGGAACAGTAGAAGAAGCAGGCCACAGAAGCCACTGTCTGACAGGAGCTGCCAGGACAGACTGACCAGCTGGGCTAGAAACAGAAAAGAGAAGTCAGAAATAGAACTCGATGGCCAACAGGCACACAGAAACACAGATCCGTTTTGGCTAAGTGAGTGAGGAGAGCCAGGGAGAAGTCTGGTTTCCAAACCTTACAGAAACTCTTAAAGAATTCCTTCAAAGACACAGAGAGGTCTGGGGGAAAACAAGGATAAGAAAACTCCTGGAAGCTACTGCTTCGAAGCAATCAATTCTGCTACAATCCTAACTGGATTTCCAGGAGCTTCTGAATTATTCATTGAGTCTAGACAGGAGACCCCAAGCACTCAAACATGAGCTTTGGGTATCATAGCTTCTAATCCAGCTATTCCCCGGGAAAGTGGCTTCTTAAGTGAGGATAACAACGGCTTGCCAATTTTAGGTAGGAAGGTGAGAAGCAATGAATAAAGAAGATGCTTAAATACTTGGCAAACAGAGCAATGTGTTACAGCAGCATCTTAGCTGATAAACTAGGGATAAGTGCATTTACTCTCACTTTGAATTTATGGACTCTGAGGTGTAGCTCGCAGGCAGCAGCAGCCCCGCTTTACTGTGTAAAAGGAACCAAAGGACTGGGCTTAGAGTTTATTAAAAGAAAAAGGTATTGAATTTTAAAAAAGAACATAGATTTATTTTCTGCTCATATTTGTCCATCTATTATATTATTTTAATTGGGGAATCAATATTGAGTTTATTGTGTATACCATAATATTCTAAAATATGCACACATTGTAGAATGTCTCAAACAAGTTAGCTACCTGAAACGGTTATCACTGTGGTGGGAACACAACCTCTACTTTTCCGTGCAAGCACCTGAAGCAAGGTTATTACCTATAGTCACCTTTGTGGAGAGTGGATCTCTTGAACATAGAATATTCCTTCTATTTGAAATTTCATATCCTTTGGTCAATGGCACCCTCAGCGCCTCCCATCCTCAATCCTTGTCAGTCATAATCACAGCCTCTGTTCCTGTAAGTTTGGCTTTTTAAAATTCTACTTATAAATGAGATCTTGTGATATTTGTTTTTCAGGGCCTGGCTTCTTTAACTTAGCCCAATGCCACTCATGTTATGGCAAACAACAGGGATTACTTCCGTTTTTAGGGCTAAATAGTATGCTGAGATGTGTGTATATATTATATATCATATATATATATCACATACAGATTAGGATATAGATATAGATGTAAGTATAGATATGCGTGTGTGTATAAACATTTCACATTTTTTGTTCATTCATGAATGGGCACTTAAGATGAGCCTGCCTCTTGGCTCTTGGGAACTGTGTTAAGAGGCACAGGGGAAGTGAAGACATCAAAAAATAGCATCAATGTAAGTTTCAGAAAGATTTCATGTTAACATATCAGCTCAGTTGTTCATTCACCTTATAATTTAACATACATATTGGAAACTGCTTTTTAGTGTATTGTTTAAAATTGGTACCATTACACAATTCCCTCCCTCAATTGGCCTTCATTTCCCCATAGCTCTAACCTGAAGAGAACAGAGCAAATATAAACTGAAATGTATCTTTTTAGGGGAGGCTACAGTAAATTTAGTCCTATAGAAAAAATATTCGAAGGAATTAGCCCAAAGCCCAATGTCCTGCTTATTGATGGAAACATCAAAATTCACGAAATTGTGTGCATTTTTGGCCGTTTACTCTGGATTTTAGATGGGTAAAAAGAAATTCATTTCTGCTTACAAGATCATGACTTCCCACTGCTGCTTTTAACATGTGTGCTGTCTGATATTTTACGAGGATTTTTTTCCCTCGGATAGCTTTTGGGGTTGCCGTGACCCAAACAAAACATCCTCGAGCCTGCACACTGTTTCTTTTGGGCACAGGAGGAAGTGAAATCACCTCAAGGATCTACAATAAGGAACCGCGCCTTTGCTACATCTCGGCAGCAGCCTGATGTTGCTAAGTTACCCTGCAAAGCACAGGTCCTCCAGGCCATCTGGTTTCTGGGGCAGCTGCCTCTGGCTCGGCTGCTGAAATCATAGCACCTTTATTGAAATACAAACACATCTGTGCTCCAGGCAGGAAAAAAAATGCTTCTTGATATGAATTTCCCCATGTTGGTTCATATTAATTCAGTTAATTCAGCATGAGTTGTAACTACCCAAGGATGGAGACTGCCCCTGATGAAGTCTCTCAGACAGAGAAGAGAACTACAAACACCTCACACTCCACAGTCAGTAGGATGCTCTCTTCTGGCCTTGCCCACAGAATGTCATGTGAGCTCAGGTGAAACTGATCTGCCATCAACCTCATCATACAAGGACAACCTGCCTGGTTTCTCTCAGCCTTCGATTAAACTTATTTTTCCCTCGATTTTTGGCAGCTCTCCTCTTAACCATTTCATTTCCCCAAACGGTAGGGATATATATTCTTTCACGAGTCACCCATTTTTAAGTGATAGGTGTGTGTGTGTGTGTGTGTGTGTGTGTGTGTGTGTGTGTGTGTGTGTGTGTGTAATGTGGCTTTCTGTATTATAAAACCTAATTTCAACTCAAAATTTATTCTTTTCATTTAGAAGTAAGTACAGGATTATCCTATGGATCAGAACTTTTTGAAAAAGAAAAAAGGAAAAAGGGAAAAAGAAAGTGAAAAGAGAAAAAAAGTCTTTCTTTATCATTAGGAGGCTGGAGTTGTTAGAATGAGAATGGGCCCCACAGGCTTGGGAATTTGAACACTCAGTCCCCATTAGTGGCGCTGTCAGAGGAGGTTGTGGGATCTTTGGGAGGTAGAGCCTGGATGGAGAAATTTGTCACTGGGGTCAGGCTTTGAGACTTATAGCCTCACTGGATTTCAGTTTACGCTTTGTACGTCATGATTACTGATCTCTCAGTCCTTACTTCAGTTGCGACGCCCGATGTTTGATGTCTCTTCCCCAAGGTCCTGCCGTGGTGGATTTTATTTTTCATTTTAAAAAGATTAATTTTTATTGTTCTTAACTAGGTGTGGGTGTATATGTCTGCATATGGGGATGTTTATGTAAATGCAGGTGACCACCAAAGCCAGAGCTGTTAGATTCCTAGGATCTAACAGAAGGGTGTGGACTGCCTGATGTGGGTGCTAGAACTGGGCTAGAGTCCTCAGGAAAAGAGTAAGCACTCTTGTTCACTGAGCCATCTCTGAAGCCCTATGAAGGACTCTTAGTAAGTTCCCTTTATTTGCAGTGTTTCATTGCAGTCAACAGAAAAGTAAGCAATCATGGTGGCCCCTGAACATGGCTTGTACAGAAAAAAAAAGCCTTTCAGGACAGTAGGGAGCCATGCTAGGGTCTTGCAGAATGGACGACTGAGAGTAACTCCTCCCTCTGGCTTCCTCCTGAGCAGTGCACATCTTGAAATCTGCATCAGAATCCCTACAAGGGCAACTTGTCCTGTTTCATCCCTTCTTTATTTTGTATTAATCTTTTCTAGAAAAGAAAAAAACCCAGCAGAGTTAACTAAGACTGATTCCACATAGCCATTCATTTCAATAGTTGGAATTTCCCATTCCAGAGCGAATGCATTTCCACTCACTTCCTGCTATGGCAGCCGAGGACATCTTTCTTACGTCCCTTTCTCCTTTATGCGGTTCCTCGGTTTGCTTGTATTTTAATTTTCAGCATTTGCATCATTTCTTAAGATTTACTTTATTAGTATAATCTCCTTTGTGTTTTTTATCTTTTTCGTGGTTTTACTTCTTGGTCTTGATTTATTTTGTGGTGAATGTAGAACAAAAACAAGACAAAACCCACAAATATTATTTGAATACAAGCCAAATCCCAGAAAGAGGATTCATTGCTAAATTCAACATTTTACGATATATGGTATCATAGATAAATAGTAATAGAAAACTTAGGTGTTACTCTATGGATATGCAGATATAAATTTATTTCCTGCTTTATGAATTAAAATAACAGGACTTAAATGTCCTTTCCTATTTACTCACACTTTATAGCTATTTAACATTTAAATATTTATCTAAAAAGGTAAAGAAGTATTAAATATCTCAGCTTTGTATAGATGGAGTTGTTCAAAGGATACTATATGTATTAAATAAAATAAAGATGTAAAAATTGAAAAAAAAGATTTACTTTATTTTAATTCACGCATCAGTTCCTGTGGAGGTCAGAGGAAGGTGTCTCCTAGAGCTGGAGTTATATCCACGGTTAACAAAGAGTTGTGAGGTGTTCAGAACAAACTTAAGCAAGCACTTTTAATCACTGAGCCCACTTCAGCCCCGAAACCACATTCAATTCTCTGTACAGGGACTTGAGAGTTTCTCCATCTTGAAATAGTCACACCAGGAAACCTTGTTGTACTTAGGAGGCTGAGGCTGGAGGATTCTATTTCAGGTTAGGCTGAGCTACCTATGTAGTTAGGTCCAGGCCAATGGAGCTTTAGGCTATACAGTGAGATCTTGGTTGATTTTAAGGGTTTGTTTGTCTTGTATAATGACTTTCAATTCAATTCTTTACCAACCCCACATCTCCAAATATTAGAGAAACTTGGTACTCACTAATACGCCATCTTTGAATGTGGTTTCTTTCTTTCTTTCTTTCTTTCTTTCTTTCTTTCTTTCTTTCTTTCTTTCTTTCTTCCTTCCTTCCTTCCTTCCTTCCTTCCTTCCTTTCTTTCTTTCTTTCTTTCTTTCTTTCTTTCTTTCTTTCGGAACCAAGTGTTTGGTTCTCTGTTCTTATTCTAGTAGACCTCTCAGGAGCATTTGGTGTCCTGAATTGTCTCATGCTTCTGGCAGCTCCCTGGCCCTGGATTTATTCCATCTCCTACTACCTTGGCTACTCTTTTCTAGTCTCCTCAGCTAGACATCCAACATGGAAACAACTCAGGATCCTGTTCTCATGCCCTCTGCTCCTGATCTCTTTTTGTACTGCCCTGTCCATGTTATCATAGTGACGGTCCCCAGATCTGTACTTTCCCTTGTGTTTTAACCCCCCACTGGTCACTCTAGTCATATGTTAGACATCATGTCTATATACTCAGCAGACATCTGACATCATGTGGCAAGCACAGAAGCCTCTAGTGCCTCCCATTCTGCTCTCATCCTCACATACATCTCACTTGCAAAACTGTAACCAATACCCATCCATGCTCCTGGTTGTTCAAACCAGGAATCTTGTCTTTCATATAACACATGAGAGTATTTAATATGTACTCATGATTCTACTTCCCACAGATACCTCAACAAAGTCCAATCTTTGCATTTCCGTGATGCCTTCCTTAGCAAAGACATCCAGGACATTAGTTTTTCTGACCCAGTACAATAGCTTTCTGTCAGGTACCTCAGCTTCCAAGCTCATACATAACAACCCTCCCCCCCCCCCCGTGAAAAAAGTACAAATAGTATATGTACTCAAAATCTTGTCACCTCTTTCCATCTCCATGGCTTCCAGAATCCCCCATGCTCTGCCACTTGCCTACTAAGCCTTTGGTTCCTTACAGTACAATTGTCTCCCATGACTTTCGACCAGCACCTCGTCTGGCTGGAATAAGCATTTATCGTCTATTCCTAAATGTCATATTGTCATTCCGTCTGAAATACCACCTCCCCAGACTCCCCCACAGATAACCTACTCAGTAATTTCCTTTCCTAACAGCCTACTGTAACTCCTCAGAAGATCATCATCCCTGTCTGATGCATTTCTCATGTACATTTTGACTGTCTAGCCCCTTCCTGAATGTAAACTGTATAAGAGCAGTGACCTTGTCAGCCACATCATAGCGCTTGTCATCAGTGTCTTGTACTAAGAAAGCACTCAGTGCCTGTCACTGTACAGATGAATTGCTAGACAGGTGAAATGCACTGGAGACACCATCTGTCAATGAGTTTATATTTACAAGTGACAAGGCCAGAAACCAAAAAGGGAAAAGGCATGTACTCAGTCAAATAAGTAGTGGGCTAATTGGCCTGTTGTTGTAAATATGTTCACGGTTATCCTGCTCTTGACTCCATCCCTCTGGACCTATTTTGAGTTTTATTCTTTGTTGTACCAGTGTTATCAGTTCACTGCATCTTGGAGTCAGGGATAACATTCAGTCTTTCTGGCATTGATGCACCTCAGGTTGCTGTAGGCAAAGCCAAGAGGATGGTCTACAGTGTCACTTGTCAATCATGGCTCAGTTGTGTCCTGAGGCAGTTGTGCCAGCTCTGGCTGTAAACTCTGAAAACTAAAATGTTGGCCCTTCTCTCCTGTGACCCACTGAAACTCAAAATTCTTATATTTGATTTCAGAGGGAAAGATTAGAGATTTATTTCGTTTTGGCTGTCATGGACTAGTTGACAGAGAATTTGTAGTTTGATGGAGGCAGCTTGCACTGGTCTTTTCATCTACTCTGTTGTCTTAAACAAGACTCCGGTGCTCTAAGCTTCAACTTTGTCAAACAATCACCATCCTTGTTAGTTGTTTAAGGAATAAAATAACAATTACATGGATAAGAGGGAGATAAGAGAGGATGTATGGGAGACAGAGTGATCAGAATATCGTGTGTGTGTGTGTGTGTGTGTGTGTGTGTGTGTGTGTGTGTGTGTATTAAATAACAAAATTAACCCATGGAAAAATTAGAGGGTGAAAATAATGCAACATTAAAAATGAGAGGAAGGAAGGAAGAAAGAAAGAAGGGAAAGAAAGAGGGAAGGAAGGAGGGAAGGAAGGACCAGAAGAAGGGAGGAGGGAAGGAAGATAGAAAGGAAGGGGTAAAGGAAAGGAAGGTAGGAGGGACGGAAGAAGGAAGAAGGAAGGGAGGGAAGGAAGCAATCAAGGAAAGAAAGAAAAGAAGCCTAAAACTCACAACTCCCTCTTCTCTACTTATCACACAACACTAGAGGAGAGAAATTCTGGTAGAGATGGGACAGGCCTATGGTGTACAAGCACATTTGCTAAGTTTAAAATTCATTACAAACTCAGGGGATTAAGTGTCAAGTGCTGCTCACACTAGTCAGTTGTTAATAAATTGAAAATACAGTTATCTGTAACGACTGATTATTTTTAAAGATCCTGTTACATGCCAAACTCTTAGAGCAACTGTCTTGTTACCCACTCTACTTTTAAGTGGCAATCTTTAATTCATTATTTCAATAAAAATATGCTCAGTGAAAACAATACAGATAGTATTTTTTTAATAAAAGTACCTTTCTTTTTAAGCCCCATATGCTCAGCCTCCAGATAACCAAGTCTTGCAGGTTAGTTTTAATTTAATGTCAGCAGCTATTAACAGTGCTTTGTTATGCATCCGATACAGTCATAAACCCACTCACAGTCGGTCTGTGTCTCAAATAGTAGCACTTTCCTTACTTTGTATTTGAGAAAACCAAAGCTCAAAGAAAAGGAGATACTTTTCCAGTGTCACAAGCATCTGATGTTGGGCAGTTTGGCTCCCAAGTTCATGTTGCAATAATGAAACTGGATAACTTCCCCACCGAGAGCTGCCTACAATTCTACATGATCTTAGCACACTGGGTTATATGTTGCTGGCTTGACACAGTTCTCAATTAATGAGACCTTTTTTGCTTCTTCTTGGTTTTTAATTATTAAAAACAAATGACAAAAAGGCAAAGCTATGAAATTCAACTGTATTGGCCATCCACATGCTCTTGTATGTCTCTCTGGTGCAAAGGTCTAAAAATGTGTGGTTATTAGATAAATACGCTTTTTAATACCACCAAACTGCCTTCCATAATGAAGAACCATTTTCACCAGTCTAAAAGCCGTAAGCAGGTCTGAGAGAACACGTAGTTTCTATGTCCTCCCACTGTGTGGTTTCTATGTCCCTCCACTGTGCGGTTTCTATGTCCCTCCACTGTGTGGTTTCTATGTCCCTCCACAGTATGGTTTTTCTATGTCCCTCCACTGTGTGGTTTCTATGTGCCTCCACTGTGTGGTTTCTATGTCCCTCCAGTGTGTGGTTTCTATGTCCCTCCACTGTGTGGTTTCTATGTGCCTCCAGTGTGTGGTTTCTATGTCCCTCCACTGTGTGGTTTCTATGTCCCTCCACTGTGTGGTTTCTATGTGCCTCCAGTGTGTGGTTTCTATGTGCCTCCACTGTATCATTCCACTCTTTCCTGATGCATGGCTCTACTGTTTGACAAGGCCTTCTACCACATATCAAACATAATGGGGAAAATGTGCTCACACTTCTATAATGTCTAGCTCTGCTCATAGGGGATGAGTAGGCATTTGGCTCCTCTCAGCCTGTGCTGCCTGGCACCCTGAGGCCATGAGAGAATTACTATGAGGCCGGCTCACCTGGGCTTGGCCTGATCTACACTGACAGCTTTATTGGCTCTTAAACATTTATCTAGCCAGAACCTTTAAACCAATCTAAATTTTACTCTAGGGAGAGACAAGAAATGAGAATCGTGCTGAGAGAAACTCTACAGAGAGGTGACCCCATCCCAACCCTTCCTTGAAAACTTCTTACAAAATGGAACTCACCCATTCTCTCCAATTGTAGGTCGCTTCCCTATCAGAGTTTCTCTGAATCCTCGGTGGGTAAAAAGTGCATCAGTGCGGGAAATTACTGAGCTCATTCAATCAGTGTCTATTTACCTCTTACATGAATTACTTGCTTAGTAACAGAAAAGTATCGAAGAAGATTCTGTCTTGGTTTCTTTTCCAGTTGCCGGGATAAAATACCCTGACAAAAGCAACTACAGGGAGGAAGGGACATTTATTTTAGTTCACAGATCAAGGTATAGCCCATCATGACAGAGAAGCCATGATGGCAGGAGTGAAGCAGCTGTTCACACACACGTCATACAGTCAGAATCTACCAGCAACATGCTACTCAGCTTCCTTTCTCCACCTACAGCAGGGACTGGTACCGCCCATAGTGGGCAGAGCTTCCCACTTTAATCAATGTAATCAAGATAAGGACCCATTATCTTGGTTTGGAAGCCCATCTACCAAGTGATTCTAGATCCTGTCCTGTTGACAACTAGCAGTAGCCATTACATATATGATACCTGCATGTGTAAAACTTGAAATCTTTGTCAGCCTTCCTAGGAATGGACGATGGAGAAACTGGATCCCACAGAAGCAGGAGTGAAATTAGAGCAGTAAGAAAAAAGATGGAAGGAATTTGCTACTCTTTATTTATCGATGAAGACACCAAACACTAAGCAAATGAAGCGATTTGGCATTCTTTACTCAGTCTCCAGAGAGGAAATCACATCTCAAACTCTGGTTACAAAACTCAAGTGTCCTCCCATGTACTGGCCTGTGTTCTGCAGACCTAATGTCTTAACTACTGTGCATTTCCAGGACCTTTTGCAAAATGTGACACTGTGCACTACAGATACATGTAAACACTGAGTGAAATGGAGTAAAACTCTTTTACACACACACGCACACAAGCATGCACGCACGCGCACGCGCACGAATGCAGACTTTTTCTAGAAGCCTCTGTGGAGTCTATTATGGAACGGGGAGGGATATAACCTGGCTCATCTCCACCCAGCCTTCTCCCTTGGTCTCTGAGTGGACAGGCAGCTGCTGTCAGAGCTTGGCACTGCTCTCGGCTCCATGCTGTAGTGTGCTTGCTTTCTGGCCTGGCCTTCCAATTGCATATGCTTTGCCTTTCCGCTCTCACACAGAGGCTCCTTGGCTGCACCAGTGAGCTGTCAGCAGGTGGCTTGCTGGCCCCAAAAGCTTTCTGCATGATTTACTGTGTGCATTTTCTGCACACTGAAACTTGGCATGATCCCCACCACACACACTTCCTTTACCCCACTTTCTCTTACATACTCCATGTTCCCGCAGAAGCCATCCAGATTGTCGCTGAGGATATTGGGCCAACGCCAGGCTTTCCTCAAAGACTCAGCTAGTTTCCACTATAAGATGCAATTCTTCCTCCACTTATCCAAATAAAGCACTTATGTATATATAAGTTACTATATATATAACTTACCATCTTCAAGGAACCTCCATTTTCTTCTATCCTTGACTACATAGCCACTGACTGAGCTGCTCATAGCATCCCATCACCTTCAAGTCTTCCACAGCTCTTGTCATACTCAGAATAATAAATGCATTCCATAGGTAAAACGCAAGTTCCTTCGAGGTAGCACACCAGCTCGCCTACCCAGTCCCCCTGTTCTCCCCATACATTCCCCTTCATCTGTTGCCTTAACAAGGGGCTCTGGGTCCCACTTGCTTTCTCGTTCATCATTGCCTTCCCATAGCCCATTCCATTTCCTATCCTTTCTTCACTCTGTCCCCTGGTCAATGTTTCTTTATATTTCAAAATGTAATCTGAATGCTACCTCCATTGGGAAACTTTACTCTGACTGTATTCCCATTCCTATTCTTCCACATAGCCCAACAGGGGTTCCTGCATATCCTCCTTAAAGACACAGAAGAGTATCTGCTGGCCCATTGCTGTCCTTTACTGCAGCCTAATGCATTTGTGGTTAGATCCTGGTCTTTCCATGGCTTTATTCCAGTACCCACTTTCTTCATTTCTAGTACATAGTATCAAAACTGTCAGTAACAATTCTATTTGAGGGTATAATTCAAGAATGTTCAAATTGGGTCTAGAGAGATGATGCCACAGTTAAAATACCTGGTACTCTTCCAGATAATCTGAATTTAATTCCTAGCACACACCAGACTACTCACAGATGCCCCTAACTCCAACTTTACAGGATCCACACCATCTTCTGGCCTCCGTAGTCACCCACGCATGAATGGCACCCAACCAGCCCCCTGTCACACACACACACACACACACGCACGCACACACACACAATAATAATTTAAAAAATCTTTTAAAATGTTCAATGCCATTTGAATTAGTTCCAAAATATAAATTCTATATAGTGGAAAAGAAAGCTATAGCCTTGTAAATAAGTAAAATCTACATGACAATGAACGCAATTACAACTGCATGGTGCTAAATGAAAGAAGCCATGCATGCACACAGTGATCCATGTCTAATCAGCTCATATAAGCCCAAAGGCTGCAGAAGTCACCATGTAATGTTAGAGATCACAGCAACGGTTGTCTGATAGGGGGCACCTATGTCTCAAATAATGTTCTCTTTCTTGGTCAAGATGCAGGATACATGGGCATTTTCTTTCTTTTTTCCTTTTATTGGATTTTTAAAATTTATATTTCAAATGTTAGCTCCTTTCCTAGTTTCCTCTCCAGAAACCCACTATCCATCTCCCCTCACTCTGGTTCTCTATAAGGCTGATCCCCTCTCCCTCCCACTTCCCTGCCCTGACATTCCCCTACCCTGGGGCATTGAGCCTTGACAGAACCAAGGACCTCTCCTCCCATCAATGTCCAACAAGGCCATCCTCTGCTACATATGCCGCTGGAACCATAGATCCATCCCTGTGTACTCTTGGGATGGTGGTTTAGTCCCTGAGAGCTCTGAGGGGGTCTGGTTGATTGATATTGTTGTTCTTCTTATGAGATCGTAAACCCCTTCAGCTCTTTCAGTTCTTTCTCTAACTCCTCCATTGGAAAACCCATTCTCAATTCAATGGTTGGCTGCGAGCATCACCCTGTGTATTTGTCAGGCTCTGGCAGAGCCTCTCAGGAGACAGCTATATCAGGCTCCTGTCAGCATGCACTTCTTGGCATCGGCAATATTGTCTGGGTTTGGCGGCTGTATATGGGATGGATACCCAGGTGGGGACAGCTCCGTCATTCTCTGCTCTACACTTTGTCTCCATATTTCTTCCTGTGAGTATTTTTGTTCCCTTTTCTAAGGACTGAAGCATTTACACTTTGTTCTTCCTTCTTCTTGAGCTTCATGTGGTCTGTGAATTGTATATTGGGTATTCCTTGCTTTTGGGCTAATATCCACTTATCAGTGAATGCATACCATGTGTGTTCTTTTGTGATTGGGTTACCTCACTCAGGATGATATTTTCTAGTTCCATCTATTTGTCTAAGAGTTTCATGAAGTCATTGTTTTTAATAGCTGAGTAGTACTCCGTTATATAAATTACCGCATTTTTTATATCCATTTCTCTGTTGAAGGACATCTTGTTTTTTTGTATATTTTGCGATTATAAATAAGGCTGTTATGAACCTAGTGGAACATACTTGTTATATGTTGTACTTGTTATATGTTGGAGCATCTATTGGGTATATGCCCAGTAGTATAGCTGTGCTTCAGGTAGTACTATGTCCAATTTTCTGAGGAAGCACCAGAGTGATTTCCAGAGTAGTTGTACCAACTTGCAATCCCACCAACAAATAATATAAAATACATAGGCATTTTCATGCTGTCGAAATCTGAACACTTGCTTATTTGTGATTGGTACACACACCTGAATCTGTTACCTCAGTAAACACTTGATTTGGAAATGTCCTCCATACGAAGGACATTTTTCCTTGGGGTTCAAATCTGAGTTGGCAATAGCAGTGGAGAGTGTGATCAGGACTCAAGTGACTCGTCAGTCCCACTGTGAGTCCCACTCAAAATGCCCTCGCTTGGAAGAAAGAAAAACTGAAAGAGAACATTCTCCTTAGACAGAATGTAACATTTGTTTGGGAAATACAGTGCTCAATTATGACAGCAGGTATTCTGTGCATGGCTCAATGGATCACCTTGAATTTCAGCAAGTTCAAATATTTTTAGGTTAAGTCACAGTACAAATAAATAGAGCTGGACCCTGGAATTCCACTCTTCCAGAGTTTGTGGGTCTGCGTGCATCAGTCACGTCTCCTGCTCACCTTGCTGCTTCACCTCTACAGTTTAAAATGCACAGGACTGTGATTTGTTACCCAAAGAACCACTTTGAGACAGTAGGTGTTTTTCCTCCAAGTTGATTGAGGTCTAGAAATAGCAGACTCCAGGACATTTTCAAAATGAAATATTTCTTCTCTTTAGATAAGCACATGAATGTGGAGAAGGAGCCTGGAAATTCTTGTCCTGGTAACAGTGTCAGTGACTGTGGCTGCTGCCTTCACTGCAGGGGTTTCTCCTTCAGATTCCTAATAAAGGCTGCTCAGTACCAGCACAGATGGAGACTCTTATCCACCTTCTCACTTCATGGTTCCTCCACTTTCTTTACTAAGGCCCTCAGTTCCCAAAACAGAATCAGAATTTTTTTTTTTTTTAGTTTGAAAGTCATTGTGTGTGTAATTTGAAATTTCATGGGAGAGTAAACAGGGCATATGTGGCTCCCTTTAAAGTACCACACCCTAAGGTCATTTTCCCTATGGGTTAGAAGGTAGATCAATGGTGCAGAAGAATACTTGGCACTCTCTCAAAAACCAACACTCCATGGTCACAGGGATGGTTGAAATGCCGGTCCTGAATTGAAGAACGAATACTGATCATGTGAACAATGAGGACGGAGAGGACAGGAGACTGCCTGGTCAGATGCTTCCAGTCAGCTTCATGAATCCTCTAGTCTTATAACATCACTGCTCAAAGTAAAATGGTCCCCTTTTTTCTCTGACAAAAAATTTTATTTGTCTTTCATCAAGACCAAGACCATTTCCTATGTCCTTCTCTGCCAAATTTAGTTTTTCTCTATCCTTCAAGGTCTTGCTCACACCTCACATCCTCTGGGAAGACTTCCCAGGGTGGCTTGATGTAGTAGATTGGCCTAACACTGCTTGTATTCTAATGCTTAGTGTTGGCCTCTAAGATTTGGAGTCAGCACGTAACTAAAATATTAATACTACAGCTTGACCTAGAAGTCACTTTCCTACTGTCTAAAATACTAGAGCCCTTGATTGCTGGGTTTTCTGATGCTCTCCATATGCAAGATAAGTTAAAGCAATGGTATTCAAAGAATTAACAGAGTAAGTGAAAACCTGTTGTTAGGTACTAGTCTTTTGATATATATATATTGGGATCCTTCCAATCAAACCATAAGGAAGTTTGTATTGTTCTTCCCATTTTACAGATGAGGCTCAATGTCCACAGAGATCTCACATCTCCCTAACCAGATTAGAAGCTCCATTTACCATCACCTTGATTTACTGATCATTTTTTTTTAACCACACAAGATTCAGCGCGTTAGTGGTTGGTAATTACTCAACCAATATTTGTCCAACTAAGCATAAGAATGCTTAATGAAACCCAAGACCATGAGAAGATGATTTAAGAAGCCTTTCTGACAGTCAAATATGCTACCTTTCTACTTCTCTCACCTCTCTCACCTGCTAAGCTCCATCCCATATCACACTGCCAATGGTGACTCTCTGAGCCTGGCAACAATCTCTACCCATCTAGTTCCCAAGGCAGGCTGCCACCATGCCAGACATACACATCCCAGTTCTGTGGTAGGCCCAGTGTCCTGACACCACACACTCTCTTGAACTCAATTAAATGGCCATATGAAAGAACACACAACACAATAACCTCTGATCCAACTGATAGGATATAACAGCTCACCTAGACATACAAAGCCCTGTACACAGCCATCCCTTAAGAACATTCATAACAACCTGTAAACGTGCAGAGAGGAATCTTAACATCGGCCTCCATGTTCTCTCGGCTGCTCCTCCCTCTCGTTCTAGTCTCCTCCTCTCTAAAACTTTTCTCCCGCCCATTCTTCCTTCTTATCCAGTGACAGACCTTGTTCTTTCCTGTACCTGCCTTCACCTGCATAATGACACCATCCTACAGGGATGCATATTATTATATGCTATCTCAGCTATCTTCTCCCTAAAAGGATCATAACTTTAGGAAGACAAACATAATCTGGGGTTCATCATTACCAAAAACCTCATGCCTTCCTTGGGAAGGAGTTTTACTGTCTACAGTGAAAATGGACAAACATTCAGTTACGGTATCTGCATGCTATTAGATAAAGGTAACTGGACATTTAGGCAAGACACCATAAATATTGATAACTATTATATCAAACTTTTATATACTTATTTGCATATATGTATGCATATGTATATGTGTATGAGGGGTGTTGCTAGTACAAGCGGAGGTAAGAATTCAACATTGACTGTCTTTTTGTCAGACAGTCTTTTATTGAACCTAAAGATCATTGATTTGGCTAGGCTGACAGGCCAATATGCTTTAGGGACCCACCTTCATTAATTTCACAGTGCTGCAATTATAGCCAAATACACTACTACACCCAACTTTTTAATGCAGGTGTTGAAGGTCCAAATTCAGGTCCTCATATTTGTGCAGTTATCACTTTAATGGCTGAGCTATGTCTTCATTCGCAACAGCAAACATCTTGTCTTTGCCTAGGCAAATGGTTCTCAACCTATAAGTCCTGATATCTTTGGGAGTTGAATGATCCTATCACAGAGGTCACTTAAGACCATTGGAAAATACACCATTTGCATTATGATTTATAACAGTAACAAAATGATAATTATGAAGTAGGAATGAAATAATTTTATGTTTGGGAGTCACCACCACATGGGGAACTGTATTAAAGGTTGCAGCATTAGGAAGGTTGAGAACCATTGGCCTAAGCCAATCTCATAGGACTGAAGATTAGAAGAGCAGGTGTCTTTTTAGGAGGCAGCAAACTGTTGAGGCCAGGATACATGTGAAGTCGTTTGACTTCTTTACATGTGTTGACTGAGCACATTCCAGAAAACTCTGAAATTCTGCTCCCCATAATCATGATTTCCATGCTATGTATTCAGGGGATTTATCGTTCTCCCTTCAGTACATGCTATACAGTTGTTACAGAATACCATCTACAGATATTCTATAGAACCAATGTGCTCAGGAATAATAATAGCCCTTTGAATACCTGGTACTATAGGAAATCTGGTTCTTTGAAAACTGACTTTGCAGTAGAGAAAATGAAATCCAAACTCCTTTGCATGATTTATGATGCTCTTTACAGTCCAGCCTCAACCTGCTTTTTACAGACCTAATTTATAACCTTTCTTTTCAGCGTCTTCATGCTTCATTCAAACGAAACTATATAGAAATCTGTGCTGATGTTCAGAGCTTCCACTCCCTGAGCCTTCGTGGATGCTTCTGAGAACTCTTCCCTCCCCCCACCCCCTAGCTTCTCTGTGTAGAGGGTCTTAAAGGATGACTACTTTCTTGTGACCCTGGTCCAATTCCATTTACAATTAATCTCCTTTATTGCTAGAGTCCCAAGGATAGCTTATTTATGGTATGTTTTATTATCTTTTTTTTTTAGCTCCTCTGATTTCTCTGCCAAACTGTGCATTCATCCAGGGTGGAATGCTTCTTAAATAAGTGTGTCTTTGTACTCCAGTTTTGATAACAGACTCTGACCTGAATTTATTTCACCATTGTTTTTTATCAAGTGCTTGCCCACACAGAAAAAAAAAATAAGTGGGAACAATTCCCACCATGTAATGCTAGGTTTAAGCAAACAATGAGCTACTCCACAGGGACCTAAGTTTGCTAGAACTGACCTCTGAACCTGAGGTGTGGATCCCTCAATGTAGCTCAGGGGTAAAGTAAGTAGCAAATGGGCTGCATCACAAACAAATCATTGGGTACTACTTTTTCCCCATTTTAGCATTTCTCAGATTTGAAACACTCTAAAGGAACCTATGCTTGGATGTTACCACTTATTCCAGATACATTATTTGTATAATATAAGAATTATATTTGTATAATATCTGTCATGCCAAAGAACTTTGTGAAGGTTTCTGACATGTAGAACTTTCCTTCGTCCACCAAGAGAATGTTTTAGTATGTAAAGTAAACAGACCAATTATCTTGGGAGCTTTGATAGTGTTACAGTAAAACTAAGAGCCTAGACCCAGGGTTTCAAGGTGGGATAAATGCCAGCTACTCCCTTGGATGGCCAAGTAGAGTTGGTCTAAGAGCTACTACATTATTCCCATTGTTATAGAAAGAACTTATTGAGTGAAGATAGCTGTAACTTGAGCAAATCTGGTCTTGATTTGGGACTTGTAGACCTTTTATCCATAAAAGAGTCTTACTGTGAACAGCTTGAGTCATGTGACTGCAAAAGTATGACAATATTGCCAAAGACAGAGTTTTTAAAAAATGCTTAGGGGAATAGAAACATTTGAATGTAGAAAGCAGCAATGGTATTTGAAAGCTGTTTTCTACCCAGGTATTGACTGTACATTAACCAGTAAAACAGTACCAGTGCCTTTACTAGCAGAAACCAATCTTGAAGAGAATTGGCATCAGTTTACAACATTGGCCTCAAGGGATAAATCTGTAACATTTTTAGGTAAAGAACAATGGACTAATTCTGTAGGATCAGAAAGTTTTTAGATTCTGAAGAGTCTGCTTCTCATACTCTGCCACCTTGGATAATTTTGCTAAGTTCCATGGTGCATCCTTTCCCATCACAGTTGTAGCTTTAGAACATAAAACTTAGGGCTAGGGAGATGGCTTGTCAGTGATGCAAGAGGAACTGAGTTCAGATCCCCAGAACTCACCTTGATGTCATGTGGGTGTGTCACCCCGCCTATAATTCCAGCCTCAGAAGACACAGACACTTGGAGCTAGCTGGTTGGCAAGGCGAGTAGTTTACCAGTTCTAGATTTTGTTCAGAGACCATGCCACAAAGTGACTACAAACATGCTTGCTTACACACACACACACACACACACACACACACACACACACACACACACAAACAGGGAGAAAGGTATATAAAATTTCATGTGTGTTTGTATATGTATCCTATTATACCCAGTGTTCTTAGGAGTTAGAAGAGGTCTGAAGATTCCCTGACAATTGTTATGAATTGTTATGGGCAACTATATGAGTTCTGGGATTCAAATTCACTCCTCTGTAAGAATAGAAGTACTCTTAACACTCAAGCCATCTCCCTAGCCTTAAATTAAGCCTTCTTTTTAACTTGACTCTCACAATCAGATCATGGATCTGATTTTCAGGCAAATCTGCCTTCCACTTACCGTAGAAAAGGCCACTCTGAGTACTGTGAAAGAGGCTTTGAAGTTTGTATTTTGTGTTCTGGATTAATAATTTCTTAGGTCTTTAACTCCATAGCCCTTGTTATTATTATTTGCATTCCATGTTTCAAGTTTTAATGAATTTGTGAGTGCCTGTCTCCTTTCTCTTTTGGTCACTGGTGATTTTCTTAGTAATCTGAGATGTTGCAGTGTGTCTACATTCCTTCTACAGTGTAGCTTCACTGTAGGAACTTCAACATCTAATACTAGAAGCATTGGATATATATTATAATTAAAAAGTTTTTTATTTCAGAGTCAAGATAAAATATCAGAGGATATTTATACTAGAACTCAGGTGCGCATGCGCGCGTGCGCGCGCACACACACACACACACACACACACACTCTTATTTATGACCTTCTGGCATGCATGCAATTTAGTTGAAGCTCTTATAATAGTATTTTCATTAAAATGTTTTCTCCTTTCTTTTCCTCCACCTATTCTTTTTCAATTTTTCTTCCTTTTCTTCTCTTTACATTCTTCCTCTTCTTCCTTCCTTCTCTCTTCCTCTTGCTCCTCCCTTCCTTCTATCTCTCTATATAAATAAGGTCTCACTATGTAGTTCAGACATTCTTGGAATTCCCTTTGTAACTCACTCTAGTAAAAAAAAAGAAGGTATTTTTCTGCCTTGACTATTATTTTCTGGGATTACAGTAACACACCACCATGCTCAGTTTATACTCTGTATTGCCTTCCTTATGACTTTTAAAAAATAATGGTCATCTTTATTTTAGTGGGTTTTTTCCTTTTTACTATACTACCATTCCTTTGCCAGTGCTCTTTTAGACAAATGAGTCTATTAGAATGAATATAATAGAAAGTGATATATATATATACATATATATATATATATGCATTGCCATGTGTCAAGAGTCTACAGCAAATAATTGTGTCATTTGACCTCCTGTCTTATCTTTTTGTCCTGAAAAAAAAAACAGAATTGGTTTGGTATTCAGTTTACAAGACCAGAATTCCACACACACATTTGTTACTTATCTCCTCTATGTACGTTGATAGTCTCTGAACAGTCTTTTCCCAACATCTCAAATATAGGTAATAAAAATATATGCTTGATACTACCCCAGCACTCCCTGTTGATGTATGCCTTGCCATGTATGCCCACATCTCATTCTTTGCTATTATTCTATGTCCCTTTCTCTTTCCACCAGAAAGGCCCATCCTGTCACTGTTCTAGTAGCTAGCTTTCCATGCTCAGTTTGAGACTTTTCTTAAGTTTAAGAGGGTTGTTTTTAATCCTAGCTAAAGTAAATCACCTTATGAAATTCAATGACCCTGCATGCAATATTCTTTAACATGCACATAACACATTATGATTACTTTATGAGTCAATATAAAGCATTGTGTTTGTGTATCCTGCTAGAGCTAGACCTTTACAAATGCAATGTGGATGCAAGGCTTCCATAAAATAAAATCTTAATAAATTAATAAATAAATTAATTAATAAATGTTATTAGTTAAACAAACATCTCAATTTACTTTATTGAGTATATCTGTGTTAATGCTGTAGAATAAATTAAATTATATTGCTGTTTGTACTATAGCCCAGATGCAAATACTTCACAATTTTTAAAAATGTTTTTTAGGTCAGTCCCTTGATACCAAACCAAAATATTAGTATCTCTATGAACTGCATGGATTTTAAAATATAGTAATGCCTCAAAATGCTTTTGTTTATAGTTATTGCATATTTTCTCAATTATGTCAGATACATTAGCTTAAGTAATTAAATTGTGGGTACAATTTGAATTGTGAAAGGATAACACAATTTGAGAGATATGGATATATAAACAATTGTATATAAAGTAAAAACCAGCCGTTCCCATGTCTATCAACCAAAACTTTCAAGTCTCATTCATAATGGAGTTAAGTGGAAAAAAGTAGTATGGACCTCAGAAACTTCTGAAGTGTCAGTCACAGGAGTGCCTGTCAATTTGAGCTCTGCCTTATTTGATTTTGGAATATGCATGAGGATGAGCTGCTTGCCACCATCCTGTGATGTGTTCCTAATATCAGAAAAACATGAGGCACAGAATCCAGGCTGTAGTACTCCACAGCCTGCTGCAGGAAGTAGACCTCATAAAACCACAAGCCATCACTTACAATCCATTTTGTTCCCATCTGGCACAGCAAATCAAGAAGGCTTAGATTTTGAATTGTAAACTGATGCCCTCAAACATGCAGCTCTGACACAAAGCCAGGGCAGGAAGGAATCAGTCAAACAGTAGATTGTTAGAAGAAACTTGGCATGATCTTCTTGTGCATGAAGGAAACTTACATTGAGAAACAAAATCTTTGATAACTACAATTCTCCCATAGCATCATAATGATCATATGTTCTAGAGTCATCATGGAGAGCAGAAGGAATGAGAATGTTGGTTCCTAAAGTTTATGAAATTGCCAAGACCAATTGCAGGTCCATCTTCATGCAATAATGTGCTGGCTCCTGAGGATGCAGGCTAACCTCTATCTAGCTCTTTATCTGTCAGGTTGCCTAAGCTGCATCCTCCTAGGTTGGCTCTGTTGGAGTATAAAAGACAAGCTGTAACTGAAGAGCTCAGTTGGTGGCACCAATTGGACTTCAATCGCTTTTCACTTCACTTAGAGTCAAGATAGGATTGAGCAGATCTGGGTTTTATACCTTTTTTTTTTTAAAGTATCTTCAGTGTGATAAGTTATACTATGTGTTAATTTATCTTATTGAGCCATTTCTGTCGAAGTCTGCTGTTTTTGGATTTTTGGTATATTTTTTAAATAACAAGGAAACTAAAGCAATGACCACTGGGGAGATGTTCTTAAAAAATGTAACAAGGCATGGCTACAAACTCATCATAACTACAGGTCAAGGCTCGTAAACTTCCCATTGTAATTTCTGCCTTTTGCTTGAGGTATAGTAAATATCAACCTCTTTTCCCATTGATATTAAAGACAATTGGTTTGAAATAGAGAAAATGCTCCCTACTTCAGAATCTAAATTCAGCTCCATGAAGAGTTTCAGGATGTGCAGTACCACCCACAGACATTGCTAGCCAAGGTATCATCAGAAAATCCTACTGTGTCTGCATCTATCAGTGATGATCATCAGGAGCTAAAATTGGTTTCTGTTGGAGACTGTAGACTGAAGCTAGGACATCTGGTCACAGTAGTTGCCCTCAGAAGTGGTAGCTCACACCAGGTTGTCTCACCACCTCCTTTTTCCTATCAAGGTAACCTCTTGGTAGCAAGGCAAACTGTTGTCCGTCATGGGCTCCTCAGCCTTAGACAACTTTGTACACTATAATTTGGGCTGTGCCTGTAGCCGTGATTTACAAAACCTAAGGTTATGAAATACTCAGCCTCCCTTTCCTTTCCAGTGTACATTATTCCCTCATAGAAATGGGAACAAAGAAGTACTTGCTGTCATCTGGGAAGACCTGGGTTGAGGTTTAATGCAGGATAATCATAGAATTTCCCTTCTTGGGCTTAGGAGGATCTAAATAAATTAATATCCATAGAGCTTCCAACATTTTTTCAGTGATTCCAAATACTTACAAGAAGGAGTATGTTGCAAGAAAACCCTTCAGAGTTCATGTAATTCTCACTTACCACCACTCCCCAGCTAACACTGCATGGGCACTCCTCACTGATGCCTGGCTGAAATGTAGATCCATGATATAGGACTGGGGTGATATTCTTTATAAGTTAGTGTTTTGACTGGGAAAAAATAATCAGTTCAAGCCTACAAGGCCTGATTTTTCTCTGAACCTCTCTGGACTATTCACCTGTCATTACAATATGTTGTCTCAGAATTATACTCTAATGCAAGCAGGTAATGTATTAGGAATGTGGGGATGGGTTTCTTGGAAACAGGTATCTTGTTGAGTCATCTGTATCTTCTGATGCAGTGAATTTCTAGGCAGGAGGTGCTCTATAAATATCCCTTAGCTAATTAAATCAGATGGTGTGTTAGCTAAGAAATAAAATGATCTCTTACTGTGCAAATTTTGCAACATAAGATATAGTACAAAGCAGATTTATTAAGACCTGCCTAGTTACTGGGTGTGAAACACATTGACCTTTAAGAACATTCTAGTATATGAGCATTATAGACAAGGCATGTAACCACTGATTCCCCAGGCCCTTTGCTCACTATTTACTGCTCCATTGCAATTTGATATCCAAATCTTGAAATTTATTTAAGACATCAGGCCACATTAGAACCCTATCATTCCATCTACCTTTCTAATTAATGAGTCACAGTACAAATGAAGCAAGTTTTCAGTTAATGAGCTACAAATAAATCTATGTGTAGATACTAATTACCACTAATATACAAATTAGTTACACTCCAGGTTTGTTCTCTCTGAATTTACATTAATTTGTCTCCTTTACCCTAATCAGTTAAGTCTCATCTAAAGATAATTATAGGGATGTGACTTCCAGGATTAAGTCTGCAGAACACAACTTTAGCGGGTGACATCATTAAATAAAACCAACCTAGCAATTATTTAACATCTTTGTACATGGCTGAAGGCCATACAGAAATGAAGAAACATTTATTCAAGGAAATCTTTGTGGTCAATTAATGTAGACAAGGGCAGTAAGAATATGCAAAGGAGAAAAATGTTTCTTCAATAAATGGTGCCAGGGAAATTGGATATCCACATGAAAAATTAAATGGAAAATGGACCCTTATATTCTCTAATCATAAGTTTGAATAGATTAAAGGCAAGCAGGTAAGATCTGAAACCATGAAACACTTAGAAGACAGGAGTAAAGCCCTTGACATTGGACTTGGTGATGGGCTTTATTTACAGTACCTGAAGTCCAGGCAACAAAAGCAAAACCAAGTTGGCTAGGACAAACTACAGAGCTTCTGCACAGGGAAGAATGTTACCTACATGGACATACAGCTCGTAGGATGGGAGAAAACTTGTAAGTCATGTATGTGGTGAGAAGTTAATACTCTATACGATGGAATATTATTCAGCTATTAGTTTTGGGTTGTAGGCCTATCCTTTAATGGTTGAGCCATCTCTTGAGCCCCCATCCAGCTATTACAAACAAAACATCATGAAATTTGCAGGCAAATGGGTGGAACTTGAGAATATTATCCTGAGTGAGTTAATGCAGACCCAGAAAGACATGTTTGGTAGATGCTCACTTATAAGTGACATCATTAAATAAAACCAGGCTAGCAATTATTTAACATCTTTGTACTTCTTTGTGAATTCCCCTGAGCCCAGGTTAGTTCACTCTGTAGGTCTTCTTGTCCTTGGCCCCTTCAGTTCACTCACTTCTATCTTTCACCCTGGCTTCCCCATCCACCCCCCCTTCCTCACCCCCCTAACATTTCCCTTCACTGGGGGGTCCAGCCTTGACAGGACCAAGGGCTTCTCCTTCCCTTGATGTCCAACAAGGCCATCCTCTGCTACACATGCAGCTGAAGCCATGGGTCTGTCCATGTATAGTCTTTGAGTAGTGGTTTAGTCTGTGGGAGCTCTGGTTGGTTGGCATTGTTGTTCTTATGGGGTTGCAAGCCCCTTCAGCTCTTTCAATTCTTTCCAGGACACCCAGGGCTACACAGAGAAACCCTGCCTTAAAAAACACAAAACCGTTATGAGGAACCAGGAAATGTAGAGGAGGTTAGGAGAAACAGGCTGACTGATACAAAGTCACAGCTAGATATTTATAGTAGTACAATGATTACAGTCAAAATATTGTATGGTAGAATTCAACAAGTCCTGACAAGAGGATTTCTAATGTTCTCACTGCAAATAAATGATAAATACTAGAGATGGCAAATGGCAAAAATATCTCGAGTTGATAAGGATGCACTGTATAAATGTACTGAATCATGATGCTTTACTTTTTTTTCTTTTATTGGATATTTTTAAATTTACACTTCAAATGTTATTCCCTTTCCCAGTTTCCCAGACATAAGCCCCCTATTCCATCCCCCACCAGTTCTTCTATTCCACTGATCTACCTGCCTGTCTCTGTACCAATATCATACAGTTTTTATCACTATTGCTCTGTAATACTGCTTGAGATCAGGGATGGTGATTCCCCTAGAAGTTTTTTATTGTTGAGGATAGTTTTCACTATCCTGGGATTTTTGTTATTCCAAATTCATTTGAGAATTGCTCTTTCTAACTTTATGAAAAATTGAGTTGGAATTTTGATGGGGATTGCATTGAATCTGTAGGTTGCTTTTGGCAAAATGGCCATTTTTACTATATTAATCCTGCCAGTCCATGAGCAAGGACAGTCCTTCCATCTTTTGAGATCTTCAATTTCTTTCTTCAGAGACTTGAAGTTTTGTCATACAGATCTTTCACTGGCTTGGTTAAAGTCACACTGAGGTATTTTATATTATTTGTGACTATTGTGAAGGATGTCATTTCCCTAATTTCTTCCTCAGTCTGTTTATCCTTTGTGTAGAGGAAGGCTACTGTTTTGTTTGGGTTCATTTTATACCCAGTCACTTTGCTGAAGTTGTTTATCAGGTTTAGTAGTTCTCTGGTGGAACTTTTGGGGTCACTTAAGTATACTATCATATCATCTGCAAATAGTGACATTTTCATTTCTTCCTTTCCAATTTGTATCCCTTTGACCTCCTTTTGTTGTCTGATTGCTCTGGCTAGGACTTTAAGTACAGTATTGAATAAGTAGGGAGAGAGTGGGCAGCCTTGTCTAGTCCCTGATTTTAGTGGGATTGCTTCAAGTTTCTCTCCATTTAGTTTAATGTTAGCTACTGGTTTGCTGTATATGGTTATAACTATGTTTAGGTATGAGCCTTGAATTCCTGATCTTTCCAGGACTTTTATCATGAAGGGGTGTTGAATTTGTTAAATGCTTTCTCAGCATCTAATGAAATGACCACATGGGTTTTTTTCCCTTTGTTTGTTTATATAATGAATTATGTTGATGGGTTTCTGTATATTGAACCTTCCCTGCATGCCTGGGATGAAGCCTACTTGATCATGATGAATGATCATTTTGATGTGCTCATGGATTCTGTTTACAAGAATTTTATTGAGTATTTTTGCATCAATATTCATAAGGGAAATTGGTCTGAAGTTCTCTTTCTTTGTTGGGTCTTTGTGTGGTTTAGGTATAAGAGTAATTGTGGCTTCATAGAAGGAATTAGGTAGTCCCCTGTCTGTTTCTATTTTGTGGAATAGTTTGGACATTATTAGTATGAGGTCTTCTATGAAGGTCTGATACATTACACTAAACCCACCTGTTCCTGGGCTCTTGTGGGTTGGGAGACTTTTAATAACTGTTTCCATTTCTTTAGAGTTATGGGGTTGTTTAGATTGTTTATCAGTTCCCGATTTAACTTTGGTACCTGGTATCTGTCTAGAAAATTATCCATTTCCTCCAGATTTTCCAGTTTTGTTGAATATGGGATTTTGTAGTAGGATCTGATGATTTTTTCAATTTCCTCCAATTCTATTGTTATGTCTCCCTTTTCATTTTTGATTTTGTTAATTTGGATACACTCTCTGTGCCCTCTGGTTAGTCTGGCCAAGGGTTTATCCATCTTGTTTATTTTCTCAAAGAACCAGCTCCTGATTTTGATTTTTTATATAGTCCTTTTTGTTTCTATTTGGTTGACTTCAGGCCTGAGTTTGATTATTTCCTGCCTTCTACTCCTCTTGGGTGTATTTGATTCTTTTTCTTCTAGAGCTTTTAGGTGTGCTATGAAGCTGCTGATGTATGCTCTCTCCTGTTTCTTTTTGCAGGCACTCAGAGCTATGGTTTTCCTCTTAGCACTGCTTTCATTGTGTCCTGTAAGTTTGGGTCTGTTGTACCTTCATTTTCATTAAATCCTAAAATGTCTTTAATTGCTTTCTTTATTTCTACCTTGACCAAGTCATCATTACGTAGAGCGTTATGTAACTTCCATGTGTATGTGGACTTTCTGTTGTTTTTGTTGTTTTTGAAGACTAGACTTAGTCCGTGGTGATCTGATAGGATGCATGGGATTATTTCTATCTTTCTGTATCTGTTGAGGCCTGTTTTGTGACCAGTTATATGGTCCATTTTGTAGAAGGTACCATGAGGTGCTGAGAAGAAGGTATATCCTTTTGTTTTAGAATGAAATGTTCTATAAATATCTGTTAAGTCCATTTGGTTCATAACTTCTGTTAGTTTCTCTATGTCTCTGCTTAATTTCTGGTTCCATGATCTATCCATTGATGAGAGTAGGGTGTTGAAATCTCCTACTATTATTGTGTGAGGTGCATTGTGTGATTTGCACTTTAGTAAGGTTTCCTTCATGAATATACATGCCCTTGCATTTGGAGCATAGATATTTAGGATTGAGAATTCATCTTGGTGGATATTTCCTTTGATGAGTATAAAGTGTCCTTCCTTATCTTTTTTATAACTTTTGGTTGAAAGTCAGTTTCATCTGATATTTGAATGGCTACTCCAGCTTGTTTCTTCAGACCATTTGCTTGTAAAGTTGTTTTCTAGCCCTTTACTCTGAGGTAGTGTCTGTGTCTCTGAAGTGTTTTTCCTCTATGCAGCAAAATGCTGAGTCATCTTTACGTATCCAGTCTCTTAGTCTATTTCTTTTTATTGGGGAATTGATGTTAAGACATATTAAGGAATAGTGATTGTTGCTTCCTATTATTTATGTTGTTATAGGTAGAATTATGTTTGTGTGTCTCTTCTTTTGGTTTTGTTGCAAGGAGATTACTTTCTTGCTTTTTCTAAAGTGTAGTTTTCCTCCTTCTATTGGAGTTTTCCATCTATTATCCTTTGTAAGACTGAATTTGTAGAAATATATTGTGTAAATTTGGTTTTGTCATGGAATATCTTGGTTTCTCCATCTATGCTTATTGAGAGTTTTGCTGGATATAGTAGCCTGGGCTGGCATTTGTGTTCTCTTAGGGTCTGTATGGCATCTGCCCAGGATCTTCTGGCTTTCATAATCTTTTATGAGAAGTCTGGTGTAATTCTGATAGGTCTGCCTTTATATGTCACTTTACCTTTTTTCCCTTACTGCTTTTAATATTCTTTCTTTGTTTTGTGCATTTGGTGTTTTGACTATTATGTGATGGGAGGAATTATTTTCTGGTCCAATCTATTTGGAGTTCTGTAGGCTTCTTGTCTGTTTATGGGATCTTTTTGTTTAGGTTAGAAAAGTTTTCTTCTACAATTTTGTTGAAGATATTTACTTGCCCTTTAAGTTGGGAATCTTCACTGTCCTTTATACCTATTATCCTTAGGTTTGATCTTCTCATTGTGTCCTGGATTTCCCGGATGTTTTGGGCTAGGAGCTTTTTGTGTTTTTCATTATCTTTGATGGATGTGTCGATGTTTTCTATGGTATCTTCTGCTCCTTCTATCTCTTGTATTCTGTTGGTGATGCTTGCATCTATGACTCCTAATTTCTTCCCTAGGTTTTCTATCTCCACGGTTGTCTACCTTTGTGCTTTCTTTAGTGTTTCTATTTCCATTTTTAAATCCTGGATGGCTCTTTTCAATTCCTTCACCTGTTTGGTTGTGTCTTCATATTTCCTTTAAGGGATTTTTGTGTTTCCTCTTTAAGGGTTTCTACTTGTTTACTTGTGTTGTCCTGTATTTCTTTAAGGGAGTTATTATGTCCTTCTTGACGTCCTCCATCATCATCGTAAAATGTGATTTTAAAGTTAAATCTTGCTTTTCTGGTGTATTTGGATATCCAGTATTTTCTTTGGTGGGAGAACTAGGCTCTGATGACGCCAAGTAGTCTTGGTTTCTGTTGCTTAGGTTCTTGTGCTTGCCTCTCACCATTAGATTGCCTTTGGTGTTAGCTTATCTTGCTGACTCTGACAGTGGATTGACCCTCCTGTAAGCCTGTGTGTCAGTGCTCCTGTTGACCTGTTTTCTTTCAGCCAGATCTGGAAATAGAGAGCTGCTCCTGGGTTTGTGTGACCTGAAGTCTCCAGGTATGTTGCTTGGTGCGGAAGAGTTGGTCTTACCTCTGCTGTCAGGTGTGTAGGTGTTCCTGGTGACTGGCTTTCAGCTCTCAGCACAGGCAGAAACCTGAAGGGTCCTGCCTCTGACTGCTCCTATGTCCCTGTGCCCAGAGGGCACAGATGGCACTAGGTGGTTTCCTCTTGGGTCAGGAATGTGGGCAAAAAGTAGTTGTCTCCTCTGAGTTCTCAGGAGTTCATCCAGTTCTCTCCCCCACAGGATTTGGGTGCAGGAAGCCGTGGGACCAGTTCAGTTCAGGGTGCAGGAAGAAATCAGCAGGTTTCTGCTGCTGACTGCTCCTGTATTCCTGTATCCAGAGGCACTATGCAGTTTCCTCTTGGACGAGGAATGTGAGCAGAAGTGGGCAAATGTGGCAGTCTCTCCTGAGGTCTCAGAATTGTCTGCTCTTCTGGGAGTTCAGCTCTCTCCCCCATGGGATTTGGGTGCAGAGATGACACTTTACTTCTTAAAGCTATGTAATTACTCCTAGTCAATAAGTAAATAAGAATATTTCAAAATCAAAAGTAGCAAATGGCTAGAATAGACATTTTCCCAGTTAAGATACACAAATAACCAATATATGTATAAAAATATGTTCAAAATCACTGATCATTAGACAAAGGCAAATCAAGACAAAGTGACATATCACTTCACCAGTTGAAATAACTCCCCCATCCCCAAGGAAGATGACACACCTATAAACTGGGAAGGATGTAGGGAGAGGAAGCCCTCACCTACCATTGTAGTGATCCTTACTAGTTCAGTACCTGTGCAAAACTATTCAGAAGTTTCTCAAAAACATTAAAGTCAGAACTACCATATGGTATAGCAATCCTACTACTGAGGAGATCACCAAAGGAAATACAATCACATCAAAGAATACCTGCTGTTGTGTTTACCACTGTTCAGTCTCAGTAGTCAAGGTATGGAGAGATGCCAAGGAATCACTGACAGTGTGTGCAGCAGGTCCCATTCAATCACAGAGAAAAACGTGGAGGAGACTAGGGACTATTATGCTAAATGAAGAAGCCATGTCAAAGGCAAAACTGTCACCCCTTTCACATATGTAATTTAAATAAGTTAACTCATAACATTGCAGCAGAGTAAGGGTTTCTGAGCATGGGGCAAGAGAATACTATCCACCAAAGGATGTACAATGTGTCCATGTGTAAGTGTGAGCAGGTTCTGGAAATCTAATTCAAAACTGGGGTGGTGATAGATATATCGATTAATGTGATAATCATTGCATAGTGTGTGTATATTAAACCAGTATATTCTATGTTTTGAGTCTGCAAAAAGCTATCAGGACTTGCTGATAACAGTGAGTGATTATAACAAACTCCAGTCCAGTCTTCCTGACCTTCACCCTTCCCTCAGCATGCTGGGAGCTCTACTCCAAAGGAAACTCTTTCCCACAAAGCACTCAAGTACTATTGAATTTCTCTAAGATAAATAAATGTCCAACATTTTCCAACCGCTCTTAGCTGCCTCTTCAGGGGCAAGTTTCCAGGTCAGTGTGGCCAAGATGTCAAGGACTTCTTTCTTCCAGGATCCCCATTGAGAATTTCACTGGTTCAGTAAGGAACAGAAAGTTGATGACAAGAGTTCCAACCATCCTAACCTCAGCTTTCTCATAGGGAGACTATTGCACACTGGGAGTGGAAACCTATAGGGAAAGGTGCTACTGCCATTGCCCAGTGCGCATAGAGCAAGATCACTATGCAGGAGGGGTGGATTATTGTCTTGCTCTGGGATTCAGAGAATGGCTCAGAAATTTGTTCACAGCATGTAAGATTCCACCATCTGAGTTGATTCAGAACAATGTGGATAGGAAGCTCTTCTCAGGGAACAGTGGACTTTGGTGACAGCAGTTAAGAGCATGCTGTTGGCTCAGTGGAAGCGACCAGCACCACAGGTCAGCCAGGAGAAGGAAAAACTGTGAAGATGAGGAGTTCCTCACTGAGACAGACTTCAACAGATCAGACTGCAAAGCAATTCATGCACTGAGGCATTATTTGAAAAAGTAATTAGCAGCAATTAGTGAACCTTTGCAGTGACCCTAACTCTATAGCAATCAGAAGGGAACATAGAGCCCTGCCAAACTCAAGCACTCCAGATGATTGACCCTATGGCCAAGGCTACAGTCCCTTAAGGATGCCACCAGACAGTTCACACCATGGGAAATAGATTCTGTTAAGATATACCAGCTAAGCTACTTCACAAACAATGAATGTTAGTAAATAATCATGGAAAGGAGAAATCAGTACTTAGAGTTGCTTTAGTATTAAAAGTTTGGTTTTCAACAACAAAACCAATGAGATATTTTTTAAAAAAATCATTATTATAATCCAGGATTGGGGGGTGTGTGGTGGAGAAATTGGATTTTAGAAACTGCCTGTAAGACAATCTGTCAGACTAAGTAGGTGAATGCAGTTATGTCAGTATGTTCAAAACTAATGAAAACCAGGCTTACTGAAATAAAGGAAGGTACAAAGAACTAAAGAATCAAAAAGAATGAAAATGAAGAGAAATTATAACCTATGAACTAAACAAAAGTTCTAGAGTTAAAGTACAGTAATTAAAATAAAAAATTTAGTCCTGACTGGAGAGCTGATCTGAACTGCCCAGTAAATCATATTTGATTTAGACTAAATCAGATTTTAGACTAACTGGATTAGGACTAAATAAGAATGATTTAGTCTATATAATCTAAAGTAATGACAGGATCAACGGGGAGAAGTGAGAAGAGTCCTAAAGAAACATGGTCCACTGCCGAGAGCACTTACAGATGTGTCAGGGGCCATTAGAGGGAGAATGAGGGGAAGGAGCCAAAAACTAATAGTGGCTGAAAAGTCCTCCAATTGGATGCATGTACTATGTACTTTCAAGAAATTCAACATGGCCTAGGAAGGGTGATATCAAAGGTTCCACAGCCACCACTTACAGTGACTTTTAATGACAGAGGTAGAGAGGAAACCTTAAAAGCTGTAAGACAAAATAACACCAATCACGTTCAAGAACGGCCTCTAAAACAGAGCTGATGAAGGACACAGAATGGAATGAAGCATTTAGGGCTGAAGGAAAAACAAAAGCTGTCAACCAGAAATGTATGTACACCAACCATCTTTCAAAATCTTTGGAAGGCACAGTCACAACATTGCTGGACAAAGCAGAGGGAATTTGTGCCTATTAGAATTCTTTGCAATGAATAGTAAAGGATGTTCTTCAGGATAAACGTGAGCAACCAGAGGGAGTCATTTAAACATTCGTTACAAATCAGAGAGCCCTGAGAGTTAATTAAGTAATTACGGAGACAGCACAGATGCCAAGCCCTCTCATTTTGTCTTAACCCACCTAAGAACAGCTGTGTGAGATGGAATGCAAATTATCCCATATGAGAATCTCTAACTTATAGGGATGTGATTGATCACAGTGAAAGGGAGGTGAGAGGAACAAAACTGTGCTGATAAAGACAGTATCTGTGACCCAAAGCTTTAGGATCAGATGAAAAGGACCAGAAGAGTCAAACAAGCAGAGGAGCTTCACAAGCATGCGAGCAGACCTTTCCTCCATCAGAAGCTAGAGAAGGCATGAACTCCATAAATAACCTCAGCAGCATACTGCATTACAACACAGGCGGCTGTGGTGTGCAGAGAGGGCACTGGTAGCACAAAAATGAAGCAGTTGACTTCCAAACGTTGGGAGAATGCTAGCACAACCTAAAATGGGGCCTGAAAAATTATGCTGGATATGGTAATCATAGAGGGATGGCTATGCAAAGAATTCAAACATCATCAGGTAGCGATGTTAGAAAGGATTCCTTAAAGAAAGAGAAGCAGAAAATGAAGGAAGGAAGGAAGGTAGGAAGGAAGGAAGGAAGGAAGAAATAGAAAGAAAGAAATGCTTGAAACAGATCATTATGTATTATGCTGTGTTTCTTCTCAAATTCCTGTGTTATAATTCTGAGTCCCAATGCCTCATACATGACAATCTGGAGCCAGGATTTTTTTTATTTTTGCAGAGATATTTACTTTAAAATGAGGTCATCAAAGTCATGGTTGGCCTTAATCCAATATGTCAGGTGTCCTTACAAGGAATGTGAATTTAGACACAGATTCAGACAGAAGGAAGATGATGTGATCAGGATTAGGGACACAGCCACTTTCAGACCAAGGACAGAATTCTGGGTCAGCTGCTTCGATTATAGCCGTCAGATTTCTCCAAACCTACTGACATGTTGATCTTGAACATCTAGTCTCCAAAACTGTGAGACAACAAGTTTTTATCATTTCAGTCACCAATTTTATGGTATTTTTTAAGGTAGCCTTAGCAAATGGATACACATGAAAAACAGAAAAGCAAAATGCCAGTTGCAACTATGACTGTGCCAGCAGTCTTGCACAGTCTCGGTCATTGAAAAATTCTATAAAAAGCAGAGTTTCCAATGAAATGACCATATTCTATAGCATATTGCCTGCAAGAAACCTACTTTATGTTCAAAGACGTAAACACTTTGAAAGTAAAAGGATGGGACACAGTCTTCCTTAAGAAAGTTGGAACATTTATATCAGGGGAAACAGACTTTT
The DNA here is from genome assembly GCF_021556685.1 of Rattus norvegicus. Taxonomy (NCBI): domain Eukaryota; kingdom Metazoa; phylum Chordata; class Mammalia; order Rodentia; family Muridae; genus Rattus; species Rattus norvegicus. The sequence continues at coordinate 237,423,625 of NC_141534.1, read as the reverse complement.
GTACAAAAATCTTACTGAAGGTGAAGGGAAAAATGTCGTGCTAAAGGGGGTGGGTGTTCCACTGGGGAGCTACACATACTCAAGTATAGAGCCAAGTATAGAGTGTATGAACAAAAACTGAAATGAAGGAAAAATTTTAAAAATGAAGTCAGAGACTCAGCAATAATAGTTGGAAGACTTCAATGCTTCAATTTCAATAGCAGAAGGAACAATAAGGCAGATGGTCTGAGAAGAGCTGAGTCGAGCTTATACAAATGATAGCTGATAGATGTCTACAGTTCCTGCCCCTGACAACTGGAAAAGCAAGGACACATGAGACATTCTCCAGCTATACCATATGTTGTTGCATAAGAAAAAAAGAATCAATAAGTTATAAAGACTATAAAGCCTATGTATGCATGTATGTATGTATATATGTATGCATGCATGTACGCAGGTTTGTATGTATGTTTGTATGTGTGTAACCATGTATGTAATATACTCTATCTACAATGAAATGAGATGTGGAACTAATAACTAATGCATTGCATTTAAGTGACTTATAGGCACACAACTCAATAGCTAACAGGTCAAAGAATAATCAACAAAATAAAGTGCTGAGATAAAGATTTACATATAACACAGCAAAACTTAAGAGTCAGCTTAAATGATACAGGAGGAGAAAGCCAAATTTATTATTTAAAATACAAAAGAAATATTTCTCTAATCAGTGACTTAGTTTTCCTCTGTAAAAGTTTGGAAGTAGAAAACACAAAGCATACAATAAATAGAAATGTAACAAAACCTCAAATACAAATTAATAAAGTGGAGAACAGACAAATGATTAAGAAAATAGCAAATTACTTGAAAAACCAAACTGTTAATGAAACTGAGAAACTGAGAGGATACGCACAATCCTAAAACCAAACTAGAAGAAGGGATGTAGCTGGTAGCCGCATAGAAATGAGAAGAATATGAAGAGGTACTATAAACCTTTATGAACAACATTAACAACTGGCAACAAATTTAGCAATGTGAATTAGATAAAGACCTAGAAAATGTAAGCCAAGAGGAACTCAGGAAATGTGTGGCTTTGATAAAACCACAACCAAAAGCATCTTGGGGAAGAAAGGATTTATTTGGTTTATACACCCCCATCCAGCCCATCAGTGAGGGAATTCAGGACAGGAACTCAAGCAGGAACCTGGAGGCAGGAACTAAAGTAGAGGTCATGGAGAAATGATGCTTACTGGCTTGTTCTTCATGACTTGCTCATGCTGCTTTATTGTATAACTCGGGACTATTTCCTAATAGTGGGCTGGACCTTCCCATATCAATCACTAATCAAGATAATACACAGACTTGGCCTACAGGCCAATTTGATGGAGGCATCTTCTGAATTAAAGTCTCTTCTTCCCAGATGACCATGGCTTATGTCAGGTTGACAAAAACCAACCAGCATGGAAGGCAGTAGAAAATCAAAGTAGACCTGTAAAAAAAGCAAAAATATTAAGTAATAGTGACTATGCTATAGTACTCATGGGAACTATGCATACAGAAAAGCACAGGACCAGATGGCTTTACTAGTGAATTTTACCAAACAGTAAAGAATTCATAGTGACAGTTCTCAAGGTCTCCCAGAAAACAGAAGAGGAGAGGATGCCTTTCTCCTCATTTCAGCTGTCAGTATAATACTGCTAACAAGTCAGATAAAAAAAAATTCTGAGAAAAGACAGTGAGAAAACTAATAAGCAACATTCTTAATAAATGTATATACAAACCGCAAAATTTAACCAGCCAGATCAAGTAACCCATGGTAAAGATTATATTCATGGCTAAGATATGAAAAAGATTAGACACTGTAACCAAGTAGGATTTATCTCAGGAATATGAGACTGATTTGGTGTCAGAACATCAATTAGTAAAATGTAAATATAGGTGAAAGAAAGACCTTTAACAAGGATTGTTTCAACAGCTGTTGGAAAAGCCCCTACCCAAACCCTCCTGGTGATTAAAAGGCAAAAAACAAAACAAAACACCACCATCACCACATGAATCAGGGAGCAGCCTCATTCAGAAAGGGTCACCCATGCTACTCTAGATCTGTTGTCCTCCTTAAAGAGAAAATCCTCAATGCTTCCTCACAAGCAGGGTTAGGACATAGGTGGTTATCGATTCTCACAAATCTGACACTTAGAATGTTTATTGGGGGCATTTAAATAAAAAAAAAACAAAGTAGAAGACAACAGATAATAAAAAAGTGCTGGTATACGACCCAGTGTGTATAAAGAAAACTTGAAAACACCCTCTAAAAACAAACAGAAATGTTGGGTAGGTTCAGCAAGTTGTCAGAATCTCATTGTGATGGGAAAAAAAAAAAACCAAAATAAAACAAAAACAAAACCAACAAAACAAAACAAAACAAAAACCTAAACAAACCTAGTATCTCAGCACAAGGTCAATGAATAATTCAGAAAACGAGACTATGAAAGTCTATTTACAGTAACATCAAAGAGCATAGCATAGGAATTTAAAAAAAAAAGAACTATTAAACTTGTACTCTGGGTAGTATAAAACTTTACTGAAAGATAATTAAAAGATGCAATTAAATTTAAGGCACTTGGCTACACTTCGGAAGATTTAACATTTGAAGATGCTGTGTTGGTTACATGACTCTACTGTCTCCTGGGACACATGTCAGGGCATCCTTTGACACATGGGCCTTTGAGGACCAACCCAGTGTGCCTGGCACCATGTCCAAGATTGGGTCCTGAACTTACGTATATGTGAAGAAAGAAAGCATGCAAACCCAG